>NC_080593.1:27781663-28096448 GCF_027887145.1 Ammospiza caudacuta | reverse complement strand
CTCTCTGCACTGAGATTACGGCGCTGGGCTATTTGTGTTTCTCCTCATCCTTGTTTCTCTGTCTCTCACTCTCTCCAGCTGGTGTAAATGACTGCTGCTGCCTCCCAGAGCAAGATAACCTGCTCAGTCAGCTGGAGCCCCCTGCGGACAGCTGTCTCGCTTTTAGCTGATGGAAAACTGCTATAAGCGCTGAATGGAAGAGCGTGGAGCAGCGCCCATACCGGCACGGGGAGCTGCAGCAGCGGCAGCCGGAGCCAGCGCGGACTCTATTGTTCCCCGGTGTTAAACAGCTTCTCCTTCCCCACTGCCATGCACAGCGGCGGGAGAGAGCCTTGCGGTCCCTTTCTCCCCGCGAGGGAATTCTGAGGAGGGAGGATCGTGTGCGGAAGGTTTGGCGGCGGCTCCGGAGCGGCTGCGGGCGGCATGGGGCTGAGCGAGGGCAGCGCTGCGCCCCGCGGGCCGGGGGCCGCTCTCGGGATGCTGCTGCTGCTGCTGCTGCTGCTGGCGAGCTGGGACACCCGTGCGCAAAGTGAATTTCAAACTTCGTCCGTGTATTTGTGGAAGACCGGTAAGTCAGGGTGATAACGCAGCAGCAGTGTGTTGAGTTTTTGTTGTAAGTAATGACCTTTTTGTGTGCTTTGTGTATGTGGAGGGAGAAAGTTAATCTAAAATAACTAATGTTTGCTGGTAGGATTATAGGGGGAAAATAGGTCATCTTACAGGATTCCACCATCCAGGCACATATTGCAATTAAAAAAACTCCACATTTTAGTCTGTGCCACTGTTACTGGGATCTCTTATATATTTTTAAATCTGTTTAGCAGCTCTGTGTTGTACATAAAGGTCAGAGCATTAGTGCCTGTCATCAATGACAAGGAACAATTATTACAATTGGAGTCAGCATCGTTAAAAGTGCTCTAAACATACTGAATTTTCACAAAGAAAGATGTGATTCAGCACATCTAATCTTTGTGTCCTGTGCTGACATGTAATATATTCAGTGTGGTAATTGATGGGGAGTTGGGTTTGTTAAATTTAGGTTTATTCCATGGTATATAGGACACGTGAAAGCTAATGATGGATTAGGTGAAATAATCCAAGTGATGCCAGATCTCATAACCAAAGAGCCAAAGGCAAATAGGCTATGTGGATTCAGCACCACAGTAGATGGATAATTTCCTCTACTTTGATCCTAATGAGTTACGTGTCTGTTTTAAAGATTGCATAGTCATAACAGTGTTTCAACCTTAACTCTGCATTAAAAATCAGTGGGGAATTTTCTTGTGTCTATTAATATATTACGTTAATTCAGGACTTAAGCAGTGATGAATATGTGCATTTTAGTTGTCTTGATAGAGTTGCAGTTCATATGTAAGTAGAATCAAACTCTCATTTAGGAAATTTAAAAATTTCTGACTGGGAAATATTTCACATTGGCTTTGGCAGTTACCTTACTTTCCTGTATGTTGCCAGGAACAAAACAACCCAAAAAGTAGTAGATTTGTTTAAAAAGTGTTTTTTTCATTAAAGGATAATAGAATAATAGGAGAGATTGCAAATTAATCATTTGTCTGAAAAATAACTTGGAGAAGACAGTCTCTTTCCTAGATGGAGGGACACTGCTTTCTGCCACAGAAGCAGATCAATTTACAATTACAGTGATATCCTGAATTTTTTAAAAGGCTCCATCTATCCAGCTGCTCAGAGAGGAGATTAAAAGGAAATTCATTTAAACAAGAAGACAAGCTTTCCAATAACACTAGAAAGAGAAATCTGAAGAAGGGAAAATCCTTTGCAACTTTCACTTCTAACTGCAAGATGGGTTACACAATGACAGTGACCTTTTTTCCCTTTAAACTGTTGACAAATTAAAACCAATTTACACTTCCATTACAGATCTGTAAATGTTCAACACACACTTAAAAAGAGGTGATATATATGCACAGGTTTATGGAAAGGCACAGTAATAATATAACATTTTCATAAAGCATTTCACATTTACCGTAAGTTGCTAGGCATCCGCAGAATAAACTCTCCAGCATTTTATTATGTCTCCATTTAACAGTGTAATGGATTGTATTTAAAAATGTTAAAACAGTAACATAGTTTGAAGATAATAATAATTCTGGTGAACTACTACTTAAGGACACGTGCAATCAGTTTGCTATGGACTTAACTCCACTTACTTTGCACATGGTACACGTGCTTTGAAGTAATGTCAGCTAAACCAGCACCAAGGAAACCATCTTGGCTTTTGTCTTCACCCCCTTTTCCCTTCCTGGCAAAGACTGCTCTTAAGAAACTTTTGTGTAGGACAGGTATGATCCAATTACTTTGCCTGATGAAGAGCTAGCTCTTGCCTTCATCTTTTCTTCTGTGACATCTCTCGCCTGTTTTGCCTACAGTAAGAAATACTGCAGCCATAACATCAGTGATGAAATGGAAACAAGATGAAAAACAAGTAATGAAAAACAAGAGTGGCTCTTTTCAGATGATGAAAGGCAAGATGCAGTGAATAAGACACTGCATCTGTGTTTGGCTCCAAATTAAATTTTTGCGCTCTTTTTTTCAGCTGTGTATTGAATTCTTTTGTTTTCCCTCCCTCCAGTCGTGGGAGGATCGAGAAAGTGAACTGGAAGAACTGCTGGTCAGTGGTCTGAAGTGACATGTAGTACAAGAGGTACAGAGTTGAGCTAAAGTATCAGAGAGATAAACAAAACTGAACAGTAGTGAGCTCATGCACTTGAGATGATATTTTCCTTCTCCTTCTGTGAATGAGAGAGGTCAGGAGAATGTGGCTGAGACTTTGTCAAGGCAATTAGCTGGATTATAGGCCTTCTGGGACCTCTTATGTCCATTTTTTGAGAAGCATGCTATTTTTGTATTGAATTTAGTCTGTCATCAGCTTTTCTAAGTGCTGTTCATGACTTGCGTCTGTCTTGTTTTTATTTCTAAAGGTTTTTGAAATAATGTCTACTTTGTGTCTTCTATACTGCTTTACTGCATTATGTTTTCTTAAGGATGCCCTTGACAATAATGTGCAATGACTATGAGGTTTGAGTGGAGGCATGCTTTGTTTTATATAATAATAGTTTTCTTTTTATGTTTTCTTATATTTATGGGGTTTGAAGGGTTTTTTTTTTGTAGTTGTTGTTTTGTTGGAAAGAGGGGAGGAGTGTTCTAATGCAAATTTCAAGTGTTTGCTTTCAATCCTTGAAAAGCTCTCAGAGGACCTGATTTCCTGTTTACTACCATCCTCCAGTCTACTGCCATAAAAATCTGAGGTTATTGCAATTCTCAGTTTAACCATTTGGGGGTTTAGTTATCTTTGATTCAACATATACAGTGTTGTGAATAATCTGCTTTGAGCAGGGAAGTTGAGCTAAAAGTTATCTCCAGAGGTCCCTTCTAATTTCCACCCATCCTGTGATATAGGTGCCATCACTGAGTCATTTTTACTGCTCCAGCTGAAACAACTTTGAAATTTTGGCTTTTGTTACTTTTTTTGATCTGTTTAGAGAATGGGTATTTGATGTTCTGGTGTGTTTAATGGATCTTCAGAGTTCTGAATCACGTTTTAATGAGCAATAGTTGATTATACCTTCAAGTGAGTGAACTAGGTTTCTCACCAAACTTTCTCATTCCATTCTATGCAGACCATTTTATTCAATTACAAATACACGGTTGGTTCATTTTGTGTGGTCACTGGGAAAGCCATCTTGGCTTTTTAGCATAAACTAAAGCAAAGTGATGAAACAGCAAGATTCCCAGTGTTGAGTCATGGTGTGGATCTGGTTGATGATCTGAGCTAGACAGCAGCAGCTTTTAGCCACTCATGGAAGAGAAGTTGGGAAACTGGGGACTGGTCATTATATTGGTGTGGGGCAGACACAGACTGCCAAGTGTTGAACTATTTATGCTGAAAAGATGTTAATGGCATGTTTTGTTCATGAGTAATTTCCTTTCTCTGATTTAACTGATTTCACTTGCAATGACCTGTTGTTTGCGTCAGGTTCTACACAGCTGCACTTAACTTCTGTGAGTTTCTCAAATGCCATTTTTATTCTGCCTTAACTTTTATGATTTGCTTTAGAATTTTGCTGAATATTATTGAATTTATTCGGAAGGGGAGTTGTCAAGACTGGAAGAAGGCTCTTCTCATTGTTGCCAAGCAATAAAACGAGAAGCAATGGGCAGAAACTGTTGCACAGGGAGTTCCATCTGAATACAAGGAGAAATTTCTTTACTGTGCAGGTGACCATACACTGGAACAGACTGTCCAGGGGGGCTGTGGAGTCTCCCTCACTGGAGATGTTCAAGAACTGTCTGGATGCAATCCTGTCCTGTGTGCTCTGGGATGACCCTGTTTAGGTGGGGAGGTTGGACCAGATGACCCACTGTGGTCCCTTCCAGCCTCACCATTCTGTGGTTTTCATATTCAAAGACGCCTTGTGATCTTGTGATACTGCCCACCGTGGGCTAAGATGTTGTTGTATCTGTAAGTTCTGCATTGAACAGTGTGATGACTGCTGATTCTTAAATGAAGATACCCATGAAGTTTTCACTTTTTTCCCTTTACATGAAGGTGCATATTTTTCTTAGTCTCTCATGTCATCATGCAGGACATGTATTTACCATTCCTTTACACAAATGACTAAGCATAGGTGCTTCTTGCCCCATCAGAAGTCTCTTTTACTTCTTTCTACCCTCTCTTTCATATGTTTTTGTTAAATTAATTCACATGTTGATGTGTGATGTGCTGTCGGTGTTGGGTGTAATGCTTGCCTACAGTTACTATGAGATATATATATATATTATATGCAGATTAATTACTGAAGAATGCACAAAGTCTGCAAGGTTTGATCACATTAAAATTGCATCTTCCAACAGCTTGAAATAGTGTACATGACACCTTTGAAGTGGAAGATGCAGCACTGGATTAATGTCTCTGTAACAAAAGAAGTCATGAGACAAAAATCCAGGAGGCAGTGCCTTTTCCATTTTTATTTGTTTTAAAGACTTGATCAGATCTCAGATAGTACAGATAGGTGTAGCTCTGCAGAATTATTTGAGAGATCTGCAATTGTTGATACTGAGACTGGTTATTGGTACAACAGTCACAGTTTGACATTTTCCCTTCTTTTTAACAAGGGTAGAACTTGACATAGGCTTTCTGTGGGTAACAGTGCTGTTTTAAAATTAAAGTGGAAATAGGAAAAAGGCAGTTTCCTCAAGAGAACAATAAAGTATCTATATTTTCCTGCTTATGTTGTGTCTCCTAGATGAGAATTGGTCCTTAGATGATAACTTGTTCAACCTTTGATGCAGGCAAGAATTGGAGGAAAGGCAATAATATGTGTGTAGGCAACATACAGAATATCATTGGTACTTTTGGGGTAGTGGAGGCCTGGAGTGAAACCAGGGGCCAGGTGGTTTCTACTGGGGCCAGAGGGGTGTTGTAAACTCTGCAGGCAAGAGCTCTTTTTAATCACTTTTTGATCTTTTTCAAACAGTATCTGTATGTGATTTATTCTTGTTCCATTGCCTTGGCAAGAGGGCTGCACAAAGGCCTCCTAGTTCCGTATAAACAAATGTTTTCTGTTTCAAGGTGTTTCTTTGGGATCTTGTCACCAAATCACACTTCACTGCTTGATATGAACTTGGGTCTCAATACTCCTCTGATTTTCAACATCTTGGTTTTCTACTTACCCATAGAGAGCAGCAAATGCAACATCTGTACCATTGCATGCCTGTCAGGTTTTATGTTCTAAGGGTTTGGTTTCAAAAGTGGAATTTTCAACAGTTCTGAAATTCCTTTTCTAACATCTTTGGTGTCTAAAACTCATAAAATCACAGAATAAAAAGTCTATTTTATTTTCCCTCTGTGTGACCCTAGGACTGTCCTATTTTCACTGCACTGAGTGTTCCTATCTCATATTATTGCCTGAGGAGGACAGAAGTCCTTCCTAGGACTGGCAATCCAGCAGGCATTTCAAATTGTACCTAAATACACACTGACAGGAATTATCAGAAGGGAAGAGGGAAAGAGAAAAATTACCTAACCAAACCTCTGATTAAAACAAGCCTTTCAAGGACTGTGTCATCTTGAGCTGTTCCATTACATAGGTGAAACTCCCCCATTTGTTCCAGTATTCTTCTTTTTTTTGTTTGATTGGGTTTTTTTGTGCTTTATCTTTTTAAATTTTTTGTTTGTTTTTAAAACCTGAGTAAGGACTCCTTGCACTAATTGCACCTTGAGACTGAAGACAGATAAGCCTGTGTCAGTAACTGGGAAACTCCTGATTTTAAAGAGATTATGAAGAAATGATCTGAAGAGCAGGATTAGATGCTAGGGAAAATGCTAAATGAGAAAAAGATGTTTTATCTTGAGGACTAACTGTCAGGAAGGGAATTCAGATATGATGATGAAAGAGGGCAGTGAGGATCTTCTTCAAGGGAAAATTAAGCCCTAGTTATGGCATGGTGAACTTCAGCTGGTGCCTGCATATCCTTGAGGAGAGAGGTCTGTCAAGATTTTTAAACTGTCCTTGATTGTAGAAGGTGTTTTGGGGGATTCATCTTTTTGATTATCTGGTCTTCAGTTAAAGAATAAGATAAAAGGAATATTAAGAAAAAATGTATTTTATCACCTTTTCAAAGAATAAAAATTATTCAAGCAAAATATGCTAAAGAAACATTACTGCTAAATATAAATGATCCTCCAGGATAGAATCTGATTAAGTGTTGGTTACACATACACTGCATAAATTCATATTAATTAGAATTTATCACTTTTATTACTCTCTGTTATGTGCATCTAAGCAACCACACTCTTTGCTGTCATCTCCTAGTTAAATCTGATTTTATGGAGTCAAATAGGGCTTGTCTATCTGGGTCTTGAATTAGGACGTATTCATTTTCATTAGGCACCTTCATCACTGTTGCTTTTTGCCCTCATTTATAAAATATCCTTTCGGATATTTTAGTCAAAAGAAATTTTGCAAAGCATGTATTAAGTCTTTGATTAATGCAAAAGACTTGTAGTGCAGCCTGGCAACAGAATATTTGGCAGAGATGCAGAAAATGGGTTCTTTAAGGAAACTATTTATAAATGTTGTTTAGTATTCTGTCCTTATTTAACAAAATCAAAGTAAATATTTAAATGTTTGGATAAAAATGCTGTGCTGTGAAATTCTTTTTCTCTTATGCATCTACTTTGCCATACTTGGAGTAGGAAAATAGAAAAGTGTGGCTGATATTATAAACCTCTAGTTAAGATAAACAAGTACTATATGCTATGGTAATGGTTGATTTGACTTGGAGGATGGCATTTTGAAGCTGTCAGAAAAGTAAAAAATGGTAGTTGGTAATGTTGTACTGGTAGCAGAGGATGTCTGGATTGTTTTTAGCAAGTGCCCTGAAGTGCTTATGCTAACTGGATCAGCTCAATCCCTCAGCTCATAGGGGTGCTGGAATAGGAGAATGCCTCAAAAGCTATGGGTTTTGTTCTGCAGGCTGGGATCCAGTGTTGAATTAATTCAGGTTTTTAATACCTTATAGACCAGGGTTTAACTTTACAGTTCCCTATTTCACTTGATGTTATTTTTTATCCTGTGTGTCCTCTGAGTTCAGATTACACAAATGTGTATCTTTTGATACAATAACTCCAGATTTAACAGAATGCCCAATTCCCAAAATAGAAAGTACAGTATTATCAATGACAAGTAAGAATCAATATTTTGAGTTAAAATTTTCTATGGTATAAATTAAATTGTGCATTACACTTAGTATTGTAAGTAATTTCTGGGGTAAAGGAAAATACATATATTTATCCTGTTTATTGAAATGTCCTGGATTCACATGTTTTTTTTTATTCTAGTCTTCTGTGGTCTCTTCAAAAACAAGTCCTCTTTTTGTAACAGGGCAGAATGACCTTTTTTCTGGATGCATGTCCAGTCAAAATCTCTGTTTCGCTTTCATAGACCAGTGAAGCTGAAAAAAATGCTGGGTTCCATAGGTGGGTAGAGATATGTTAAAATTCTCAGTAACAGAAGTTTAAGATCTGGTGGATTTGTGTAGCACCACAGAGAAGATGATGGGCTGACAGAGCCCACAGTGGGAGGCAGCAGTAGCACTGGCTTGGATTCTAGTTATGGCTTCTTCTTTCTTCTTATGTCTGTTTCTGTCTGGTGAGGCAGAAAAAATATATGGAGTCACTAAAGTAATGGAACAATTAGAAGAGAAAACAATATAGAGAAATCCTAAAAATCCATATTATTAGGTAATAGTTTTCCTAGTTAATCACAATTTAAATAACTGTACTATATAGATATTAAAACTTATGCAAGCACTTTTGTTACTGCTAAATTATTCTCCCCTAGGAAATCCCATTGCTTACCATTTTCATATGAGTGCTGTACAGTGTTAAACTTATCAGTGTCTGGAATTTCAAACACAAGCCAACAGCCATTTATTGTAGCTATCAGCACGTTCTCAGCATTAATTAGCACTCTGAGTTTTGGTGCTGCTGACATTGCTCAAAGTCATCAGTAGACCACAATAGCTGGAGGTTTTTAAATTGCTTTCTGTACTTTGTGAGCATTGCCAAGATTATTTTGGCAATTTCATGTCTGTGGAATAGAGAAGGAAAATCTGGTGTGTTTGCATGGATTCAGGGGAGGAGTGCCATGAGATGCAGGCCTTATTGAGTGGCTCAAATGGAGGTTTCTTGTGTGATTCCTTGTGAATGATGTTGCTAGAAAGTAAGCTTCCCAATGTCCAAATACCAGTAAGAGATTTCCATAGGTATTTTGAGGGAGAAAGAGATTGTGTGACCATTCCTTGCAGTGTGTATTATATAAAGTGAGTTTGAGGGTACTAGTTGGAAAGGGTTTCTGATGTAGTGAGACAAACATTTTTGAGATTGATGACATCCACTAATCCAATAAGAAATTTCTTAATGAGACATTATTACTTTCTACCTCCTGTATTATGCAAAATGAAATGTTTTATTGGTGAACAATGGTATAACTCTCCTTATGTGTGCTGGGAAATAGCTATTTTACCACCAAGCCATTAGAGAAATAGAGAATAGAACAGAGAGAGATTGTTTTATAATGACTCGTGTTTGTACGATGCCTAGCCCAACTGAATTATCTTCATTTGCTGGTGTTCCTATGTTCCACAGCTTTATACAAAACAACATAATTATGACTTGTTAAAGATGCTGTTTACAAAGATCTGAAGATAATTTATTAACATTGTCAATGAGCATCCAAATAACATCAAGTAGTTCAAATAGCTGATATCAAGATGCTGTACTAGAGGATACTGGAGGAGAGAATTGTTTTCATAAGAAAACAGTATAATAAAAAACTTGGAAAGCTGATTCTATGTGTGATAGTTCCAAAATGCATTGTTGGGAGAAGAGACATGTTTGCAAAAGTTACTTAGTATTACTGCATTCACAGATATGGCAGTCATGCCTTCTTGCAGTGTAGCAAACCTCTTGTTTTGAATTTTATATGAATGTGCTTGATTATCCTAAAACATCACTTGTGTTGTGTAAAATTTTGCTTGTTTTGCAGTGTTCTACTGGCAGTTTAATCAAATACACATTGTGAGGAATTTTTTGCTTGATTTCATTCTCCTGTGGCTTTCAGTCAAAATAATTCCTGTGTGGTATTCACATGCCCTCTGAACAGAGAGAGAAGCTATGAGACAAGCAGAGAAGAAGGAAAATACAATTTTTATCTTGCTTGCTGTGCCTGTGTTGTGCCAAAGTAGAATGCAGTATGGAGATTGTTTACCCAAAGTGAGGATGTTTTGTTCCCTTGGCCTATCAGGGCCAAGAAGTGTGTGTGTGTCAGACTGTCACAGGACAGTCATGAGAGAATCAGAGGTGAGTGCATTTCTGGAGCAGTTGTGAGCAAGAGTGAGTGCATGGCAGATTCAGTTTAAATACAATGTACATAGTATAGTATAATAAAATAATTCTTTAGCCTTCTAATGATGGAGTCAGATGCGTCATTCTCTCTCGTCTTTGTCGGAGTTGCCTTTGATTTACAATATTCCTGGATTAGAGGAAAAAGGTGAAGCAAGAAGACAAAAAAACCATTAAAGTAGTCATAAGGCTGTTACATCTTGCAACAGGGAACATAAACCTTATTTGCAAAAGTTATGTTATAAGCTAGTAAAGAGGCTGGATCTTGAATCCAGCCTCAGCTCTGCACATGGTTTGCAGAGGTGACACTGGGAATCTGCTTGTCTGTAAAGTGCCATTTACATTAATATAGTTTTCTATAGGTATATGCAAAATCAGAACAGGACAAACTTTGAGTCTTGAGGTTTTTGATAGAGTTATTAGACAGTACCCAAGGGGTACCAGTGCTTTAGCACCCTCGTAGTACATGACATATGCAAGCAAAAATTGATGTAATGGAGAAGACCAGGACACTTGAGAGAAAGGAAGAAAGAGATTAACATGAATGGAGAATTCAAATATGAAAGGCATGGGGTAAGCAACCAGCATGTTTGGGTATTTTTTAATGTTGAAATCAAATATTTAAAATTGAGAGAAATTGAGTGAGATTGAAAAACTCAGAGGGCTTGAGTGAAGGAGCAAATTCTTGTATGAACAGATACAGACTTTTTAAACTAACATGATTTTTCTAATGCATCAGCCTGGAAGCTATTTTCATGCCATATATAGCTCTATGTGCATTCTTGCATATGTGATATGTAGGTGATGGTCTAAAGGCACTGTTGAACAATTCTGTATGGGTTCGTTAGAACTAATTTACCCAAGTCATCTTCTTCCTGAACAGTGGCACAGCTTGAATTAGTGATCATATCTAATTAGAAGTCTACTTATTCTATACCACTAATTCCTTTTTAGAAATTCCACCTTCGTGACTGCTGAGCTTGCTACTTTTAGGAGATATACTTTGAAGGCTGTCATTGAAACAACTTTTTTTTTCTTGTTTATTTGTTTGTTTTTGTAATCCTAAATGAAGTTCACAGTCAGCATTGCTTTTTAGATGGCAGCGTTGGAAAGACTGACTTGTTCCTGTAAGGTGTTCTTGGTGCCACGCAGGAGATAATGAAAGGAAGAGGAGGAAGAGTGATCAAGTGACAGAGCATGCAAGGAAGATTTGTAGTCTTTAACTTGACATGGATGAATGACTCATGACTCCCCATATTTCAGCCTGATAAATGAATGTCAACACCTTGGGAGTAGTTTGGGTACCTGAACCAGAAACCTGGGAAATTCAGGTTATTTTCAGTGCTGTACTTCATGTCTTTGTAGGGAGCTGCAGGAAAATGTTACTGTGTGTGCTCTCTGAAACTTACAAAGTAAATTTCATGACAGATTTGTATAGGTGATTTATATTTTCTTCCCCTCTATGTTAAATATACTTTAAAAGCTTTATGGAAGAACTCCAGGTGATGAGCACATGTACTGATTATAACTGAGTCTTGGTTCTTCTGTCACAGTACAGATTTGAGCTATTCTGCCAGGTATACTGCCAATTACATGTGATAAGAGTAAATTTAAAATTGTGAGTTTGTTGTAAAACTATAGTACAACTTGGTTTTTGAGCTAGTATCACTTTTTTTGCTTTTTTTATCTTAACTCTGCAAGAAGTTCATTTTATTGCTCTGAGGATGTGATGTAGTGAATGTCTTCTCTTAAGTCTCTGAATTTTCTAGATTGCATGCTTCATAGTTTCTTTTGAACTATACAGCTTGGTTTCTCTCTTAACAGGAAAGTAATAGAGTTTAAGGGTCAGGGTCCACAGAAGCCAAATTGGGCAATAACGATTTTACTTTTTGGTTGCAGAAGCAGGTATTTAAAATAGGTATATTTTGCTGAAGCCTCACATATAAAAGGAAATTGATGGATAGAAATGGAGTGACAATTCAGTGAACTAAAAATTCCTGCCATGCATGCAGAAAAAAGTCTCTTGAACAATCTGTTGCTTATATAATGTCCTCATCACTCTTATTTAAGAAATGGGTTTTCTCATACTGGTAAGAGTATTATTTGGAGACTAGAGAGAGGCAAACCAGTGAACCTGTGTCAGAGGAAATGACATATTGTTGCTGTCCACATATAGATGCTATTATTTGGTGTAAGCCATTTTAAGAAAGATGGTAGATAATTTGCTTGTAAAGTAATTTATGTATCTTTCACAAAGGTTGTGAATGTGCCTCGTGAATTTGCAGGTTTAGTTCATTAAAGGCACTTTTCTATATATCAGCCCATGTCCTAAGTATGTTGTTTCTCAGACAGTGTAACACACTGCTATCCAGAAACTTGTTGTTGTTGTTATTATCATTATTTAGTTTTATTTATTTATTCTGTGTATGGAATACATTCTGTATATAACTCCATGAGAGTGATAAGTAGCACAACTAGAGGCAGGTGTTAATAAAATATAGGTTTAAGGAGAAAGTAAGATGAAGAAAATGTGCAATTTAATTAAAGAGAAAATATTTTGTTTTATTAACAAAATATAGGTTTAAGGAAAAGGTGAGATGAAGAAAAGGTGCAATTTAATTAAAAAGAAAATGTTAAAAGGAAGAATAAAGAATTAGTTTTCAGTCTTGTCATGCCTATATTAGTTGCTAATGCAATTCTGTGTTGCAATTTCACTCCCCTTTAGGACAGACATTCATCACATTTTATGCAAATATTACCAGAGAGAGTTATTTTGGAAAGAAAAGACAAAATATGTTAAGAAGCCATAAAAAAGATGCCCTGCTTGCTGTGTAATGAATCAGATAATACAATGCCTTTTTGTTAACTGTTTTTTTTTTTTTCATTGAGAGTATGTAAAAAAGAAACAAGCTATCATTAGCTAAGGCTTATTAAATCTTCAGAATGTTATTAAAGTAGTTTAATCTAGTCAGGCATATCTGAAAAAACAATGAAACAACCTTAAATATATAAATTGGAATGTAGACCATGAAAGATATCATGTCAAATAAAAAAATATATAAGTCTTTTGTGTTCTGTAACTTCACCTTTGTCTGGAGCTTAGGCACAGATTTCACATATTTTGCTGCGCTTGGTTATAAAGGAGGAGTCCACTTGAAGTAGAAGTGCTGCTTTTGGTTTTGAATTTTTAAAGTAAAGATGAAGAAGACTCCCTGAAGAGAGAAATTCATTAAGAAAGCCAAAGACTTTTTGGAGAATATGTTCTCTTCAGGGTGGTTTTCTGTTCGCCACTTTGTATGTCTCTGAGCATGCTGGAGCTTCTAATGAAAAAATAATACAGTTCATTAATGTGGAAAAACTTCTGAAAGTAGCTACAGTCTCACAGCATTCTGGGAATTAGTTTGAACATAATTGGTTGGATGTCAATATTAAAAAGCACTCTAATGAAAAAGAAAATGCTCAAGCTATGATAGTTTGCTGCTTGTGATGAAAAATTTAATGAGGCTGAATAATTAACCCCTTTTCTCTTCTTTCTTCCCAAACTGCCATGTCTTTCCTAATTTCTGCTTTACATTTATTCTAAATATTTTAAGCAGTAGAGTTTCTATGACTGTAATAGGAAGGCTACACTATTGTTTGTATGTTGCACTATAACTAGTTTGCTTTTTTTTTTTAAATCCTTTTTACCTTTGTGGCTAGATTACTCAAGTGTAGTTTGTCAGTTGTCATGCCCCTCAGCTATGACTTAGCTGAGCTGTGCTTCATGAAGTGTAATCTTTCCTGATAAATCCACTGACTAGTGCTGTGCCAAGCAGCACAGGACCTGCCATTTACATAATGGTTACTCTAATTGGTTTAATGGAACTCCAACCCCAGGCTGAGAATTACTTCCTTCTGAAATGTGATCATTGCCCAAATACATACACTTTCCACTCACTGGGTTTACTCCTAATCACTAATTTAATAAAGTTATGAAGCACATGGAAGCTTTTTCATGCAGAACCTATTCATAAAAATAAGCAACGTAACAACCAAGCAGAATAAAACAATGCACACAAACAGAAAAGTAAAAAAACTACAATGTGGATATTTTCCTCTCATATCTCAGTTGCCATCAGTTTGATATGATATGCATTGTTTTCTTAAATATATTGAACTCTATGTCAAGTACAGATAGATGAGAAATGAAATATTTTGATAAATTCTTTAAAACACAGTAGGTTTTTGTATAATATAGAGGTTTTACTAATTTTTCAGATCTATCATCTAGAAATATTGTTTTTCCATTTATTTTTGGTACATATGATAGTTTTTAGGTCCTCATTCCAGTTTCTCACGTGGCTTGTATTAGCACTTCCATATCCTCCCCTTTTTTTGTTTCAGTGGGCTGATGGATACTCTGTGAGAGATTGCTGTGGCCTGGGTTTGTTCCAGCTGCCTGTTCACTAACTGCTCAGTATTTTGGAGAAGAAACGTGTTTTTACTGCCACAGGCCTCTACCTGCATCAAGAAATTGTTGTTCATCCTTTTTGTCACATTGTGTTAAGGTACTTCCAAAGAGAAAGATGAACCATGAAGATGGTCTTATTTATCTCATGCTGTCAACATCTAAAAATTTTCATCAAAGATGAATGGAAATTGGAAGACAAAGCTTGAACCAATTGGGTGCTTTTGTTAATGATGTTCTAGATCTGTGTAAGTTGCAAGCCCTGAATATCAGGCACATCATGATGGCAATGCAAACTGGATGTTAATATTCAGCTACTCTCCGTGGAGACATTTGGTGCTTCAGAAGGCTGCTGTTCTCTAGAGCCTGGGGCCTCAAAGATAACCTGGAAGGCCAGATAAGGAAATTGATAAAGCTGTCAGCGGTTTGCTGTGCTCTACTTCCCAGGGTATGAGCCACCTTGTCACATGGGATACTCATGATATCACCCAGTCTATGACATTGAGAGATCACAGCTTTTTCCTCACTTCCGAAGAAAGTGAGAAACTTTTAGTGTAAGCTTAATAAACAAAATATGACAAATATCTGTACTATCTGTAAACAGGAATTTTTGCTTTTTATCTAATTCCATTTCATTCAACAACTGTGTGAAGTTTTTTCTTTTCATCACAGTCAAGAGAGAGGTAAATTTGAATCTTTCTAGGAGGAAGTTTAGTTCAGCTAATTAACTGTTGTAGTAACAGTGTGCATGTGTTTGATTTTTCCATTGGGAAGATAAAATTTCTTGGTCCAACCTAATACACATTTATCTCCTGTGAATTTAATGTCATCTCTCAAGGTAACAGTGCAAGTGCTCATCATTTTCATGGGATAGTAAAGGAGGAAATGGTCTCTATGAGACATTCCAAGATGTTTTCTTTTTGCATTTTAATTTATATTTTTTAATAAATATTAATCTTCTTTAATATGTATTTTGTAGTATCACTTTCTTCATGCAGCTCAACACACTGAGACTTCCTTTGTCATATCCATTAAATTTTAATATAGATCACAATGATGGGGCTTTTCCCATCAGAGACATGCTTAAGCTTTCTTCTGTCTTGTTGGAATTACACCTGACTTTTCAGAAGCTCATGCACTTATATTTTTTTTTCAATTTCACTTAAAGGAATGAATATATATATGTCTTAGTTGCTGTTGCTGACACAATATACATTCAGACAAAATGCTCAGTGCCAATTTTCTTGTGTTTAAACAACCATGTTAAAACCTACTTAATAAAAAAAGCTATGAGGTGTGTCTTGATCTTATTCCCTTTTCAGAAGATTCTTGGCTATTAGGTAGCTTAGCCTGTATGCCTTAGGTAAGGAAGAACACCTAATCCTTGAGTCAGAAGGAGCTGGAAGCAGAAGATGAAATTAAGTGACAGATTTTCTTCTTGGTTTAGAATAATTTTTAGAAAAGGTAACTCCCTTATTTTTCAGGAATATGGGTGCCTGCTAGAATCTATTCTGAGCATAATGCCAATGTAACTTTATCAAGCAGATCTGGTAAGAAAACAAATATATGAGTTTTAGATTAACATAAGATATTCTTGCATCTTTATTTTTTCAGTTGTAATGAAGGATGTATTTTTTAGGTGAGGAGGAAGTTTAATGTAGATTTTTGATAATTCTTATAGCTACTGTATATTTGTAGTTAATGGTTCAAGATCTTAGTTCTTGAAAATATTCTATGGAATTAAAGTAATGGAAATTACTACTTGCTCATGTGGTGCTTACCACCTCTGAGGTGCTTTGGATTAGTAGGAAAAGAAATCAATGCAGTGTAGGTGAAAAGGAATTTACTCCTTGCAATAACAAAGTCTCTGCGAATTAAGTTTTTCAAGTATAATACCCATAATTTTGAAATCTGGTAAATGAGTACCCATGGCTTGGCTGTTGGCAATGATTTTGTGTCTAAATAAGCTTTTCACAGCTATTCTGTTTCCAAAGCAGAGAATGCTATGTGTGTTTAAAAATAAGTGGTTTCAAGAAGAGTTTCAAAATGAGAACAAGTTGTTTAAAAATCTTCATAATGGAGAAGCTTTCAAATTGAAATTTAGTTCATGGTAGCCATTTATGAGTCAGGCAGTTCAGAATGATTCCAAGCTGCTGCTTTTATCTGCCTTGATAATAATGCATCAATCTGCTATGCTGGTAAAGATACAAAAATTGATCCCAGCAGCACAGAAGCAACACCCATTTTGATTTTAAAGGTCAGGCTTGTGCAATGCCTTTTGATGAATTAGTAATTAAGTCATTATTTTTTGATAACTTTGGTTAGCCTTTGTTTTTGTGAAGTATTAAGATGATTTTGCTTTTCCAATTTAGTATCCTTATGTAGTTTCTCAGTACAATTTGGAAAGGTAAACAATTCTTCTGCTGCAGGGATGTAAAAAATGTATAAGCATTCTTGCAGCTCTAAGATTGCCTGCAGTTTCAGTGCCATCCAGCTATTCACAATGGCTAACACTGCTCACAGTGGCAGTTTGTTTACAAACAGGAAATTGGATAAAGCATTTTGAAATGCAATATTTATGCTCTGCCTGGTGTAATTAAGAGTTTCTTTTATTAGACTCTTTTATTATTACTCATTTGCTTGTAAGAACATATTATATTTCACAAATACAATCCTGTGCTTCTGTGTTTTTAGAATATTCCTAAATACTTTGTGGTGATTCTAAGTCTTGGAAATGACTCTATCATTGTAGTGATGCCACAGAATTACTTAATGTAGTTTTCCTCAGAAAGATCTTTGCTGTCTGTTTCTCAGTGTCAGGATTTCTAACATCCTGACAGATTATTGTAACTCAGCAGATGGTCTCAGACTTGATCTTTAATCAGTGAACTCAGACTGAAAGTTTGGCGTTTATCTGCTCCATTCTTAGCTATGGACTAATAGTGGGGCAGATGGATTCACCCTGTTCAGTGGAGTTGTCATAAAGAGTGCTCTTTGGAACAGTAAATGTTGCTGTGAAATGCAGCTAGTGCTGCTGACATTTGGGATTGTTGTACTTGACTTCTGATGTCTTTAAAATCCTCATTTGTGAAAATGACAGTTTTATTCCACAAAAAGCCCTTTACAGTTGTCAAAGGGAGGTCAACCAACCTTGTTTAAGAAAAGATGAGTACCTGAGACAAATAAGGAAACAGATATCTGTATTTTGCAATAAATGTATTAAATAAGGAAATTCCCTCATGTGGGTTTTCAACTTAATTGCATATTATGTAATATTTTTATTGCTTGTATTAAACTTTTTCTGAACATTTGCAGCAAACTGTATAAAAGTATATTTTTGAAGAGTGTACATTGTCAAAAAAGTATATTTAAGATTTGTAGGGTTTTTTGGTGCTTTTTTTTGTTTTTTTTGAAAAGCACATATGTTAAAGCTGTCAATACAATGGTTGGTTATAAGTAAAGCTCACAGCACTATTAATACTACTTTCTCAGCATGTTGTTTTCATATAATGTGTTCTCTTTGTGTCAGAGTATTCTGCCATTAGTTCAGTGGATTTGGTGACAGGTTGTTATAACTGCATTTCAGAATATAGAGATAAAATCATGATCTCTATAAATACATATCTCTGTCAACCAGAACTAGCTTCTTCTCTCAAAGTGTAGAGAAAATTTTCTTCCTGACAGTTTCTAAAAAGTTGATATTTTGTTCTTTGTTAAAAACAAAGTTTCTAGGTAACAGGAAGAAAAGAAACATTTTCCTGATTAAACCTGTATGTTTAGGTGTGTTTCCTTTTTGGTACCTTGATGCCTTCAAGTATGAGCCTTAATTTTATCATCATAAATTTTGATTCCTGAACTAATCTATCTTTCTTCAAAGCTCTTGATGCTATCCCTGCTTAAAAGTGCAACATGAAATGATACTTTCTAGATTTATTCCTGGTGTTTAGAAATAACACTGTTTTATATAGTGAAAAGTAATTAAGTGATTCTCTAAATGAAAAATACAAGGCTTACATGAGACTTTCTTTTTTGTTGTTTTGGGCAATGTTCCCTCAGTAAGGAATTATTAATGGCAAATCATTTTGGTAATTATTTGTGATGGATTGGACTAATTATTAGTAATGGTTGCATCTCAACTCCCTCTTTCTTCCCCCTAAGTATAGTATCCTGGATATTCAGTGTTGAGAACTGCTTTAGAAGAACGTGCCATATGGCATTGCTTGTCTTCCCTGATTGAATGTAACAGCTGTAGCACCAGCTGTTACTTTGCAGATTCCTGAGTAGACTGTATAGATTTCATCTGCAAGTGCTCAGGCATTCATATTTGTTTTCAGGATGGATTGTCTGAAAATTAGATTGAGATTTATTTGAAAATATGAGACATCCAAGTATGAATATTGTTTAAAAGTAGGAGTATTTTCAGTTAGCAATCTGGGACTTTATATGCAAAATAAAAGCATGGCATTTTCGGGTATTTTGGTAACGCATAAACTGTTGGGGGTTTTTTTTACAAAGTTTCACAAATAGAAGTAATCAATTGTATCTCTTTAAAAAAAAATGAATAAAAAACAAACCTCTCTATGGAATTGGGCTACATGTATTCAATTTCCTTGCAATATGAACACATAGAATGCATAAATGTTGCATTGCATAAAATTTTCATGTTGAAATGCTTCACATTTATTAGGATTTTAGAGTTACTAAAGTATTTTAATTTCATTAAAATGATGACTTAATGCTTTCCTCAACAATGTAAAGACTTGCTTAGAGTAAAAGCTAAGAGGCTTTTATTGACATTTAGAAACTTGTTAGTAACTGGATCAAAATAACAAAACAGTTTTCTGTGTCAGAGTTTGGATAGAATTCATATTTATTTATTTAAAGTTTACAGTAATTATTTCTTCTATTGCATTTTGCTGGTGAAAAGGTCCCAGCAGAACTAAGCAGGTACTTTGGAATGCTGGAAAGAGCAGGATGCTTCCAGAGTGGCTCTTAGAACACCCAAAAAAGCTTGAGAGGCAAAGATTCAAGGAAGGAGTTTGTACCCTCAAGTAGTAGCAGATAGGGTGGTATTCACAGTCCTATGGGAAAGGCTATACTGTATATCATTAGTTTATCAGTGTGTGTCCCAGCTTCTTTTGCCCCAAACTGGTGGATGAGAGCCTTTGTTCCCTTCAGGTGTTTATTTTGTGGCCTTTTGTATGCCTGCCTTACACATGTGAGTGTTCTGACTGCTCTCTGTCCCCCACAGAGAGGTTGTATGCTTTCAAACATTCACAGTCATTCTGGCTGGATGGGTTATTGATGAAATTGCTGTTCAGATCTGATGACAATTTAATACAGTACATGATAACTGAACTGAGTGACCTTTGCTGCAATTGATGTTGGCCTCTCTCCCTGTTAAGTGACCGCCTAATTTATCTAACTTAGGGGAAGTACTGTGATTGCTGCATAAACTGTCTGGGACAAAGATATCTACCATTCATCCTGGAAAGGTTGAGTGGACACTGGCAATCAGAAAAGGTCAAAGAGCCTGATTTAAGATTGTTTAATTTTAGTGCTCTTTTTCAGAGGTAAAAGTACATGATGTAGCCAAGTGTCCACATCCAGCGTAGGTGAGTCTGGTGGAGGCAAACCAGTAGCACAGAAGATTTTAGAGTGTCACCCAGGCTGTCAGTTTATAGGTATTAGACAGAACAAAATACAAGTTATAGACTTAGACTTGTCTTCAATTTTCACAGAAGAAATCTAACTTTTTAGTTATGTCATAAATTTTGTATACATGTAGTTAATATTTCATAGAACTAGACACAAACCTTTAGTGAAATCTGGTAGATATTAATCTGTTAAAATGTGATATTTTGGTTAATTTAACAGGCTATTTTCTGCAGAGTTTCTGCTGCTTCAAAACTTGCCTCATTCAAATGGCATTAGTTACCACTTTTATGCCAAAGCTCAGAATTGTTGAAGAGAAATGAAGAACCATCAATCTGCATATTTTTCTTCAACATATATTGTTATAATCCACAAAGATTATTTTCTGTTTGATTATTCTGAATTTTGGAGTGATTTAGCAAGAGAAGTGATGTTGTTACCTCCTGCTTTCTCTGTTATCCTGATCACATTAATCCATTACCTGTGATGCATGCATACAGAGTACACAGGAATTTTCTTCCAAGTTAGAATATTGTGTAGTATGTTCGGACTTTTTGCCATGTATGATAATGCTCCCTCACTTCCTCTGTTTTTAATTTTATTTTTGTATTTCAACCTGAAACATTTGGAGATAATTTTTTTGTTAGATTTGTTCTGTTATAAGTCTTAACCATGGCTGTTGGGAATCCTGGGGGTTAGCAGAGTGGCACCATTTAAGTAGATGCAAACTTTGTTTCAGAATCATCTAAGTGACCAAGTCTATTCTAACATGAATGTATATGCAACTCTTCACTCTAGGCACCCAATTTGCTAGTATCTTTAGAAGTTAGTCAGTTTGGGGAGTAGCTATGGATATCAAATTACTTCAAATCATTGAGATTGTATAATAAACTTATTTTTTTGTATTTAATTAGGTAAATTTCAGTGTATGCTTCCATAGCACTGGTGCATTAATGCAGAGAAGGGCTCTACTTACACAGCTGTGAGATTCAGGTCTCCTGAGTTAGGATTGTCCTAATTTGACCTGTATGAAGTGCCCTAGAGTTAGAAATGGAGCCACTTCCATTTCTCATCCTTATATTGGTCACTGATGAGATGTATGTAAACACAGGCCACTTCAGTCTGTTTCACCAGGTTTTTGTTTTACTTTCACTCATTCCCTAGGACTGCAGACACACGTGCATGTGTGTGAACAAGCTTGTTTACCCAGGGCACAGTGTGACTTGATTGAAGTTTCATTACAAGCTTATTAACAGCTAGGTTAAAGAGAGTGTGTAGACTGTCTGGGATTTAATTAGTTCCCATCAGCAAAATTATTAGCACAGTAGGTCAGAGTTACTCCTGCCAAGTGAGAGCTTCAGTAATCAGTGCAGTATCTGGGTCAGAGACCAATCCCATCATAAAAGCTGTGATGGCCTGGGCCTGGAGGGGCAGGGTCAGAGCCAGTGGTGCTGCCAAGCTCGGGATGGGGAGCTGCTCCTCATCACTGAGAGCATTAAGTGCTGAGCGTTAGCTGTGGCATTTTTTTTTTTTTAATGTTTTTGCTGACACTCTGGAATACCAGCCACTGTCAGTGTTCAAGCATGAGGCAGCAGCTTGCATGATGAATCACCACCATAGGAGGTGTGTGAATTGGGATGTTTATCCTATGAAAATTGAGCTCTAATAAGGATCCCACCACAGAAAGTAGGAGTTAACAGTCAAAATATTAGAAGTTGGTCTTCAATTAGCTAATCTGTCAGAATTTGCTCATAAGTTTTTCTTCATATTTAATTCAAATGGAAATAAACTATTTTTTCACACATGCTACCTCTGTGTTCTTAACTCGTACAGGGCATCTTTAATGCTGAAGTGTGTTTGGTGAAGAAAGTTGACAAGGCTGAGAAACAATCCTACTGACGTGTCTTTAAAATATCTGTTTATGCAGTTTGCCTAAGAGTAATAGGACAGAAGGAAAATGAGAATGGGGACAGTTGGTATCTAAAGCTTTCCCATTATATAAAGGACAACTGTAGTATTGCTCCATCTGCAAAGAAATTCTGCCGGTAATTCCCCCAGAACTGTGGGAAGAGTATCCAGCTCAGCTCCAAAGCAGAACCACTGTCATACATAATACATTGTTTCCATCAAGGTTGTTTTCTTTCAGAGAATTACATGGGCACTCACAGGAGTACATTTGGGCATCTTCTGTAATAATCTTAAACATAAAGGTATGGTTTTGTTTTTTCCAGGAGGGAAAATGTGAGGCAAGTTGCATGCCAGAAAATATTGTTGATGATTGTTTTGTGGAAAGCAAAAACATATGGTAGGTGCAAATAGATAATTCAAGGAAATACTTCCCTGTAAAAAATACACTATTTTTAAAAATTTGACTCTTCCTATTCATTAGAAAAAATTATCAATATTTTTTCCAATATTTAAAATAATGACATACAATTCTGATTTTAGGGTTTTTTTCATCATTTTCTTAAAAAGTAGGTGGATAAGATAGATTAATTGGTACTGTTTTCCAGGGCAGTGTTAATAGAAGTTTGTTTTTGATCTATTAATAGCAGAGCAATGTGGCAATTTGGAACTGTTTGGCATATTAGGATTTTGTAAAAGATAAGGTAGAACATCTGTTGAAAAATCATAAACCCTGCTGTAATTAACCAGGCATCCACATCCAAACATTCGAGGTTGGTTTATAATAAGTTAAACTTTATAGGTTATGAACACACATAAGACAGTGTTTAAACAGAAAAGTATGCTGTTAGCTGTTCAATTTCATACACATTTTTGCTTTGTTATATATAAATGTTCTTCAGAAAAGACTTTTCTTTGTCCTTTTCTCTTCATCTGCCAGCAGTCTTTGCTGTACTTTGTGTTTTCAGTTTGCATTCATAAGTGATATTTTTTTATAAGTCTTAAAAAGTCACAGTAAAAATAATGGAAAAATAATGATTGTTTTGGTGCTCTTTGAATTGCTTTTGCAATCTGAACCCAAATGTTCCAATGACAGTGCTATATTCTCATGTTTTCTTCTCAAAGCGTGTTTATGGCTTTTAAGAAAAAGGAGAAAGAAGCAAATATCTTTAGATATTCACACATTATTATTTTACCCAGTTATCTAAATCTCTTAAATTTTTTATTTTCTGGTGGTTTTCTAGTCCCAATGTATAATTCTAACTCTCAAGGGATTTTTTTCTTCCCCATTTATCGCAAATTTGCCACAGTCTTGCAGCAGTATTAGCAACATTTAGTGTAACATTAGCAGCATCTAAATTAGAATGGTTTTGTTTGAGATTGTATTACCTTAATAGCTGTACAGATGTTTTCCTTGACTGGTCTGGAGTATATTAATGCACTATTTAGGAGACTTCACCTTCTAGTCCTAATGCCTTGTGCTTATATGCTCCTGTTGTCTTTGGGCTGGCATGATCTGCTGTGTGACACAGGCTGGTGCTCTCCTGCTTCTTGACCTTGCTTTTCTTTGTCACCCTTATCACAGTGCTGAAGGTGCACTCTGCAGCTTTCCCCTTCAAGGTCCTGTGCTGCTGGTGCTTCTTTCTTTCCACTCTTTAAAGCTTTGTTAGGGAGCAGGTTGGGGTTGAGTGGGAAATGGGTATCATTCCTTTGTTATATTTTGGTTTTTTTCACCTGTTAGTGCTAGCAATGAAGCCAAGGTCTTTTAAAAGGCAAAGTTTTGTGCCGTGTGTCAAAGGGCTTCTAGAATTATTTTTATTAAGTGTATCTTCTTAGTTGTCTTCCTCACATTCATCTAATTGCTTCTTGTATGACTGAAATAATGTAGTAAATAAGAAATGTCTGGGTATTAGTGATACAGAATAGAACTATAGGACTCCTAACATACCAGTCTGCATCCAGTCCTTGTAAAAACACAAATATTTGGAACTGCTCTTTTTCTTACCAGGAATTTGGTAATGGATTACTCCAATAATGAGTGGTACTGGAGGAAATAGCATATGCTGTAAAATTAAGGAGTGCATTGGTATAGTAATAATACATAGAACTTCTTATTTCTTACTAAAACTTACTTTGAATATTGGTTGCAAATGTTGCTCTGATGTTGTTTTAAACTTGTTTATCCCTTATACTGCTCCTCAAGTAACAATATTTAGTAACCTTTAATTTTTTTTTGGTCGTGTTGGAGTTAAAGTGGCCAAAGAATTTAAAATATATAGTAAGTGAATCTTTAGACAAACAAAAAAAACCAAAAAAACCAAAACACAACTCCATTGTGGGCCATGTGCTTTTGTGCTGAATCTCAAACCATTATTTGGGCTAATTTCTATTTTCAAGAGAAAATGTTAGAAAGAAAAGCTCTTGAATGGAATAACCAAATGAGTTTGCCTTGCCCCTATGGTTCTCTTACTTTACGTTTTTCTTTCCTTACTCAAACCAGTGCTTCTTGTCACATGTGTTTCTTCTGTTATCCATTTCTGTAATTTTAGACCCAATTGCATTAAATAATCAAATGCAAAATTGAAATCTGGAAGACCTTCAGAGACAAAATATTTCCTAAAAAATGTGTAAATGGGAAATATCCAGGAAGGAAACCCAGAAACTACTATCCCCACTGAGGGTAATCAGGTAAATAACTTTTTCATGTACTGGCCACATTTCAACATTCTCTTTCAGTTGTATATCAGTTCTGCATTTTTCACTCAAAACCAATTAAACTTCTCTGTCAGTCTTTAAATTCTATCATACAGCTGGAATAAAAGATCTACCCTAATTTCATAGTTTATATCTAGTATTTTTTATATTTCTTCTCAGTGTATGACCTGATCCAAAATTAACCCAGTGTTTTAATTCCTGACCCTCAATCTGTGATGCAAAACAGCAATTCAGAGAAGAGTCTTGTTCTGCTTGCCATGTGCCCACACTGATGAGTAGTGCCAGCTCTTGAGTGAGCGTGGCACCATCAACTCCAGTTCATCAGTGTCATTTGGGCTAAGAAATTACTTAAAAGAAATTATGTCAGTGGCTGTGGGGCCTGTGCTGGCAGCATTGGGCAGAGCATCCCTCTTCCTCCCTCCCTGAGCCATTATATAATTGCCTGCTAGATTTTCAGGCTCTGTTAAGAATCTGGTGCAAGCCAAGCTTTTAAATAGTTATAGTGGGCACTCAGCAATGTGTGAACAGAGTGGGAGAGCCCTGTCAGGCCATATTGTGTGCTTTGACATGACTGGTAAATTGCTGCTGCTCTGGAAGAAAAGCTTCCTCCGTGCTTGAGTTGTTGTCCTCAACTCCAATACCAGCTTACAGAAACCATAGGTTTTGTTGAGATATGGCAAGTAACTGCTAGGAGACTTGTGGCAGCAGTGGCATGACATCTTCCTCTGCCCATCTTCCCAAAATCTATACTCTGCTTAGGGGACCACAGGTAGTTAAGGGGACCGATGACAGCAACGGCAAGTGATCTGCTTTGTTCAACATTTGGGATGTTTGAGCAAGTTTTGTCTTCCTTTCTGATTTTAAGATACTATTCATTGACTATAAACAGCAGGTTTTGGCATCCTACGTTTCTGCAAATACACAGCAATGTACAGAATGTGAGAAAAATGCTGTCAAAAACTGGCCATGGTAATGAAACGTGTAGAAGAGAGAAAGATAAGAAGACATTTTACTTTGCATCCTGAGTAACATATAAAATGCTGCTTAATACTGAATATGTCATTTAATGCAATGCTTTTGGCTTCAAAATTTGTTATCCATTTAATTTCAGACTTTTATTCACAGGAGTCTCTTAATCAGATATCCAGATACTTGAATGTAACATGAAGCAAGGAAGATTTTTAATATATGCAGATCTAGGAGATGGGAAATATGGGAGCACAATGAGAGACAATCAGTAGTGGGACAAAAGAAAGCATTTGACTGCTGAAAGATAAATGCTAGATGCAAGGGAAAACAGGAAATTGGAGATACAAAAAGAATAGCAAAGAGAGAATGAGGAGGGTTAAAAAAATCTAATGAAAAATTTACTGTTCAGTCTATTGACCCCTCAGGCTGCTAGAGTTGCTTTGCTTTGATAGGTACAGAAAAAGGGATAAATTCTCAGTGCCAATTTTGGATTTTTGATGTGGATACCGTGATGAGGCAAATTATTTTAAGCTCTCTTGATGGAGATACTGACTTGAATTAGGTGACTCTTGAACAGAAATTATACCCATAAATTGTGCTTTATTCTACTGTAATATGGATAAATTAATTTTCTTCATGTTGTCATGAAGACATGTTGTCATGTTGTCATGTTGTCATAGGAGTAGCATTGTTAGCATGTCATGTCATCTGTAGCATTCTGTGGTAAAGCTACAAATATAATATAAAAGAAGACTCTGAAATGACTATCCTGATTACAATTTGGCCTGTAGTTGGAGGCCAGTAACTAGCACTGTATCACAGGGATAACACTGGATCCTGTCTTACTCATTAATGATCTGCTTGAAGGGTCAGGGTGAACTCTCATCAGCTTTGTAGGTTACACCTAACGTGGCAGAGTGCCTGGGATGCCAGAGGGTCACGCTGTCATCCAGAGGACCTTGACAGTCTGGAGAAATGTGCTGCCAGGAACCTCCTGAAGTTCAGCAAGGGCAAGTGCAAATTCTGCATCTGGGGAGGAGCAACCCCAGGCACCAATATTTGCTGAGGCTACCCAGCTGCAAAGCAGCTCAGCAGAAAAGGAGCTGAGGTTCCTGGTGGGGTTGCTCGTGGTGCCAAACTGAACACAAGCCAGCAGTGTGCCCTGTGACAAAGGAGGTCAGTAGTGCCCTGAGGTGCATGAGGAAGAGTGCCAGCATGTTGAAGAGGGGGATCCTTCCCCTTCACTCAGCACCAGTGAGGTCTCTATTCTAGAGTTCTGTGTCCAGCTCTGATGATTAAGATGATTAAGGCTCTGGAGCATCTCCTCAGTGTGAAACTTCCTTAATACCTGCATATCTTTTTTTTTGCTACACACTGTATATTGGTGTTTCTTGCAAAAAATATGTCTGTAGGAAAATTCAAAAAAGAATATTTTCTGTTTGTTAAGTTTTGCTTTGGTTTCTGATACTTTTCAATGAAAAACTGAATGCTTGTTGAATGGGATTTTGTGCAGCTCCAAAGGATTGTCTTGGAAAAAATTGAAGACACTTAATTGAAGTGTAACCCTTCCCCTGTTTTCAAGGAGTATCTGTTGTTCTATTTTGATGTTGAAATTCAGAGAATAACAAAAATAAATATATCTACAGAAGCTCTTATTTTTTAATTTAGAAAGATCCTTTTTCAAAGTAGTTTAAGAATGCTCAAAAATCTGTTTACTATAGCTGAGAAAGTATGATTAGAAAAACTTTGCTATTGTCAACCACAAAGTCCTCCTTAAGTCCATAGTCAATTAACTGCTGATTTTAAACTGATTTTAAAGAAGACAAACATAGTTTATGTATCCTTTGTAGGTAAGAGCTATATAACTTTACATATTGATGTGTGTGCATTTATGTATAAAAAAAGTATGACTGCAAGTTTCATTTGTACTCCAGTGCAGAGGTTAAGGTTTTGTTGTTGTATTTTATTTCTAATTTGCTGTAACCAGCTTTATTCCAAATTTACTGGTTTCTCATCATCTTCAAGAATTCCTAGTGCTGTTTTTGCACTATGACAAATCTCCCCAACTGCAAACTAGAAGAAGGTAAGCACATTCCCCATTTATAGGCAGCACAACAGGACTACTTTTAGATCAGAGTCTTAGCAATGTGTTAGTAAAGTAAAAAGCAACTTCACTATTAAATGCAGACATAATAAATACAAAAAAGGAGTATAAATATTTGAAGTAGGATGTGACCTCGGATGTGTAGAGTGTATTGGAAATATGGCAAATCTATGCTTGTGTACCTGCCTTACCTGCTTTACGTACTGTAGTCTTGTGAGTTGAAAACAAAGGCTTCACTCTCATTACAAGCTGTGGCTGATCTAGGGAGTTTCATGTATCTAGTGAAATGTTTTCATCTGAATCTGAGAACTTTCTGATGGACATTACAAAAAAATGTGTGTGTTTATATATATATGTATACATAGAAATAACTTATTCAGAATTAGTTATATACCATCAATATTAACATACTGATTAACATACTAATACTATGCATATTAACATACATATAACACAATGCTATTTTTACAGATTACCATTAGAAGGGAGATATTCTATAGACAACATACTATTATAATACTATATACAATTTTTAATGTGAAAAATGCCTAATATGTTAGACATCTTATGTATAGCACATATGTACATACATGACCACACATGGCAATGCTTGATACATTTTGGTTTCCTGACCAGTTAATTTGTTTTTCCTTGTAAGCCATCAGCTGTCAGGGTTATAATTCTTCTGTGTGGTTATAAATCTTTCTCATTTGTTTTTTTGAGATAGGACTAATTAAAATGCTAGCTTTGTGGTTTGAAAGATCTGTTACATTTAGTGAAGTATTCAATCAAATTTTTCGTTCTAATGAGATGTATGCAAGTGTCAATTCTGTCTTCCACTTTGTTGTTCCTTCAATATCCTTCTGTACTGTGACAACACCTCTTTTATCCTGGTTGTCTGAAGTTTGGCTGCTTGTATCAGCCATCATTCCTGTATTGTGCTGAACAGATAGGAACCCCTATTATTGTCAAACCCTTCTCTACAATACTTCTTAACAGGGGCTGTCTTTATCAGACTACAGTGAAAGCTCAGCTGGTGTGACTTTTTTGCTTCACAAAGCCCAGTATTTTAATTTCTATCTCATTAAAACTATGGTGTGATGGCAATTCTGACATTTGTAATGTATTCTGTTTTAGTATCTGAACATGCAGTTCTAGGGAGCAAAGTCAAAGCACTGTAGAAAATTGAATCATAAGGAACATTTAGTTCAGCCTTGTAAAGATTACTTGGTTTTAAGCCTATGTTAGTAGAGGTTTCATGGTATTTATGGACAATCTGATACTATGTCAACTGCCTTTCTTTTACATGACTCATTAATTTTATAATGTTTTAATTTCCTAATTTCTAAGCTAAGTTTTTGGCACTGAAATGAAATTAATTATTTGTGCTATTTCCCATGGACAACTTTTAAAATTTTCTTCATGAAGCAAACTTTTTGCTCTGTGAAGTGTGTTTTGCCATAATTATGTCTTTTTTCAAACCAAAGATATTATTTTTTTTCTGTCCTTACAGTAGGTTTTTTTTTGGTATTGTGCTTGTTATGTTGTTCTCTTGATTCTGTGCAATAACTCTGGCAGAAAAAAGTCCTAAATAAGCTTTACTTGCATGATACAATTTGATTTATGTTTCTACTGGTAGCTGATGAAATAACTCTGTACAGAAATCCAGGACATAATTCTGATACATTTCAGAAAAAAGTAATTATTTTGGTTTGATATTCTGAATGTAAACATAAAAATGAGCGAAGCCTTTTTGTCAGTATACTGTGTAACAGCTCAAAATGATGATCTGTTACTGCAGACAACTGACTCCCACAAAGCACAAGAGAGTAGAAAATAAAACTAGAGTTGGGAGGAAGACCATACTCTGGATGATATTGCTGGCAAGGGGAGTGGAGTGACATAAACAGGAAATAGAAACCATTCTCCTTGCTTGCTTCTAGAGGATATGACATTTTCATATTTTTTCTTTCACTTTGTAGTCCACCTTCTGTGGGAAAGCCCCATAATCCTAGCAGGAAAATAAAGTCTGTGGCTGGAAAAAATGGAGCAAATTACAGCTGGTTGAGTATGAGGAGCTTCCTTTTTGTTGGCCACCATTTGCAGAGAACAAAAAAGATGTGTCAGGGAGAGTTTTGCAAATTTGACTGGTATTGAGTGAAAAATTTGTGAGATTTATGAAAAATGTTTTGAAGAGGAATAGGATGACTCATGTGCTATGCTTTGAAGGATTGATTACTTCCACTTCATTAGAAAAACAGGCAACAATGTATTACTTGTCATTTCAGCATTGTATTTAACATTTAATCTTTCAATTGCTTTATACACTTAGCATTATGATTGATTACTGACTGTTATATCCATCAGCACCATAACAATGTTGGTCAACTTTCAAAGCAATTATCAAACCAGAACTAGTAAATAAATACAGCTACCCTAGTGATAGAAGTCACAGAACCATGTGATAATCTCTAGCAATAGTATGAATTATGAAATCACATAATTCTGTAGAAATTGTGAAATAAAAGAGATGAAGTATTATTTATTTGTATATGTTGGAGATTTGAGGAGGAATAATCAGTCAGATTAGAAAGTTGTATTCTCAGAAGAGTCTGTTTTGGGCAGCACGTTTTATTGTGAACCTAAATGAACAGGATAGTGCTGCCTTGATATGCAGTCTTTAAGAAAGAAGAAATTGCTATTTTTTTTCTGCAGCCATTCTGACAATGGAAGGAGAAATGCCACCTGGAATGAATAATTTCCTTTCTGTGGCCTGGCCTCCTCCTTCTTAGATATGAAGATGATAAATCACTAAGTAAAACAGCATAAACCAACAGCAGGGATCCTTATTAATAACAACTTTCAGCAGTCTTTGCAATCATTCTGAATGCAAATGACACTGTAAAAGTGTAGATTTTTTAAAATCTGAAGTTTGTGTTTCCTGCTAGCTAAGAAATTTGCCTGGATTTAGGGGAACCTTCAGGTGTTAAAGCTTTTGTTTTGGCTTTGGGAGTGGTGTGGGTTTTGGTTACAGGCATCTTGTCTACTCTTCTGGATGGACAGAGGAGGAAAAGGGAATGTGAGGCAATAATTCTGTGATGAGAATTAATTGAGATTTAAATTTTTGTTAAGGATCTGGCCCTTCTATATCTTAGACAAAGTAAAAGAAAATGTTGGTTTAGTTTTAGATTTTTTTTTTTTCTTAAAAGCTCTAGTTTTTGTTGCCACTGATTTTTTTATTTTTCTGAAAAACGCCCACATCTGCAATGAGAGGTCCCAGCAAAGACTCTGAAATGGGGATAAAATACCTAGATAGGATAAATGTATCTTTTCTGAAAAATTTATAAGCAATTTTGATTTTACCTTTGTCTTCTGTAAACCTTTCCTAACATTTTAATTTAAGCACAGTAGCTTGGGAGACCTTTGTTTCTTAAGATGAATCTCTGTTAAACCAGGCCTGGTACTACAGGATGCCCGAGGTAGATTTGCATTAGTGTTTTAAGTTGGGACAGAATGTGGTTTTTGTGTGGAGCTATGCATTGGTCTCCATTTGCTGTGCTTCCCTTCCTACTGGAAATCACTGGGTGCATATCAGATTCCTTTGGGTGAAACTGAACTGAACTGTGCTGTTTGGGAGCACAGTAGGATTTTCTCCTACTCCTAAATGGATTTTGGTCCATGGAATGAAACCAGAAGTCCTTGAAGACATGGATTTCTGTGTTACATTGATACTGCTTGCTTGGAAACCTCAATTCCACCCAGTGTAAAAGTAGCATATACGGGACTGGAATGAGGAATTCTGTGATCACAGTAGACTTCAGTTTCTGAGGTTTCTTGTCACTTTTTGTAAATGTTTGGGTGCCGACTATGTAGAATACATAAACATCTACTTGTATTTACTGGGGAACATGTTACTTCCTTTCCCACTTGGTCTGAGTTGGTTTCAGTGTGTGACTGTTATATGTGATTGAAAAAGGATGCCACCACACTTTATAGGCTTATGATAATTTTCTTTCTTTCCAATGTGGAACTCAAATGTGGTTAACAACTACAAGGGAAGGTTATTTCTCTTAAAAATCTGATTTTAGCTGCCTTTTTGGAATGGGAAAGAACCAGTTTATCTAATAAAACAATTCACACACTAGAAACATGTCCTTGTAGCTGACTTCAAATCATATATAAATCAACAGCAGCTCCGGGAAACAAATTTTGTAGGCTGAAAATTTTACTAGAAATTACTAGGTGGTTGTAAGTTGCTGGTTTGTAGTAGGGAATCTAATCTTGTCATTTCTGTAGCGTTAGATAATGATGTAAACACTAGCATAGCTATTCTCCATGCAGAAACACAAACAGTATTTAGTTTGTATTAAATTCATTTTAGAAAGAACATGAAACTTGCAGGTACAGAATGTTGTTACTCATCTAAGTGCACTTAGGTAAATTAGAGGGGCTGGCTGACACACTGAGTGGTCCTCAGATTTCTAAAGATGCCTGTAAATTGTAACTGCAATTCAGTGTGTCAAGCAGTCTTCTTTACTTAATAGCAGTCTTAACTTAAAATACAGTGCAGTATGAACAATATGAGCCCCAGCATCAGTCCCTGGGGTCACTTCACAGTGAATACCAGCTACAGCTTGAGCTAGTGTTTGCTAGACTTTGAGCCCAGCAGTCCAGACAGTTTTCAAACCATCCAGAAGTCTGTCCAGTTCTCATCTTGTTAATGAGGATCCTGCAGGAGTCAACATAAAAAATCTTCTTGAAATCAACTTATATTGCTGTGTTTTCTCCTCATGCACAGGAATGATCCTCCCTTGGTAAATCTATTTTGAACTTTCATGATACTGCCTTATTGTCCTTACTGTTCTTGTGAGTAATTTCTCAGAAATGTGCTTTGTGACCTTGGCTGTGACTGTGCTGTGGCTGGCCAGGCCTCTGGGTCCCTGGATCTGCCCAGCTGTTGCCACTTCTCCCATTATCCCCCTCTGTTTTTTTTAATCATAAACATGGCCTTGAAGGCACAGCAATCTGTGTTCAGCACCCCCACCTAAATAATCTCTAATTCTATGGGTTTTCATATGTCCAGTTTCTTTAAGTAGTTTATATTCAGTTTGGGCTGTCACACTTCCCAAAGCTTGCTGTTATGTGAAGAACAAGACAATGAAGTTTTGTTGAACTGTGTCAGTCGTTGCCAGATCATCCTTCGCTAACCAGCCCACATCCAACCCACCCAGATCTTTGAGCTTGCTTTTGCTGCTGACAATGTATTTAAGTGAGTGCATTTTAAAGATGTCACATGCACAGCCTACACATGTTGGGCTGTACTTCGTATAGAGCAGATCTTGTTTTGGAAATTTGTGAACGTTTTTCATTATGTTCAGCCAGTTCTACAATATATAGCATCTATGTCCAGCACTCAGTTATGTCACAGTTATGTCACTTAACTGAACTTGAATATTAGGGTAACATTTCACTTGATTATTAGGTCAATATTTCTCTTGTATACCTCCTTTGAAAGGTATATTAATATTTTTATACTTTATTCCTTCTCTTATCATTCCAATAGTATTTTGAATGTCTTGCAGGTCTCATATTGTCTCTCTACAAAAGGAAAAGCTTCCTAGGTAAACATTCACTTTTATTATAGACAGTAATATATTAAGTTCATTTAATTTGAGTGACAGTTGCATAATTCTGTTTTCTTGACAAGTCCATGAAAATGGATGAGCAGGGTCTATATTCAAGAAAATAATGAAGTTCCTCAGATTTTGAGTAATGATAGTAAAAATCCTTTATTGTTACAATCTATATAACAATGAATTCAAAGGTTTTCTATTCATTTGTAGATCAGAATAATAAGCCCATTTATAAAGTTCCATTTCATTTTATCATTGTAATTATTTCAGCATATGAAACTGGAATAGTAAAAATCAAGCTTTCAGGAGGTTATTAGTGATTTAGCAATGGCTGCACTTGACTTATATTGCTCCTACCCAAAAAGCTTGCAATAGAATCCAAATAGAATTATTTGTATTAACATTTCTCCTAATAAATATGTAAATATGCCTGAGCTGATTGAATCTGGAAATTAAAATGCCTAAATATGTTACGATATGTATAGGGAGACTGAAGATTGTGTTCTCCAATATAAAATGAGAAAAGATAGCTTATTATGTCGGAAGGTGAACCCAAGATTTAAGTCACAACTATTTAAGTATTCTGTTCAATTTGTTTGCTATTTCACTTATAATACAGAAGAATTGGCTTCTGTAAAAAAATGTAGGAGTTGGCTGTTTAAGAAATTTTATATTCAAATGGATATTTTCCTATCAAATCTGCCTTCCTGTGTCTCAAAAATCTCCAAGCACAGACCAGGCTGCTGTAACATGCCCACTAGTGTAAGAGGAGCACATGTTTGGCAGCTCATTCCCCAGGCAGTCACGTAGTCCATTATTTTATTTGCAACGCTGCAAAAGCAATATTGAAAAGAGGCACAGCTCTCTGCCCACCAGCAGCCAGGCACCTGTACTACTTGTGGTGAAGCCCAGCAGTTCTTTGCTTTAGGGAAGGCTTCACACAGGGATTGTAATTTGGTTCTTGTAGATTTATGGTATCTGGGCATGGACCACATGCTTGTGTTGGTATTATTCAGTAGTTCTGTAAAGTAAACTCATCATGACTGCTGGAAAGGGTAAACGTTATTCTGGCCAACTCTGTGTATGCACTCCCTTCAGACACTTTGTCTCTAATTGCTAGAGAACTGTCATGTCTGTACTGGTGATTTTTGAGTTAACATTGCAAGAGGAAAAGACACTTTCAGAAGTTAAGGAGTCATTTAATTATCTCATGTGCTGCATGAATAAACATTCTGACTGTGTGATACTGCCTGATCCTAAGAGAGAGAGGGGTCAGCCTTTTCAGGCTCAAATTTCCTAGGCTGGTGTCTTTCAGAGCGAATTGTGTTTAGTTTTGAAAGGAAATAGAATCCAGTATTTATAGAAAAATCTGGATTTGCTAAAACAGTATGTTTCTCTATGCTTACAAAAGGGGAATGCAGTGAGTTAAAGGTGATGAACTCAGTTAAACTATGCATATTTAAATAGTGTTAGGATCAAATTCAGTATTCCCTTGGAGTATTAAGAACTCTTTTCTTTTGAACCTTCAGTTTTATTTATAACCAGTACTGGGACAATTCTATGGAGTCTATTTTTTTAATATCATCATAGTCAATGCCAATTTAGGACAATTTGGAGCCAAAGGATGGAAAGGGGAATCATTAACACACATACACAGATATCAATCTATGGTATCTGTTTGCCAGCTGACCTCAGGCGAAAATAGATTGAAGATCAAAAGTGTCAAAAGGGAAATTCTGTGTCATTATGAAATGCTTCAGCTTGTCTTCTATTATGTGAGTAATGAACCTTTAGTTTTGGATCAGTGTGTTTACGGTTTCAGCTTGATGTCTGAGTCACAATTATACATGGTTTTGATAAGCAGAAATGGTTTAGACTGAGAAGCAACTGTGAAATGTTCACTGTCAGTGTAAATATTATTTTAGTTCCAAGTACAGAGAAACAGAAACAAGTTTTCAAAACTGGATGGTTAATCTTGATCAAAAGGCAGCAGTAAAATAGAATAACTCCAGCTTTCTGCCATCTGATAGAAATTATTATCTGGAATATCTGTGCTTGAAATGTAAATTTAGATTTTGTCCAGTTCACCTAACTATGAAAGAATTTCAAAAATGTGTGAAAGGATGTAATTTAGTAGCAAATTATCAGTGAAACTGACAATGAATGATTTTTAATCAGACATTTGCAGGAGCCATAGCTCAAGCTTTGTAGTTAACCATCGACTTTGCATTATTGAAAATGATAAAATGAATTTATGTTGAGTGCTCTTTTTCCCATGGTGACTATTTCTAGTAGTGACAATTATTCATTTGTTTTGCATCAGTGTTTTTTCATTTTGCTTGATGTCCTAGAATTTTAAAATGCGGTAAACTACAGTGATGGTGAGATGAAAAGCAAGTTCTTATGTAGTCTTATGATCTAATAGTCTTCAAATATTTTAATTTTATTGTATTGTTTTCTGTAGATATATTGCCCAATTTTAATAATAGAATATGTTGATGAGAGTTTTTTCCAACTTTCTTATGTAAGAGGAAAGCATATCTTTTGAGCATTTTAGTTAATACTTTAGAAGACGGATATTTCTATAGATTAAGGCTGTTTTGGTATAGTTACTGTTATATATAGATATGTGTATGTATGTACAGCTATCATTTTTCTCCCCTACTTTCCATTCCAAAAGTTAAAAAACTGCAAAACTTTCAATTATTTTCAAGCAATAAAATAACTGTTCCTCATATACAACACCTTCCTACCCCCAGTTTCAACCCCCAAAATACCAACATACCATACCACTAATTTTTGTTGTTGTTGTTGTTCTCCTTATCCAACCAAAAATAGGCAAATAGGAATTTAAGATTTAAACTCAGCAAATATTCAGGTCATGTGCTGATGGTGGGTATCACCATAACTTCAGGAAAGCCTTTTGGAACAGGCTGAGGTTAAGTAGCAGAGTATCCGGCCCATTACCTTGCCCTGGTGAGAATGGTCATGGGGGGTCAAAATTAGATATCCTAATGTGGATGCAGACCATTGAAAAGCCATGTTTTTAACATGTTAATTGAGCATTTTATAGGAACTCCAGCTGTGGATAATATGTTGTCTCCTTGTGGCATGTATTGTCTCAGAGAGGATTTGTGCTTTCTGGTTATGTGGACATAAAGTAGTATAGCATTAATAGTAATTTTCCTTTTGAAAAATCAATGATGCTGTGGAGACAATTCTTACATACCTCATACATGTATATGTGTATATATATATATATATATAGTCAATTCTACCCACATTTAACCCTCTTTGGTCACTTCAGAATTGCCTGTAAGACACACCAACTTGACCCATAGTTTTCTCTGTTGTGCTGGCCATTTTGTTTGAAAAGCACCCAAACTACTGTTGTTATATCCATCATTACAAAAAATTTTGAAAGAGGTATCTAAAACAGAAGAATAAAAACGTTTTATCTGCAGATCTTGGATATATTTTAGCATTTTGACATGAGCTTTCTTTACTGCTCTTTAAACAAGTGCATTGCAGTAAAAAGAATGAAAGTGTAAAAATGTGAATTGCTATCTACTGTGGAAAATAAAAGATGAAAGGTGAAGACAATTTCTTCTTTGCAAGGTTGCACTATCACCGAGCAAGTAATCATATATTGACTGGAATAATTCATTCCATCCTGCCATACATTTCTTCAGAGCAGAAATGTAAAGTCATTGCCTTCTGTCTGAGATGCTCAAAAGTCTCTCCGTAAGCTTCAAGTAAGTCAGTGAAATAAGAAACAAAATACTTTTCAAGAGAGAAAGAAAATGTAACAATTTTGCTCCAAATTTGAAAGTCATCTTGCTGTAATACCAGCATTTTGTTTTGACATACAGCTGCTTATAATTCGTGGTGATTTGTGACACCTCTGTCATAAAAGGATGTAATGAAACTTGGGGGTTGTATTGCAGCTCATTCAAAAAACAAGTCTATGCCTGCTCAGGATTCCTGTAGCATTGCTTCCGAGTACTATTCTCAGATTCTGGAATTGTAGGATATTTTTTGTGTAATCGCTTGGTACATTCCATTTTGATATGTATGTATATTGAATGAAAATATAGCAAAGTAATTTGTCAATATTCTTATTTCTAAGTGTGTGGTTTTTAATAATTGTCCAACATCACGTTTAGCAGTGGTCATACTAGAGGTACTGTAAAACAAAAGTAAAATATCACTAACAAAATAAATTGTTAACTTTATCAAATAGGCAGGAAGATAGCTTTGTTTTCTTTAGGCTTTTCTAAATTTATTTGCCCAAACTTCTAGATTAAGTGATACTGATAATAACTTGGGCATTTTTCAGCGTTTTGTAAACTTTTGGATAAGCATACATTTGTGCAGAGAACTGGATTTGATTGGTCCCACCTTGGCTGAAGTGGATTACATTACCCTCAATGTCATACAAGTAGGTGCAGGATGTACTGATATCCAAAGTTTAAGCTACCATTTGCCTATTTCCTTCATGGACACACCCCAGTTTTGTTTGTTTGGTTGCCTGTCCATGACTGTTTGGAAAAGCAAGTCTTTATCTGAATACCTTGTGCATAGGGAGGCACATAGGGGATTGTGGCATCGTGTGTTCTGAGACAGTAAAATGTGTTGGGAGGATTAAGAGAGTCTGCAGTTTAGATCTGGATGTTGCATTGAGATTGTGAAAGCAAGGCTGGGAAAAGCCCTGAGAAGGAAGAAGCTGGCTTAAGTGGATCTGCAAGAGTGATGAGGATGGAGAGGCTGTGCGATGTGCAGGGCCAGGGTCTGCATGTATAACCACGATTCTGGATAGGGCAGGACCATATGCATAGTTTTAATAAATGAATTAACATATTTCATTGATTTTCTTTTTTACTCCCTGACATTGAATTAAGGCCCAAGTGCACAGGTTTCATTATATGTTATCTGTACTTATTAATTATTAGTTCATCTCTATTGAAAACAAAAAAATACTGCTTCCAAGTGATTGTTACTGAAGTTACTGCTCATCTTTTCCATATTTTTAAATCTTTCTGTGAACAAGAGTTTGTTTCCAATATTTTAAAACCATTGGAAGAGTATGGATGTGTGTCCTTTACTCCTCCAAGAAAAAAGATTTGTGAATTGTCTTATTAGTCTCTCATTGAATGATTACAGCAGTTGCTTGACCTTGAGAGGAACGGGACACTGCTGGCGTTCTCCAGAGGCTGCTGTTATTAGTGCTGGCTGACCTCAGGGAACTGGGTGACCTCCATTTCACCTTCCAATCTCCCAACACCAAAACAAAGCTGTATTTTGCAACACAGTGTGAATAAAAGACAAAGCATGGCTGTTTTTATATCTAGGGGAAGAGTGAAAGAGTCTGCTGTAGCTTTGATTAAAAAACGCAAGGCAATATAAATATGTCTTGTAAAAAATGAAAAGACTAGACTGCTCTATACCCTTTGACACTGATTTCAAACTTGAGGTTTTCACTTAGAGGACAATAGGCATAAACCTCACTGCATATGCTACAGTTAGTGCTATTTTTAATGAAGAGGATGGTCCATAGTGTCCTGTCTCAATTCCAGAGTCATCTTTCCCATTCCATCCATTCAGTGCAGCTACCACATGCATGCTGTCAAACATTCACTTTTTAAAATTGTGTTGGGTCTTTTCACAAAGGCGCTGCTGTTCACTTGAAATGTTAGGCCACTGTTATAAAATCCAATAATATTCCACTAATGCTTTGGAAACAATTATCACTATGTGACTGTTTCTATTTTCAGCTAACTGAAAAAAAAATTGATTATTTTCCTAGTTGCTATTGATAATGTTTTTGATAGAAGCCTAATGTCTTTCAAGTTGAGAAGAAAGAGCAAACTCTAGCATGTTCTTTTTCTGGTCAGTGACTTAAAAGTAATGCTTGGCTTGCAGCTGGACTGATTCTGCATCTATCCCAAATAAAGAAGATAAAAAGTAATCATGGTGCTATTTAACATATCATTTTGGCCTCCTTTAACTGTAGCTGTCAGTCTGGCAGGATTCCAGAAGTTATTCAAATATGCATGGATCAGATTCTTGGGAATTGCTGTAGGCTGACAAATGTTTACCAGTTCTTCTAGTGTATAACTTGCAATTGTGAAATACCATGTATTTGAGACAGTGCCTCACCATTATGTTTTCTCTAAGAAAAGAAATTCAGCCTTTCTCTTTCATTATTTTGGCTAAAGACCAAAATAGTTGAAAACTGAACTACAGTTCTAGATTATACTTTTTATGAGAGGTGCTTGGAATCAGGCATCTAAGTTTCAGACAAACGATGGATGAACACATCCCAAATCTGCTGCTATTTGATTTCAGGCTGATTAACATTGCTATTTATCAGCATACTAAACAAAATTAATTTGATCCTCCTGGTGGAAGAGCTGATTTATGTGGCTATTCTTTAGATCACTTCAGGTAAGTGGGCCTTCCTTCACAATCCCAGAGAAGGGAAGGCCACAAAAGATAAGTGATGGGCTTGGAAGGCAAGGGTGTGGTGGTGGTATATTTCTGAAGATATCTACTTTTGTGTCTTCTGCTGTAACAACCTTACAGCCTGTTACCTTCTTTCTGGTGTGCCCTGGGAATGGTTCTAAACCATTCTATCTCTAATTTTAATAGCTGCATACATGGAATTCACTGAAATAGATTCCTTGCTGTGAAATAAATGATGTGTTTCAGCATAATGTATCACAAATGTATTCCTGCTAAGAGACATATTTTTGATACCTGCAGTCTGAAATCTGTGGTATTTGTTTGCATGCATGCAAAGATAGTCCGGTAATTTTAATTGTGTATATATATATATATATATATATGCTATATGCCTGGTTTTGTTCTCCCTTAAATCACACACACAACTTAAACTGCCTTTTCTTTCAGGGGTCGTTGCTTGTATTGTTTAGAGTTCAGTGAGATGGCAATCTTGTCAGAATATTGAAGCCAGAGGCATTTTCAGATTGGAATGGATTCGGCTAATCAAATAACAGTACTGACTTTTTTGACACTGAAAAATTATGATATATTGTACTATAAATTGTACTTTGGCCAGTACTGACTAACACACCTAATTGACCTTGGGTCATCTAATATTTGTAGGAGTGTGAGAGGAGAAAGAACTCCATGTTTGAGAGCAACTATTTATCAGAGGTTTGGAAGATTTACTGGCAGGTAGGGTATAGGATGGAAAGAGTTATGTAATATTTGTTGTCCAAAAAGTGTATATATTATATGTTTTTCCATTAATATCACTTTCTGTTGCTTCTAATATTTTAACCTTCATCTTTTATAAATTTAACCTCTGTCATGCAACTTTAACTTGGAATGAATCCAAGTGGCATCATGGTTAAGTCATGAATGATCTATTTCATAACTGTAGCTGTAGTAGAAAAATAATAATTAAAAATAATTATAGAGGCATATGTATGTCACTTGGATGATGCAATAGCTAGTTCTCTGCTGTGTCAGCCCACTGTGCAATTTGAGCTTTTTGGACCTTCTTGAACACTCAAACAAGGGTCTGGGGTTTTGTTTATTTTGTGGTGGATTTTGTTTCATTTTCTAAATTTAATTTCTGATCTTAATTATAACCAATAGCCAAGCTGATTTTCTGAGGGCTTGGACCTTTTCCTTGCATTGGATTTATTGATTGTTCTTTCTGTTAAAGATTTGAAGTAAATGATTTGTAATATGTGTTACATCTTTCTGTTGTATTAAAATTTTTAATGTGTAGAAAGCTTGGCATAAATTAATAAAAATGTTGTCATGTATCTGTCAGATACTAGTAGTTAATCCATTCAGGTGTCATTTGTGATACCTGACAACTGCATTCCAAAGCCTGTTTATCGTGACTTTTCCACAGTGAACTGCAATTGTATAGTCTGGAAAATAGGATGAAAGTATCAAAGGTCTGATATTTACGATGGAATTGTGAGAGGAGCAAGCACTCAGGTCAGTGCAGGAGTGCAGTGGGCTCTGAGAGGGATCAGACAGATACTTTAATACACCTAGGGAAGGGTGCTTCACCTTTTGACATGGGTGCCTCCAGTAACTATCTAAGGAGAATGACTGGGGATCCTGAGCTCATTGTGGAGAGTGCTTCGGAGAAATAATGGATCACAGACAAAGACAAGTGTTAAGTGTTGACATGTTTCTTTGAATTTCTCTATCTCCTGTATTAAGTATTAATTATAGCTGCGTGTGGGCCTATGTGTGTGCTTCAGCTGTTACCTAAACTGGAGATCTGAATCATAAGACAAGAATACTCCTGGCAGAAATGTAGCTGTGTCTGAACTACTTGGCAGCATGAAGGGCTTGACACTGGCTGTACAGACAGTTCCTGGTCTGTACAGCTCTTTTCCTGTGATGGTGTAATGCCCATTTTTTCCACATGCTAAAGCTATCCAAACACAGCCTAACTGAGGTGTCCCAGATGTAATGGCAGTACAAAACAAATACATAGTTTATGTGATAGACTTCACCATCCCTGTAAGTCTGTGATGTATATTTAGAGACTGGGACACAGCCAGATCCTTTATGAAAGCTGATGATAGGAATGGGTGGAAAGCATTTAAGGGTCCATAACCTCAGCACTCTGAAAAATTGTACAAACCCATAAAATGAATTCCATACGCATCATCCATATAAATTAGGCTAAGTTTGACTGGGTGAGAGTCTAGAAAAAATATAGACATTAATACCATTTTGTCTACTGACTCTTATTGTGCTGTAACAGCTGAAGTCAATGGCCATGGCATGAGCAAGATCCTAAGGCTCTTACCAGTGAAAATATTAAAGGTTACTTATTTTACAAGACTGGGGGAGGTGGAAGTCAGCACAGCAAGAATGTTTGCCCTGGGAGAAAGCAGAAATAGGTTTTTGTTGTCTATGGCACAAGAATACTGACTGTACAAGAAAAAAAAAAGCCTTTTGCCATGTGCTAAAAAAAAAAAGGCATTTAGGAGAAAAGGTTTCTCTGATCAAAAGTTTCACTGGAGAAAAATGAGGGACTTGTAAAGAATAAAATAATGAAAGTTTACCATATACACTAGAGGGTGAAAGAAGGCCTCAAAGGAATATAAGGTAACTGTAAAAATGCAGCCAGAGAGAGAACGATATTCTCTTACTTCATGGTTTCAAGTTGATTAATCAAGAAGTGTATCCTTCCAATTTTTATAGTAATGGCAGGGAAAACTCTGATAGCATGATGTAAATCAAAGGACATGGCTAGCAATGGGTGCATATTACAAGTGGTGGAAAAAAGTTTCTGTAGCAGATGGCCTCATGTTTCAAAGGGTTCACAGGATCAAGTGGTTTAGACACTGAATCACTGCCTACTTCATTTGGAAAATCCTCATTGCTTCTCTTGAACAAAATGACAGGGAAATCTTCATGGAAACCTCACAGTATTCATCCCCTTCATTTGCCCTAAAAGTTTTGCTCATTCCAGAATATCCAAATTTGGTCTCAATTTAGTAGTAATGTAACAGTTTTTTGTTCCTAGCCCACTCCTGAAATACATAATTTCATAATGCTGCAGCCTTTGAAAGCATGCTAACAGTGTGTATTTGAATCCTTACTATGTGTGTTCACTCACACAATCCATTTTCCTTTTGATTGTTAAAGCTGGTAGAACAAAATGATTTCTGGAATTTCTTTTATTTTCCTGTAGATGCACTTAATTTCAATAAGTCATTTGTAAGTAAAAGCAAGAGAACTACCATGCCTAATATATCAGTAGACATAAAAAGCCTGCAGCTGGAATCAGACTTGATCTGGTTGTTGATATATCTACTGTATTTGGGTCACAGTATGGCCACAATGAAGTCAAATAGTCAAATGATAGTGATAAGAGAAAGACTAATCACTTACCTAAATACAATTGAAAAGATGGCTTATGTACAAGCTATTGGTTTTCTGCTCTTTGATAAATGCATGTAACTCTTTTTTTTCTTTTTTATCTGAGGCTTAATCTGCTAATGGTCTTCACAGAAGGTGATTACTTTTTAGCTTGGTACAGATTTGATTGGACTTGTGTTGCAAGTGCAGTGAGCATAGCCTTTGGGACAGAGTCAGATTGTCAAATCAGAATGTAACAATCATCTTCTGGAGTTTATTTTTTCCTAATAGAAGTCTCTCTAGATTACTATATTCAATACAGCCTCTCATGCAGATTCAGAACTAGAGCTCTGAAGAATTGTTTAATATAATAAAAACATGAGTGCTGATGTTGCGTTTACATTTTTCTTTGGTTAGAGAAAATGCATATTTGCTTTCTGAACATAAGGTTGACACATGCAGAGCTCGAGAGTGATCACAGCACTACTGTTTATGTGAAAGCTGCACAAACACTGCTATCTGATATATGACTCACTCCCTTGTTTACCCTTCTTTGCTCCCAAATTCAGCACTTCTAACTATGATACAAGCATAGTTTTCCACCTTTTTGGGAGTGCTTATAAACCATTGAAGATCTGCATTTTGATTGTCACATAAATCAGAATATTTTTCTCAAAGATTTAAATTGGGATCCCAAAAAGCAATCTGTAAATGTAAGCAACAATATTTTATGAGTACAGAAATGCCAGAAAAGAATGTTATGTATAAAGAAGCATTTTTGCACATCACTTTTCCTTTATTTAGACTTCTGTGTATGATGATATTGTGATATGATGGGCATTGTGTCTGGTTCTGAACTAAATGTGTAGGTCACTGTAATATTTTAAAAATGATGGCCTGTCTAGTGATTTACATTTTTTTCCAATAGAAAATGTGTAGCTTGTGAAGCTCTTAGAAACTTATATAGCACAGCTATAACATTTTAACATCCAATCAGATATCACATCTGATATTTAGATTGATTTCACCATCAATATTCTGATGTTTGGGGAAAAACTATGATACGAAAAAATAATTAATAGAATTAACTGTTACAGCTGCAAAAGAATAATGCTTGAGGTTTTGACTATTCAGAGAAGGAAAAAAATAAAGTGTAGTAAAAAATTCATATACAAAACCAGTTCCTGTACATTGAATAGTTTCTGAACATATTTTGCAGCTGGAATTTTTTCTCATTGCTGCCAAATTCAGGATCATGGTTGAAATAACAATCTGGCTTGAAGGTTCCATGTAGCCACTGAAAATGTGAAATTAAAATGGAGGTTAAAATTTTTCTATTTTGTGTGGCAATAGAGTTGTATTAATCAGGCTCTTCCTTCATAAAGTAAACCAAGAGAATATATATTACTTCATAAAGTAAACCATTCAATATCTAAGACTGGTGTTATCAAACATGTACTTGTGAGCATCAAGGAGATGTTCAGCCCCCTTTGCAGGAAGGGCTTAAATGAGGCTGCTTTGCTCAATCAAGAAGCGAAACTTTAAAGAAAATGTGTTTCATGTTGTCCTTGAACACATTTAGAAAGAAAAATATCAGAAAAATTTGTGTGAAAAGAAGCTGTTAATAGTGCATTAACAGCTCAAAGATGGAAAAATAGATACATGTATATATGTATGGTAACAAATAGAAATGGAGAGGAAGACTTGGAAACAGGTTTCCAGTTTTCATGCCAATAGCAGCAGTTTGGCTAAAAGGCCTAATTTTTTTCAGAAAACATCATAAATTTCAGAAATATTTTCGTGCAAAAGAGAGTTAAAATGATGACACAAATAAGCTTGTTTTCAGCTCTTTTACCCCCTTGTTACCATTTGAAAAAATAATTATTTTGGACATCAAAAAAATCTGCACCTACCTTAACTAGATGCAACAAATTGTCATTTGGATGTTGTTTAAATGCCTCAAGTTTTATATTTTGTGAATTTTGAGGGGTTCTATAGAGCCTCTCTAGAGAGACTCACAGCTTCTGTAACTGCTTTGAAACACAAATTGTGTCCCCCACTACATCTTTTGTCACTGCTTTGCTCAGTGCTACCCTACCCACTGAGACAACCAGAATCCCAGAATGCTGATCAGCAGCACCTTTTCCAAGTAACTCCATTTGCTTCTGCTTGCATCTTCCATATAAGCTAAGTCATGGTGCTACAAAGAAATCCCTTGACAAATACATCTGCGCTTACTCTCTGCTCTGTTGGGTGCCTGTCTCCTTCCCCTTGTGCCAAGGCCTAGAAAGTCTCTGCACATCAGAATATCACTGCCCAGCTTATCAAATGAGAGAGCCCTTTTCTGAAAGGAGGATGACATCAAGAATTAGAGAGTATTGAGAGGCTGATTCAGTGCAGTGCATTTGTCACAAGGCAGTTCTCTGACACGTTCCCTCTTCTCTGTTCCTCTCTGTTTTCATCTGCTCAACAGTTTCAGCACCATCCATCACAGCTGTGCTGAATGGCACCTCTTGCTGCTGGCCCTTCTCACTCTGGCACTTCCCCAGTGCCTTTTGCATTCCCTCATTGATTCCTCAGAATGATTTAAGCTTTGTTCCCTGGTAAACTTAGTTATCCACTGCTATTTCAACTGCATGATCCCTTCCTTACTCAACATGTTGGTATCAGTATTGCCTTAGCTACCTGCCTTCCCAGTTTTGCTCCCTTGAGGAGTTTTACTTAAATTCTTGTCACTTGGTGACAGGAATTACAATGTACACAGAAATTTTACACTGCATAAATATAGAATCATCATGTTGAGAGTGAGTTGGTCCTCTAATTTGACCGTGGGCATCCTTAAAGGAGTTTATCTTCACTTATTTTTTAGGAATTCCAGAATTAGGAATCCTGTGATATCATGAGATAAAGTATTTCAGTACTTCTTTACTATTTTTGTAAGATTTTTTTTTTCTAAAATCTTAGCTGGTTGGTGCTGCAGTTTAACCACAATCCTATCCTCCTGCTCATATTGCAATGTGAGGGGTGTAGCTCACCCTCCTTGCCCTCAAATCAGCCTGTAAAGGTTTTCTTTTTTCTTTTCTTTTCTTTTCTTTTCTTTTCTTTTCTTTTCTTTTCTTTTCTTTTCTTTTCTTTTCTTTTCTTTTCTTTTCTTTTCTTTTCTTTTCTTTTCTTTTCTTTTCTTTTCTTTTCTTTTCTTTTCTTTTCTTTTCTTTTCTTTTCTTTTCTTTTCTTTTCTTTTCTTTTCTCTTTTCTTTCTCTCTTCTCTTCTCTTCTCTTCTCTTCTCTTCTCTTCTCTTCTCTTCTCTTCTCTTCTCTTCTCTTCTCTTCTCTTCTCTTCTCTTCTCTTCTCTTCTCTTCTCTTCTCTTCTCTTCTCTTCTCTTCTCTTCTCTTCTCTTCTCTTCTCTTCTCTTCTCTTCTCTTCTCTTCTCTTCTCTTCTCTTCTCTTCTCTTCTCTTCTCTTCTCTTCTCTTCTCTTCTCTTCTCTTCTCTTCTCTTCTCTTCTCTTCTCTTCTCTCTCTCCTCTCCTCTCCTCTCCTCTCCTCTCCTCTCCTCTCCTCTCCTCTCCTCTCCTCTCCTCTCCCTTTCTCTCTCTTTCTCTCCCATCCTTCCTTCCGCCACTTCCTTCCCTCCTTCCCTCCTCCCTTTCTTTCTTTTTCTTCCTTCCTTTCTTTCTTCTCTAAAAACTGCAGCAGTATAAGCATTACACAAAGTTCCCAAATCATTCATTAATGTCAAGAAATAGATATATTCCATAGAAAAGGATTATTTTTGGTCCATGGTAGTTTCATCATGAGGAATGTTATCTTGACTGTTTTCTATCATGGTATTCCTTTATATATCTCATTATACATTTTGCTTCAGCTGATAAGTTTTTAAAATATTGGATTTATATTTTGTCTTCAGGGCTGTATAATAGGCATGAAATGTCAGTTAAACACACCTGGGTTTTTTTATGATTTCCTCACTACAGTTGTACAAAATTCTTTTGTACATAGGCTTAAGTAATGCTGTAAACAAATCAGCAGACTCACTTAGATTTATCCTTTAAATTCTTCTTGTGTAGATTAGGAATCAACATTCTTTATGGCTCATAGAAGCCACTAATTAAGTAGTACACTAATAACTTCAGAAATCTATTCTGTTTCTCCAACAGTCTTTGACTGTTGCTAATTACAATCTCATTAGTCCCTATTTTACTGTCAAAACATGTTCATGAAGAGTTTCTACTCAGTCTGGCTAATATTTTTTCTATAGTAGAAATCTCATTGGGGCTTGAGTTTCTTTTTCTTTCACAAACCAAATACATCACAACTGTTATTAATTTCCCCCTTTTCTCTCCACATACGATTCTTTGGCATTGCAACTTAATAAATGAAAAACTACAGATATATTGACAAAACTTCTGTTTACTCCAAAGAATGAACTCTTCTTCAGGTACAACAATCTTCTAATTTATTCAGTCTATTTATTTATTCCTGTTAGTGGCTGGTTTAGTAACTATTTTCTTCTCACTTTTTCAACTTTTATATTTTTCAAGTTCACTCAGAAAAAGGGAAACATTCAGTGAAAGAAATAGCCTTCTTAAATACAAAAAGAGAATGGCTGATCTGGTACTTACCAATATATTTATTAATGCTTTTAAATAGAAGCTATATGCAAAAAGCAGTATGAATTTTATGAGATCATGGGACATCAAGTGTTCTTACAGGCTTGCAGTCATGTCTAGCAAATAATCATTATTCTGAGAAAGGGAATGTGCATTGATGTAATCACTTAGAATAATCTCCAAAATAACTCTAATCCTGAAAATAACTATTTTGAATTTGTAGAAGGATAATGAAAAAAAAAGGAAGCATTAGGTGAAATGCTTATAATACAAAATCAGAGTAGATAAAATACCCTAAACTCATGAAAGTGATAAAATTCTGATTGTTAAAAAAGTTTCTGTGAAAAATAAAAAAAAAGTTGAGAAATGAAGTAGCACAATAAAAGCTATACATGGTGTTAAGCCATAAAGATATTTTGCAGAAATGTAAGCACATAGGCACTTTGAAGTGGGATTTTAAATGCAGGCTTTTTTTTTTGTTTGTTTGTTTGTTTTTCAAAAACTAAATAGATTCCTACTTTCTCATAAAAAGTAATGAAGTCTGAATTCAGAAGGCAAATTTGGAGAATATTATCTGAAATGTCATTATGGCTTAGGAAGTAGAAGTGGAGTTGTTATGAACTGAGCCAAGATCTAAGGGATGGTAGTGCCTGACATATCCACTGACCTGAGAATGTGTTCAGCTGCCTCATTCTTCTCTTGTTCCCAAGACTGTGACTGATAGATACATATTTATTTACATTCCTCTCTGTGTCTTAATACAATAAGGTATCTGAAAAATTAAAAATCCCTCCTCATGGAATGAAAAAGTAGTTTGAAAAATAAAAATCTAAAATATTTCTGTGGCTGGATCAATTTCATGTCAATATTCTGATATCTGGGGTTTTTCATAAATGCCACCCATGGAGTGACATTGTGCAAGTATTGGATAAGGGGTTCATGAGAGGTAGCCACATTTTTAATCACAATGGGTACTGATCAATCTTTTATGATTTATAAAGAATTGATTGATACCCACTGTGCTTGAAAACTAAGATGTCATAAAAGATTCTGTCAATGTTTTTTTTTCATTATTTTAAATATGATTTTACTTAATATAATTCAGAGCACAAGTTTTTATCTGTGACTAATTTCAACATTTTGGAATTTCAGAAGCCTGTGGAAGAGGGAACAATGTGTGTGGATTTAGTTTGGCTTCTAACATTGCTTATGTAGTTTGGGTTTTTTTTCAGTGTCCTGAATTGAAAAGAAGCAACGGAAGTATTTGGGGTTATTAATATGATAGCAGAACTGACTAAGAGAGAATGTGAGATGCAGATTCACATTTTACGGGTTTGGTTAGGTTTGGTTTCTTTCTATGGTATAGCTTTCATACTATTAGGCAGATTGCCTAGGTATTAAAAAACAATATTTTGTCCCGACTATTTTTGCCTGTTTGGTGAAATGGGAATGTGTGTGCATATGTCAAACTATGTAGATGAAGAAATAAGGAATGCTTCAGTATTTTATAAAAGTGATCTTTTTTTTTCTCTTTCTGAAAAAGATGTTTTTCAGAAAGGTTGTATATAATTAATTCATGCGTTTGTGATTCCTGGTATAATATTATGAAACAAGAATCAGACATCTCATTGTACCAGCTGGGTGTTTCAGTGCATGTGAGCTGATGTTATTCAGCTTATGCTCAGGCTTCACACATGGAGTTGGCTGGAATTTCATATGTTGAGGAAATAGGGACAGTGTTTTTTCATTCTTTAAGGGATTTTTGGATGTGTGTGTATAATTTAGTTCTTTCTCATTAAGCTATTACAGTGAAGAATCTCAAGGTTTAATGATGACTCTGGTCATTCTGCAGTAGTTTGTAGATGGACAACAAAGTTGATGCCTTCCTGATTTTCTTCAATCATCATTTTCTGCATCTTTAAAAATGGCAGCTTATGCAGCCTCTGTTAGTACAGGAATACCTTTCAAATTCCTGTTTATCTCCATGTTATTCACTGTACTTAAATGTACAGGGATAAGGCTGTGTGCAAATTATGATGTTGCAGGGTTTCTTGCCTTCCTAAAGCCAATAAAGAAAATTCCAATAAAAACAGATGATAACTTATTTTGTAATAAATAAGACTACCTTTTGCTAAAAGGCAGTCAAGTTTTAATATGAAAGAAGTAACAACAGGCATTAATAAAGTGACAGCAGTATCCAAACTGAAAAGTTTTGATGATACTTGTGTGAGTAAGGTGGACAAAGACACATCACATGCACTCAGTGGCATATGACAGGAACCTTGTGCTGACTGAAGTCAGAGTGAATCTCGGTCATTTTGCACTTCCATTCTGGTTTCACACATGGTGTTTCACAACAGGAACTGACTAATGTGATAACCTCACACTAAGGTGCAGTATCAGCCTTGAAATAAAAGGTGAAGTGTGCTGAGCTCCCTAAGGGTGCAGCCAATTAGCACATTCTGTAATGGGGTCTTGCTGTCATGGGATGAGAGGTTTATTCCCTTCAAATGGAAAAATATTCAGGCTCCTTAAAGATTTGCTTCTTGAGAGCTGCTTTATATTTTCTGAGTGGGGAACAATTAAGTAAAAATTTTGCCATGTTATAAAGCCTTAAAATTCTGATTGTGGATAGAGCTATGTGAGATTTATTTTCATATTTATTGATTAGAGTGATAAATAAGAGTAAATTATTCCACTGTTTAGATCTGAGGGAATTTTTGCCGTCTTCCTACATAATTTTCATTCTTTTGCCTCCCTCCTCCCTTAATTAACAGGGCACTTGGTGTTTTGTATATGCAACACTAAGAGTAAACTATATTTTATCAAAACTTGATAGCATCTTTATGTTTTCCCATAGTTACTTGATAGGTGCATATGCACAGGTGTGAATGTATTAAAAAAAAAAAAAGGCAGCAGCCCTGGAAATGTCGTCTGTTTCTACCTCATAGAAAGACATTTAATCTAATTCTAGATAATAATGAAGAAAACTGTCCTTACAAGTATTTATCTTGCACATGATTTACTGAAATATCCAGAGCTAAAGAAGAGGAAAGCCTAGAGTAGCTCTGGCTGTTTTCCCTTTGAACAAATAACAACTTTTAGGAAGTTTTTCTTTTAGGCTTTCTTTGGAGCTTCTGTATGCACCTGATTTTCCTCTAAAGCAATACTCTCTTCATAAGATGTATCTTTTCATGCTCTTCCACACAGTTCAGTAAGAATTTGTTTTTTTCTGGAGTTCCTTGTGTTAAGTATGGTAACATTCGGAACACACAGGACAGCATGAACTTTACTGGATTTAATGAAGCATACATGATAATTTGGGGATAGAATGAAGAATTATATCAGCATGGATGTTTATGCATGCTAATTAAAAAAGAGAGCATTCATATCAAATCAAAACAAAGGTGAATTTAACAGAATATCCTTTCTGTGACCTTGCCTGTTTCTGGATGCCTGGGGAAGAGTATGAAATGAGGACAGTTATGTACAGATACCACCTCTAAATACTATCCTTGCCTCCAGCAAATTGTGTCTTTCTAAACCAATGGTAATCTCTTTCTGTCTAATAACTACTGTGGATTTTTTCCTCTCTAGCCACATCCTGCTGATCTTTGCACACAACCACCTACAATAAGAATTCTCCAAGTTGTTTTTACATGTTTTGTGAGAAACATCCTGTTTTGTATGATTTTAATTGCAATTTTGTTCTACTTATGTTTGAAAACCCTCCTTCATTTACTAGAAAATGTTGTAAATAGTCAGTTCATGAAAATAAGGCTTGTCCAAATCTTAGCATCATGGGTCCCCACCACCTTATTTGTATGCAGAAGTGTAAATGCTAATCCCAGTGTGGGTCTCCAATGCCTCAGATCTATGCAGTTTTTCACAGGAATATTGTGTAATTATAAAACCTGTAAAATAAATAAATGTTTTTAAAGTTCCTTCCTTTAGGGATTATTAGCTCTTCTGAGAATGATAGAATTAGAGAATTATAAAATTGTTGAGGTCAAGAGCTTAGTAGATTTCAAAGAAATAGTTATTTATTCATTAAGGAGATCAGTCACAGGTAAAATATGGTCATATAGAATAGAATAGAAGCATTCTGTTATAAAGGATTTACAAAGATAATCTATTCTAACTGCCTCACCACTTCAGGGCTGACCAAATATTAAAGCCTATATGCTGATAACCCAGCTAGTAATCTAGCCTTTCACAGGGAGCAGGCCTCAGGAACATCACAACACCCTACAGGGACAGTTTGAACATGCAGATCATCTCTTGTCCTCAGAGTTGGATTCTTTTTCTCTTGTTTTCTCTTTAGTTTGGTATGGTTTTGGTTTTGAGTTGTTTTATTTTGTTTTTCCACAGCTTTAGTGTATTTATTTAGGCCACATCTTCCAGGACAATGATAAAATTTACAGTTGTGAAGCAGATTGATTTACTAGCAGTGCTCCTACTGTGCTTTCTGGACTGGTGTTGGAGGATTTCCCTAGGTCACAATTCTGACCATGGCATGATCATCAGAGCATTTCTAAAATAACGAGTGTAGAGGAGCATGCAGTTCCTTCTTGTGTTTCTGAAGGAGGACATCAGCAGAAAATACAGGGAAGCCTCCACCAGGAGTTGCTGCTTAGCCATTGTTTGTCACTGTCCAGCCACCTACTAGTGTCTTTTGGGGCTCAGCTTGTCTGGATTGCGAATATGGACTTCATCTGGGACACCTTCTCTGCATGGTTCAAAAGCTGGTGTCATTGCTAATGTGATATGGTGAGTTTGGGTGATGAGCTTCCCAAGTGCGAGCTCCCTTAGTCAATCAATGGGTGTTGGAGACCTGCCTCTTTTGAGCCAAACTTTTAAATGGTGATGTAACAGTGAACCCTAAGGGATCAGAAGAGTGAAGAGAAAGCCTGAGATGTATACAGTCAGTTCAGTTGATCCCTTTGCTCTTTACTGGCATTTAAAGGAAGCTTTGTCATTCAATCCAAGATCTGCAATGAAACGTTGGCTACTGAAAAGGGGTTTGTTGGGGGTGTTAAAGAATGGAGGAAAATAAAGTTGTCATGGTTCCATATGCATGAGAACAGTATGGCCTAAGTCTTCTCTGAGATGTATGTTTAGAAAAATGCTTTCTGGGTAGGGATTTGAGGGAGGGTGTGCATCTTTGAGATGTGGCTCAGTGCCCTCAATCACCTGTTGTAAATCAAGGGCCCAGAGCTTGTAGAGGTTTTCAGTCACCTGAGAGTGGCTCACACTGACTTGTGTTTGCTGCCTCTAGCTTAATGTCTCTAAAGCTAAACTCATTGAATGACATCACCCCTCTCTGCAAAGCCTCCAGTTCCTTTCTTGCCATGCATTTTAGGAATGTTAGCCTGTCATAAGATGCCTCAGTAGGAACATTATGTGAACATTGAAGCCACTGGTCTTTTGACAGCATTAGATGGTACAGGAATGTGTGTAGCGGAGGCAAAGGCTTATTGGGTCATTTTTCATCTTGAAAATCAATCAAGAGATTCCATTTTGTCACACTGTGAATGCAGTTGTATATTCAAGATGGAGGTGTACTTATTGGCTTTGGATTAACTTCTGAGAATGTGACTGACCTATCTATTTTGTCCATCTCTTTCATGAACTACTGGGGAAAAAAAAGTATCTTGTAGTTGATTTCTAAAACTCCTCAAGCATGTGATTTCAGATCAAGAAAACATTCCCTGTGTGGGTATTAATCATTCAGCATCTTGGACCTCTTGAAATATACAGACCAAAGCAAACTAGACGGTAAAATTGTTAGTTATATATGTGTATATATGTGTGTGTATGTGTATATATATATATATATATATATGTATATACATACATACATATATATGTGTGTGTGTGTATATATATATATATCTATATCTATATACACACACATATATATACGTATATATGTGTGTGTGCTCCTGTGAGGCTTTGATGGTTGCAACCAATGGATTGTAGCTGTGGTCTTGTGCTCCATCTGAAATATATTAATGGAATTCCCTTTGATTGAGAAAATAATCTTTTTAACCAACTGAAAATACCATTAAAAATATGAAATGTCTTTTGAAATGTTTGTTCTCAGTATGTATGTATCATGGAAACTTTTATTGTATTATCTTGACTCTGAAAGTAGTTCTGACACATAATGCAGTGTCAGAGAAATGCATTGTGTATTTCCCATGAACCAAAAATGCACTGAGCTGGAATATGAAAGCCCAGAATGTGAAATTCTGTGTGTTGAAGCAAATTTTTAGGGATCCAATTCTGTGCTGTGCTGTTAGAAGTAATTAATTCTTAGTTCACAGTATTGTTGCAGAATATAGATTTTTTTTTTTTCATGTGCAGTTGTACCTTTTTCCATTGCTTCCAGTTGATGTTGATGTGAGAAAGGAAAAATAATTTTGTGTTCTTCAGGACAACATCGTTGTTTCTGGGCAAGTAATTTTCTTTGCTCCCCATCAAAAGTGCCAAGCTGCAATCTCAGTGTTTCCAAACACTACAGCCCCAAAACACTTTCATTCCCATTTTTAAAATAATTCCCTGTAGTGTTCACCATGTTTTCAGTAAAACCCTAGGAGGTCCATATGTATTAAAACCTCATTAAAGGCTAGAGTAATACCAGGAATAAGTAAGCATTGTTGAATAGAAATAGACTGCATGTATTGAACAGATGGGTACCACAAAGTAACAGAAACAGCCTTCCTCCCTTGCTACTGTTATATGTGTGGTAGAAATCAACCCTTTATGTCCAAAAGAGGGGATATATATGCCATTTATATTTAAATGTTGATGTAAGGCCTCAGTTAGGACTGAGTTATTCTTAATAGATTTCTTTTAAATCATGCAGTACATTTATTGGGGATGCTTTGTGCCATCTGATAAAAGAGTATGTATCTGAATAATGGGGTGGGGAGGGAAACGTCCTTATTTTGTTCTTGAAACTTCTAAGGTTTTATGTGATGACAATGGGTCCATCTTTCTATGCTTTGCAGGTGTTTTATGCTTTGCAAATGTTTCTTGCAAACCAAAATCAAGACATCAGCCTGATGGTTTTTGCAGCACAACGGAAATATGGACATCCCCTGTTAGAGAAACATCTTTAATTATTCTTCTGTTTTCAAACCTTTACATTTGGAAAGTTTCAGAGAAACAAAAAGAAGCTGAAGAATAATTAGAAGAATAATTTTATTACAAACCATTCCAGATAATTTTTATTATCTAAAGAAAACCTAGGGTAATTTTATAGGAAATCTCTTGCATTGGCTTTGAGACTTTTTCTTATTTCTGGTCTGCGGGTTGCATAATACAGTTGACCTGTGTAGATGTTGAAAGTGAAAATCCTGTTGGCTATAAAGAGCATTTGAAGTGAAACATGCAAATAATACTAAATTTCCTTGGATAAGTGTTCCATTTCTTTCAGAGAAAGTATGAAACCTGATATTCCTAATTCCTAATAATAGAGAAAGGTCTTTTAGTGTTGTGATTAGTGACTGAAACCAAGGTCTTAAAGGCCACCAAGGGAGTAATAGAATCACTGTCTGAACTTCTATTGTTGGATTTTAGCTATTAGTGTTTGAATTATTGAAAAAGCAAAGCACTAAAAGAGCTGGGTTTTCTCAAATCTCTCACTGTAATGTGTATCTCCTTATTTAAAAATCAAAATATAGGTTCAATAAGAGCTACTGATCTAAATAAATTTAATTCAAATTTATGAATCAGTATACTCAGTTACTTCATAAACTGGTGCTCTCTGCAGCTTTAAATTAATACTGGTTTGTAGACAGCATGTGTTTTATTTTACTTTCCCTTAAAAGGCAAGAAAGCAAGTTCACCCACTAGCATGTTTCAAACAGCTTTTGATGTCATATTTTACTCTGTTAACATAGAATCATAACACATTATTTGAATAATATTAATAGATTGCTTCAAACTAATTTATTCTGGAAAAATGCTTCCTGATCTAGTAATGATATTTTTACTCTGCGTTAGCATCTAACTTAAATTTAATTCTGGACATGCAACAGGTGTCTTAATTTGAATGCATGGTGAGGTGCTGTGGTTCAAATAGTGATGGGATCTGACAAGACCTTATAAACCACGGCTTTAAGGAGGCAGTAGGAAAGATGAGCAGCATGGCACCCATATGGCCGCTCACCTAATCACCAATAGCTAACATGGGGTCATAAGAGATGCCAGGGCTGTGGCAAACTGCCAGGGGTGCTTGGACTATGGGCCATCTGGCAGCAACAGCCACTTCTGCAAATGCCTTTTGCCTGTGGGTCAGGCTAGGATGCTCCTTGGCTGCAGCAATGCCGGTGTGACTGGAGGAAGTCAATCTCACATCAGGGGTGTGAGCAGCATTCCACCTGTCCTGCTGGGCAGGGTGTGGGCAGTGTGCCTGCACTGCCAGCCCTGCTCAGGCTGGGCTGTCTGCAAGCAGGGGGTCAGGGCTAAGCAAGCAAATCCTTGTGTGAATGTCTTTAGGTGTTCTGCAACAAAATACTGCACTAATTTATGTGGATTGCACAATTACTATCTGTTTTGAAAATGATTAAAAATTGCTGACTAACTGAAGCAAGTAGATTTTGAGACAGTTGAAGACCTGCTACCTGCAGTAGCAGCTTCAGAAATAACTTCAGAAATTAGGTGGGTTTTGTTTGTGAAAGCCACTGTTTTTATTTCTTTTCCTTTTCTGGTTGACTGTTGAGACATTTCTTCTTGCCTTTCTTGTTGTTGCAGTACCTAAGTTCCACTCACACTTCTTATTGGCTCTTCTCTACAGTTTTCCCTTTTTTTGTTTGACATAAACTTTCCCAGGAAAGCCCAGTAGAGCAAGTAATCAAAGAAAAACATTACTCCAACTAACACACTGTCATCAAGTTGTTTATTCTGCATGTGCATTGTACATATCTCAAAGTAGCCAGTGTATCCCCTGAGCCCAGTCCAGCCTGTGAGCTCTGTGGAGTAGCACCTGGACACTCCAGGTCTCTGGAATCACACAGTGTCTGACACAGTAAGGTCAGGTGTGTTTGAATCTTAGAAAAACAAAATTATCGTAAGTAATGGAATGCATCTTCCAGGGCAGCATCTAGTTTCATTCTCAAAGTTTCTAGGGAGAGAGTTCTGTCTTCCTGATGGTTTGTTTGAATGGTTGAAAGAAAGAAGTCTCCTTTCTGATTTGAGTTCCTTTTCTATTTTACAATGCCCTGCCTGATAAGATAGATATACATGGTCCTATACTAAACTGAAATTCTGTTTGACTGGCATGAAGTTAGGTTTCTTATTGCTATAACCTCCTTTTCTGGAATATCTCCATTGCCTTTAAAGATCTAAACTGAAAGGAAAGATGCAGAGCTTACTAATTAAACAGAGTGCTGTGATTTGCATATAATAATGATTCCCATGGTTGGGAGTATATTTTATTCTCTTTGCTACTCAGCTGACTTTTTTCAGTTTCTTTCAGTGGTTCAGCTCATACAGGGTTGAGCTTTCCTTTGCTTGCAATAACCTGGTATTGAACAAATAAATGTGCCCTTCTTAAAGTGTCACCATTGTCTAGATGACTGTGGCTATTTTTCACTTCAAGGAAAGAAGCATCCTACGTAGTATTATTATAAAGTAAGAAGAGGGATGAAAAGGCACTGGAATCAAAAATTCAATAATGAGGTCAAGATAGACAAATTTAGGCTCCTGCATTTGATTTATAATTGTTTTATTATACTTCCCCATGAGGCAGTTGTTGTTATCCAATCATAGATTTTATATTTTTAAAGGAAGCAAGAGCTGCTCCAATTCTCCAGTAAAATTGGAATTGAGTCAAATTTTACATTATGATGGAGACTTAGGTGAAATTCAGATGTGTCGCTGCTTGAACACATTGCTTTTTCCATAGTGCATCTGAAGAAGGTGAGGGAGATTTTATGACTGCTAATGTAGCCTGGATGGATAATTACCTATTGTACATTCTCCAGAAAAATAAACAGTGGCCATACGATCACTGTCGACGTCCTTTGTGACATTGAAATTCCCATAACAGGTTTTTTCTTTGTTTCTGAGCCCAGTGAACATTTTGATGTTGATAAGTTTTTAAAAATTATCAGGAAAGGTTCTCATTCACTCTTAGCCCTTTGCAGAGTCTCCTTGAGACAACATGACCTTTCTGTTTTTCAGGGCCTTTTGAAGATATTTCTGCATAATTCAGGCTGATAAGTATCTTTGCATCACGTACTTGGCAAAGGGGCCAGTGTTTCTTTGTCCAACCCTAACCTTCCTTCTCTACTCATTATCTCTGGTGAGGGCTGTTTTAATTGAAGTTATCCCTTTGGAAAGATATCTCCAGTGCAGTTCATTGTTGATTTTGAAAGATCTGGCCTGTTAAAATTTCCTTGCCAATGAGTTAACCTTCTTTCTTGAAGGTGAATTAAAATAGAGAATGACATTTCTAATTTCCTAAGTGATGTAGCCAAAGGAGCTGTGCTAAAGTGGTATAATGTTATCTCAGTCTTTTAAAAGGATAGGATTTGTTATTTAGCTTAGTGAGACTCCTTGGGATGTGCCACAATAGCTTCCCACTAAGCTAGTGTTGCTTTCTGGAATGGCCTTTAATAGAATATTATTATACCATAAAAGGACACTCTTGGGCTTTTTCTCATTCTTGAAGTTCTGTTTTGAGTTACACAAGGCATTCAGGTTTAATCAGTCATTAGCAAAATTGAAGAATGTGAAGTAAATAATTTACCTACCTAGAAATTTGATTGACCTGGTAGCATAGCATAATTTCAGCAGTTTTGATGGACTGAATTCTCTGGAAAATTATCTCAATAATTTTCTTTCTTAAATGAAATTTGCAAAAGGACTGATCCTTCACTGTTTAGAAAATGAGTATTTGTCTAATACTTTGTAGTACTTGACAGCTTTTTAGAAAGAATAGAAGTATACATTGCTCAATGAACCTTAAACTATGAGATTTAGCATTTATGGTAATCCATAAAAAGTGAATTATTAGTATTTTTCAATGTATAATTTTAATTTCTTTTCTGCCATTTTGTATCTGTCACATTTCTTTCTCTACTCAACTGCATGTAATAATTACAAAAAAAAATTTAGGAATTAGTTTCTGATGTAGTTAATATTTAATGAAATGTGAGTACATGTTGCACATTTAAGTTTATGGTAATTGTCTATTATTAAATTCTGTGAATGGTTTTCATAACAAATTGTTCTTCCTATCAGCTTTCTGATAAAGACTCTGTGGCATGGAATTAAATAGCCATTCCTAGAAAGGTACAGACTTTATAAAAAGGCCAATGACTCATGGATTCCAAACCTTAACAGAGAGCACTTTCTTGCTGTCTGCTTTCACAAATGCATTAATGTCTTTAAGACTTCATATGATGCTTTAACCTTTGACATAGTGAAGTTAGAAAATTCAAGAGATTCTGGAAAATACATGACCAAATAGTGCTTTTGTGACTTTCAAGTTTCAAATTGGGTGTTTCAATATGTGTGTTTCTCAGAATCACAGAACAGGTGAGGTTGGAAGGGAGCAGCAGAGGTCCCATTCTCACATTGTCCAAATATCCTGCTCAAGCGGGGCTACCTAAAGTCAGTTGTTCAGGGCAGCTTTTCAGTATCTCTAAGGATGGAGACTCCCAGTCATCTCTGGACAACCTGTTCAAGTGCTCAGTCCCCCTCACAATAAAAGAGTTTCTTGTCTTCCCACCCAACAACTTGTGCACTTCCAGTTTCTTTGCTGGCAGGGTGGTATAATGAGTAGAAAAGGCTTTGACTCTGTGTAAACACTGTTCAGTAATAATGAAAACATCTCTAGATTATCAGCACTATTTTCAGCACAAATCCAAAACATAACCCCGTGTGAACTACTATGAACTTGGAAGGAAATGAACTCTACTCCAGCCAAAACTTGTCTTCTAATGTCCAAGGGGGAACCTCCTTTGTTTCAGGTGGTGCCTGTTACCTCTGGTCCTGTCACTGGGTACCACTGAAAGGTGCCTGGCTCCATCCTCTTTGCACCCTTCCTTCAGGCCTTCCTATTTTGTGGAACATTAAGAACTGCCAAGTTTTATCTCAGCAGTTGATGAAATGGTCCCTAAGTTTCTGCTGACTGTGAGAATTTGGCAACAGTCAAGATCAGATTTAAAACATTCTTTGTCAAGTATAATGGGTGCCTTTAAAAATCTTGTAGTAATATGAATATTACTTGCATTTGCATGCCTTTCACTTAGAGGTGTACTTGGTAGAAGAAATACTGTGTGGTTTATCTTTACTGGATGACCTTCTAGAATTGTGGCTGGCTTTCTGGAAGAGCAGAAACAGAAGGATTATTTTGTTTCTACCTCTCTCTACTTATTTTAATAGCAGTTATAACTGCCTATTATACTTTACTTTATGCTAAATTCTCTGGAAGTATTTCTCTTTCCTGTAGAGTTTTGTTTTTTTTTTTTAATCTTCACTAGAATTCTTTCAAAAATTAAACCTGAAGGAATTTCCTTGGTAAATATCTGATTACTACCTCATGGTACATATTGTGTGAAATTTTACTTTAACAATGTCTGATGAAAATCTAAGGTTTCTTGAATGCTGAATGAGGATCTAACAGGAGAATAGTACTGACAAAAAGTGCTACCAGAGGAGTAATCAATGACATTCCTCACTGCTAAATTCACTGCTTTAGCACAGTTTTCAAAGTAGCAGATTATTAGAAAAGACAGAAATTAATTTTTTGTTTTTGTCTTTCTGGAGACAAACATGCAGTTTGCCCTGATACTGTGTAGCTTTGCATGTGTGAGGTCTCCTAATAGATTCTTTGCCTCTCACCTTCTCTTAACTGGGAGGTTTCCCAATATAGTAATCAAATAAATCCTTCCAAGTTTACAGAAGGTTTAAAATTATGCTAAAGAAAAACATATTCTGCCAAGAGAAATAGCAAAAAATCTTTGAGCATTTGCTAAAAGATTCTGCTGTTACTTATAAAATGACCTTTGTGAAGTAACTCTAAAATTCAAAGGTAATACTGGCAGTGGAAAGTGGGTTTTATGGTAGGAGAAAAGACTAAAGCAAAGGTTAGGTGCTGTGTTTCTGTTTCTTTGATGGGTGAGAGGAATTTTAAGATATCTTCTAGATTTCTGAGATATTCTTCTGGTGCAGTCCTTAAAATACATGTGTAAATTTAATTTTTCTGTAACAGTGATTCATTGCATTTTAAATAGGACATCTTGGGTTCTTGTGATAGATCAGTGTGATAACATCAGCTCAAGTTCATGTATTTTTAAGTAGCAGTCCCTGCTGGGATTAATGGGGATTTCTGTTTAAAAGTCAATGTTACGATATAGTCTACGGTACTGAAATAACTGCCTAGACTAATATTTCATATTACTTATTTTTAAAACAAAAATTGAGAAAATTACATACATAAAGGGTTTTTTCAGATATATTTCCAATATCACAAAAATAGACAAAACTGCTTATTTAATACAATTTTACAACACATTTGCCAGATGGAAATAAGTGACTAAGTAATAGTCACTTTCTTGAGCTAATTACTTCTCCCAGTTATGTCTGAACAAAAATGATTGATTACAGGGCAGTCAGATGAAGAGATTGCTTACTTTGTATACATTGCAGTGACAGGTGTCATATGGTCCTGATGAGATTTCTTCAAAACTAATACAGATCTATTCTTCTCTGATACACAGTGGCACCTGTATATTGGGCATATCCACAAGACTTAGTTGCCTTGCATTCACAGAGTTTTGAGCACCATGTCTGTATGATGAATGCACCACAGCTTTATGGAAAAGTTGCCATTTTCAATGGAAAAGGGGTTTCAAAGGAATTTGGCAAAATGCAGATGATAATGAATAATAAATGAACAGAGCATATGCTTGGGAAAATGTATCTCAGCAAGACATAAAGTCTTAGTGCACTTCAGAAGAGTTATGACTGAATTGTTATTTCAGCCCAAGAATGAAGCAATTTATATAATGAAATATTTAAAGGTAAATAAAGATAATTATATACATTTGACCCTTTGCATAATTTTCAGTATATGCAATTTCATTAAGTTTTCTTTGCTCCAATGAATTAGAAGAAAGCCAAAAGGATGACAGGTCCATTGCATTATTTAAGTGATATTCATTAAGTTCAGATCTGCTATTTTATTTCATTCCATTAGTGGCAAAGAATGCTATAAAGAGTCCGGAGGTATGAAAAACCTTCTTATTTGATCTTTGAAAATCTGTATTAACTCTCTTGTGGCCAAGGAGTCAGAGGGAAGACACAGATGAGAAGTGTACATGCTGTGCTCTATGAATAAGATTTCTGTCAAGAGTAAGAACAAGTATTAGTTTATCATTTGGGCTTCTTGCTTTTTTATTAATACACGCTGTTCAACACAACTGGGATTTAGAGCAAAACTCCAGGGAAAGATACTGAGTAAACTGTGTGCTTCCAGAGACAAAATGACAGAACATGTATTCTTACTACTGTTTACTTACTGCACACAGTTTTTCGTTAATACCTATAATGGCCTTTAAAAATTCATTTTCTAGTCCTTGGTTTACACTGAAGAAGCTGAAGTGCAAGGTGATAGAAGTGGTACACATAGATCATCCTGCAGGCTAGTAGTACTGGGACTGAGAACCAAAATCTCTTTATGACTTCAAGCAGCTGAACTGTAGTGTTTTCTTATAACCAGCTTCTGGCTACCTTGTCTGACATCATACCTTGCAGGAAGTCTGGCCTTTTAAACAAGCCAGTGTGCAAAGATGCTACATTTAATTTCTGGTTTCTGGTTCTAGTAGCCTAGCTGAAAAGCTGTAGCCAGTTTCTGAAAAGCTGTATAAGTGAATTTCTTCATTTCTCAGTGGAGGAGGTTTTTGACTTGTTTGCCCTTGGCTAATGTGAGTAGAGCCTGGAATTACAAACCACTGGGCTGGCACAAGCATGATGGCCTGTGCTGACAGGCATACCCTGTGGTTGCAGCAGCCTCACAACTAGCACTTCTGGCCATCAGCACCACAGCAGGAGGCTATGATGAACAAGGGAAAAAAATCAAAGGGCAGAAAATGAAACAGAGGCAGAAAAATAAAAGCATTCACTTGGTCTTGATGAAAATTGAAACAGAAATACTCTTTCTTTTTTTTTTTTTTTTTTTTGAGGCATCAGTCTGTGTGCACTAAAGAAAATTGCATTTAACAAACTGAATTGCAAAATTATTTATGATAGAAATTAAATCTGATTTAAAGTCTCTGTTAACTCTTCAATATGACTAATTATCATTAGATTACATGAGGTTGCACAAAAATAAACTCTCCTAACATTACCAAGAAATTGGTGCTGCAACACCTGCTGATGCCCAAAGTGTCATGACAAGGACTAGTGGTGTGCTTACAATAGATTTAGTTGAGATTCATTCTGATGAAAAGTGGAGGGCAAGCCACTAGTAGTTAAATTAGTGCAAAAATCTGCATTTCCTCATATGGTTATTGACAGTGTGATTTTCAGGTTATGTGAGTTGTTGTCTCAGCAGTGTTTTGGTTAAAATTTGCTTCCAGATTTGTGGATAAAATGAATATAAAATGCTTATATGAAGAAAACAGTGAATCTTTGTTCAAAACCAAGGAGAAAACTTCATCTTAATCTATACAAATGAAATCCTTCTCTTTACTAGGCATTGGATTCTGAATTGATTTTCTCAGTAACCTATCTCTTAAAATAAGATTCTGACAGAGACGGAGCTGTAAAAGTCTACAGGGACATAGATAAGAATAATTCATGGTGATGTTTTTTGTTACACATATTATAGGTCTTTCTTTGTAAAATGATAATATTTACTCACGAATACAGTCTGAATAATAATTGGGAGTAACTGCTGATTTCATGGATTTACTTGCAATTGGCCCTGCTGTTCATGGGATTGGTTTTTGTTTCATTTTTCTTTGCCTACTGTATATGAAAAAAATAGGTTCATTCCATTTGCTTTCTATCATTAAATTTCTGGTATTTCTATACATTTTTATCATTACATTCTGGTAGCTTGGAAAAAAGAACAGTAAATTTAGGAGTTTCTCATATGAGTTCTAAAACTGATCTTACTTAGAAGGTGGTGGAACACATGGATTTGCTTTATCTGATGTCCATGTATAAATATTATTTATATGAGAAAGTTTGTACCAACATGTCTGCTGTGGTGTGTGAGCTGGAATTGATGGGAAGCTGGGAAGGTACCAGGGAAGACATCATATTTGCTCACCATATTTCTGTACCTTCTCCAAGCTCCAGTTCTTTGTTGCTGGGGTAGGGGGGTCTTTGGCCTGACTCGGTGCAGCTGCCTCACAGGGGAGAGGCAGAGCAGCTTTCAACTGGGGATGATCAGAAGAAAACCAAAACAGACTTGTGGCAGAGATACAAGCAAAGGTTAATAAAACCTTTCATCCATCTTACAAAGCCTGCAAGAGTGTTTGCTATGTATGAGAATCATCATTTTGTCAGAAGAGCGTTATCTGCTTTTCAGCCACCAGCGTGACTAGAGAGGCAACATAAGGAGAGCAATGGGAGGAATATGTTAGGATGGTTTAACACCACCTCTAATGAAACTAAGAAACATTCATGAACCAGCTTTATATGTAAACAGACTGTTGGCTAGAAGAAACTCTATTCAATATCAGAAGTATTTATTCCAACATGACTAGAAGCTCAAAGCAATGTAATTGCTTTGTAGAACATAGAAGCTCTGTTTTTCTTTAAACCATGCTGCTTCAATTAAATATTCCTTTTGTGTGTTCATTTAATATTCATTTTGTCTGCTACTGCTATACTATGTAAAGGGAAAATGAACAGTGAGAGCAATTTGTGCTAAAGAAATTTGGAGAAAGAACTGTTTTAAAACTGAATAATGTTTTGGGAATTAGCTTGAGTTTTTAATAAGCCTAAAGGAGAGGATTTCTTTCCAGGTGATAACAACAGCACAAAGCCAGAAATGTTCTGCACAGTGAGCTGTCAACCTTTCATGTTTGTTCATGTGCCAGTATGCACTTCAGAAAAACATGTTGCGCTAGTCCTGCAAGCTGAAGGCTCTTGATAGCTTCGGTGCAGATAGCAATTTCCAGCGTGTTCCGCCACTGTACGGTCAAATTACTTGGGGCAGAAATGTGTTATGAAAAGTGCGGATCGTGATGCAGTTTATTTTAAAAATTGAATATGTACTGCCAGAGCAACAAAATAAATATTAAACAGTGACAAATATAAGAAGGTGGTTGAGGGTTTTTTAATGTAAGTATTGAATTAGGTTCTCAGCCCTGGCTGTCTAGGGCAGATGAAGAACTACCATTATAGTAAAAAGAGGAGAAAAATTTTGAAACCATTTAATATCTTTATGTTTGTTTTCCTTTCCTTTTTTTTGGTACTGTAGAAATAGATACTTTTTAGCCTCTCTGTGTTTATAACAAATGGAAAAAGGAGTCAATTTCTATTATAGTTGTCACAATATTAAAGCACAGAAAAAACCACAGAGCAGCCAAATAACCTCTCTACCAAGTGAAATGTGGTATTAAAACTGCCATGAATTACAGCACAAGAAACCATATGAACACTGGGAAATCATGTTGCATTCAACACTTTTGTTAGGGAATATACAACCTTGCCTTAGACTCACCAATTTTCTGATGTACAAAATTTAATTTCCTCTTTGCTGGAGGAAAATAAATATTTGGTTCTAGTAATTGTGAGGTTCTAATATGACAGTGCTGTTAGGGAAACACTGAATAACTGTGATGTTGATGTCAGAATTTAAAATGTTATGGTTACTCCTAGGTTTGTGTCATGTGTGTTACATTCATGATTTTTAGAGAAATTGGAAAACAGATGGATAATGTTAATTACCATACCATGAATAGTATCAGGAACATGCATGAATGTATTTTCACAATGGATATTAATAGAGAAAAATAAAAATAAAAGGGCCCACATTTTATTAAGTGCCTTAATAATTATGTGCACACCTAGAAAGATAACTAAGAGGCTGATTTTGATACGTTTGGATTTGCTTTTATTCCACTGTTTGAAGTACTCTGGAAAGCTGGGGAAACAATGTGCAATTTATAAACTGGTTTAATTTACATTACTTTTTAGTGGTATTTTTTAATATTTCATTGTTAATTTGAGAAATTTCAAAAACTTGTTCTTCAGATTCTGAAATTCTTTTAATTGCACTGCGGCTTACCCTTTTCCTTCTGCTATTAGAAAATAAAAAAAATTTATCTAAGAGTTAAATAATTTGTAGGCATATTTGATACTTCATTATATTCCTCTGAATCACAGGTGTTATGTTTTATTATGTTAAGAATCCTTTCTGTTTTTATCTCTCTTCTATATCCTAAATCCCTTTTCTTTGATGCCGACACTGCCTTGCATGTTCTTTTCAACCTCTGAAAGAGGAGCCAAGAAAGACAAAAGCATTAAATAGGAACGGCAGTCAAGGTGATCCATAGCACTCCTGGAGGGGAAAATGTGCTGGCAAACAGAGCAGGCAGCAAGTCATACAGCACCCAGGGAGCCCTGCCATGGCTGGGAAAGACGCAAAAATAAGGTTTTGTCTATCAGTGCTCTTCTACTGTGCTGGCACTCCCAGTAGTATAAATTATAGAATCTGTCTGTCCAAATGCGGCCAGCATGTGGTGTTGGCAGCACGACAGACTCTGTATTAAAAAAGAAAAAAAAGAAAAAGAAAAAAAAGAAGCTGCCAGTAATTGATCTAGAATTACAGCATTTTGCTGTATTACCTTTTGCCAGTGTGACAGGCAGTGTGTCTGTATCAGTGAGATTGTTCCCTGTCTAGACTTCCACAGTTAGCTACTGCCTGTGATAGAAATACTTTGTTGCAGCAGTGGTTGCTTTTCCTTTGTGTAAAGCAAATATAAATAATACAGGTATACTGTACCAAATTACAGATGTGCTTATATTTTAATTCAGTCAAGCAGATCTGCGAGTGATTTAGGCAATCTGAAGCTGTTGTATTCTTAGTGACCTGCTGTTCACCCAGCTCTTCGACCAGCTCCACTATCAGGAGCTGCAGTTTGCATTCAGTGTCATTTTCTGAGTCCTTCAAATACTTCTTAATCTGTGTCTTTTTGACCTCTCTCGAGATTTACTGCTTAGGATTGAACTCTGTCTTGTAATACTTGTGTTCTTCTGACTCAGCCCTGTATCACCCAGTTAACCTTTTTTGCCCTCTTCAGAACCTTTTCATGATACAAAGAAATTTGAGGTCTCCAATATTAGGTAAGGTTAGCTTGTTTCTGAACTTTGAAAAAGTAGATATTTGCTAATCAGTCTCTCAATAGTCCCATTAAATACAATCCTCTCAAAATGCTGAAAACTAAGCTGCTCATTGTCTCATGCAGTCTGAGTCTCTCTCCCTGGCATTAAACTGTTAATGCTACTTACAGGCACCAAACCAGTAACACTAAATGGGTCAAAACCAATTCTCACAGAAAGTACAGCAAAGTTCAGTTCAGATCAGTGCAACCCTCATTTGTTAAAAATGCAACTAATGTCTTGCTCAATGCTTTAAGATGTGTTTGGAGTTTCATGTTTGAGGATAGTTGGGGGATTATTTTGTCTTTCTTTGTATTTCTATGAGGAGAAGAGCTCAAGGGATTTTCACATAGCCTTATTTGTCCTGGATCAGAGTTCAAAGTAAGTTCTTTTTAAAACAGAGATAATTTTAATACCTGAAACAGTATTAAAATTTACTATATTAAATATACTATAATAAATACAATGATAGCTTGCTTTGTTCTCAGCTGCAAAACTGTCAGTGCTTTAGTGGGGGTTTAGTTTTCAGTTTTCAACTCCACTGTGATCAGTCCCTGAAATTTCAGAAAAAAACTTGCATGAATGGTTAATTCACTTATGTTCCTGCTCTCTAAAAAAATAAATCTTAATCCTTCAGAAGCTTAGAGGGAATCTTCATATTGTATTTTACAGTAATCTCTTTAGAAGACAAAGAATTACAATTGACATTTTAAACTCAGTAAGATTCAGTGACAACTCCCAGAACAAAAAGAAGCAAGCTTGCTATTTATTTCTGTAGCTGCCGTTTGTGAAACACTGATTAAATTAAGAGTGCATAAATGATAGTATTTTCATGAAACAAGTTCAGCTCACTACAGGCAAAGTATGACTCGTTCATCTAAGTATGTTTAGAAGAAATCCAAAGAGAAGCTATTTTGCATTCACAGCCGCAGCCTTTTTCCCCAGTGTGAAATGGTTTGAGTGCACGTGCATCCCATTGGCAAGGCAGGTCTGGATCAGCACACAGCAGGGACAGCAGTGTCTGTGTGAAGGCTGCTTCACTGGGAAGGAGAGAACCTAAAGAATATTCATAAAGGCCAAATTAAAATATTATATAAAGCCTTGATTAGGCTTGACAGGTTTCCTAAAGACATTCTTGTTGTTACTAGAGCTTAACATCAGCAGAAAATTTGTGAAAGGGCAGCCACCCCCCACCTCCTGCAGCCTTTAAGTAATGGTGGGTGAGACTCTGCACTGTGTTCTTTCAGTCTGAGTTGCATATGTATGCTACTTTAGTTTCTGTGAAATGAATTTTATCCCAAAATTTCATATTTACAAACACACTGGTAAATGTACTACCCAGAATAACGATACAGTCTAAAAAGCATAGTGCAGGAAACCTCTGCATGATTTTCTCATACTTCTGAGAATCATTCAAAACTTTAAAGTGGATTAGCAATACTTTGGGATTCATGTCTTTGGTTTTTTGGAAAAGTCACAAAGCCCCTTTACTCAGTTCAGAGACATTTATTTTCCTGTTTTCCTGTGATTAATTTAAAAGGACAACCGTGCCTCACCTTGAAGCTTGCAATGTTTTTGGGGCCACTTAAGTTAGAAGTGAATTACTTTAGGCTCTTGATAATTGGGAGGGAGATGGGTAGTTGTAAGGAAAATTGAAGAGAAGCCTCTCCCTCTCTTTTTGTGATGTTCACATACAAATGCATAGCAACAACATTCCTCAGCAAGTGCTAAGGGTTGCCTACAGTGACTTGTGGGTACAGGGAAATGGTGGTAACTTAACTGAAGATTTCAAAGTGCACAACTGAAAAATAATAGGAATATTGGTTGATGTGGATGGTAGAAATAGTTTTCAAAAGAAAAAGAAAATGGTATTTCTCGGTATAATTTTGGTCAAAGCAAGTTTTATTAATTCAGCTGGAAATACATGAAATGATAATATTTTATTCTTTAAAAACTAAAGAAAGAAATGAAATATCAATTCTCCTTCATCCTAAATAAGATTAATTAATTAAGCTATTGAAATTGCTTGGATATTCATAGGTGTTTTGAAAATAATTAATTGGAAATTAGCTTGATACTCTTGTTCTTAATGATTGCTGAGTCTGGAAGTGTTAGGGTTGAGGTCTTTTTTCTTTATGTTTTTATTTTTCTGTATATTCCATAATCTCAAAGGGAAATGTAACTGATTGAGAAGAATGGTATCAGTTGTTTTTTGTTTTTTTTGTTCCTGTACATATTAGAGCATGCATTAAAAACCAAATATTCATCCTTAATTCTATCACATAGACATAGAAAAAGGGTTTTAGGTTTGTGTTTAAAGTTTTCCAGGTTAAAAGAAACACAAACAAGCAGTTGATTAGAGCATGGTGCTGATAATACCAAGGCTGTGGGCTTGATCCCCAGATAGACCATTCAGGAAAGAGTTAGACTTGATGATCCTTGTGGGTCCCTTCCAACTAAGAATATCCTGGGATCCTGAGCATAGGCAAGAGAAACCATTTGAGTGAGAGGAGGGAATGGAGGGAGCACATGGCCAGGACTGCAGGGCCAGAGCCATTTCTGGAGGCCAGACAGCATGGGACAGTTTCCTGCCACTTAAAATCAGGGAAGACTTAGAGGGCAGGGAAGAATGATGTGTTTGTGTTTTGTTTTGTTTTGTGTTCTGCTTTCTCTTTAATCCCTGCCCCTAATTTTAGCTTTCCGTGCAAATGAAATTTGGTTTGGTCAAGTGTGGAAGCACTTTAGTTTTTTGAGGAAGCTCACTGAGGACAAAGTCTAAACAATCCTTGCCTCAAAGCTGTGGTTCCCTTTTAGAACCTGTCATAGTCATGTAAAGAAGTGTGGAGTACAGTGAAAATTTAAGCTTTTTTTCACTTGCAGTCTTTTTCTCTAGGCGGGTTATTTTGTCTTTAAACTTAAAAATCAGTGTAATGTAGATAAGAGGGAGGGTCAGATACATCACTAAGAGCTCTGTGTTGATATGCACATGAACATAGAATTACTGAGCAGCAGTCTGCTCAAAGGGTTGCATCAACGTCATTTGTTGGTACTCACCTAAAATGATTTAATACTACTACTATAACGATTATACTATAATACTACTCACTATAATGATTTAATACTACTACTACTACTTCACAGTATGAGCAAAATAAGGCAATGTTCTACATGAGTCTATCTGTGCATCTCATCATTGTTTTGTATTCAGTTCCAAAACCAACATATTTATAATCTAATGAAATAACTTTTTTTTTGTCCAGTTAGCAGTCACATAACAGAGTTTTTGTTCATATTTACGTTTCCAAAGGCAGTATTTACTGCATCAAGACTGAGATTCTTACAATTTTCAATAGTGTAAACCTGCCTTAGAATTGGATTGAAGATGTTTTGATGTTTTTTGTAAAAACAACTGTGTCTTTTAGGTACAATGTGATTTTTTGACTTGATGAACGGAGATGTGATAGAGTCCCAAGTGGGCAAATTTTTCATCTGGGGTACAGTAACAACCTGATCTTTAGAAAGAGGGATTTTTTCATTGAACACACAAACCATACACAAGGTGTAATGACATGGTAAGGCAGAAATTCATAGTTTGCATGATGAACAATTTATTTCAATCACGAGTGTTTTTTGTGTCTCTGCTCTAATTGAAGATTTTCTGCAGTCTTTATTTTTTAAAAAATGGCAGGTGTTCAAAATGGCATCTCTCAACTCAGTGTAAATACACCCAAATTAAATACAGCAAAAATTATGTAATTTGTGGAAGACTAGTTAAAGTAGCGCTGTCTTGCTGAAGTGGAAACTGAAATGTGTTTATATTTAATGTACATTAATTTTTCTGGACAGCTAGATAGTTCTTGGCAAGTATAATTCAAACTTAATTTGCAAAAAAATGTAGGGATTTTCCATGGGCTGAATCTGCCAGCTGCCATGGCTATTTTCAGCTGGCTCGTGCTCATTCTCAGGGTTTTAGAACTACAAGTGAACTTCAGCCACAGTGTTCTCCTGGAAAAGAGACAATGAGGAGCACAGGCTGAATGTATAGCTTATCATCAGCCCATTCCCAAACTGGTACTGAAGTTAATGCTGCATAAACAGATTAAAATTGTGTGGAAGGCAATGAGAGTTTTAAAGCTTGTGGGAATCAGTAATAAGATGTGGCCACATATTCCTTCAAGTCATTCAATAAGAAGATGTTGTAAATAATTTGTATCTGCCATAGTTCATTTCACTTATTCCTGTGCAGTACCAAAATTATGCTGTTAACCTGCTTTGAAAGTAGTAAAGGCTCAGCCTGGTGTCTTCAACAGCTTTGCTCACAGAAATAGTCTTGTACTGGGGTCATTCAGGTGAATGAGGATTGTGTGGCTTGGCCCCAATTTCTTTATAGGACAGAGACTTCCTCAGTCAGAGGAAATTTCTTCTGTGTGATCAAGTGTCTGCAGATAGACAAGTTTTCTTTGATAAATAGTTGCAGGGTTTTTTTCTGAATTGCTTATTCTTTTGCTCTTATGTGATAAGTCAATGTACAGTGTGTATGAGGGGAGATCTTAAAAAACCTTTAAAAATGCAGGGTGTTTTAACCTCTGGCTTGTGAATTTCATGTTGAACTGGGTGAATATTTCAATTTTTTATAGTGGAGAAACTACATTATCTTTCAAGGGCATAGCCTTTTATTTATTTTTGTTGACATTTATTATAACAACATGTTGCATGTCAAATATTTACCCTTAGACCTTGGAGATTGAAAAAAATGGTAGGAACAAGTTAGGTGTAAATTACTCCTGGGGACATTCCAATTGGGCACAAGAGGAAACTCTTACAATGAGAACAATCGGAAGTTGGAATATTCTCCCCAAGGAAGTGATAGATTCCTCAGCATTGGACACTGTTAAGTTACAGTTGGACAGGGTGCTGTGCCATCTTGTCTAGACTGTGCTTTTGCAGAGAAAGTTTGGACCAGATGATCCTTGAGATTCCTTCCAACCCTGTATTTTATGATTCTGTGATTCAATAGCTTCTGTTATTTGGAGAGTTACCAGCTGGTATGTCTCTGTCTTCAAGAGTTTGTTCTATTCTATAATATCACAGATTGTGTGGAACGAACATTTTTTAACTAGATTTTATTTTTTATTTCAGTTGTAATAGAGGAAAGACTAGAAGTGGCCTACTTGAAATCACCACTGTTTTTCAAAATGTATTATGTAGTTGTTCTCATTTTGGCATAAAATATGGAAGGAAGAGAAGACAATATTAAGTGGCATCACAGTAAAAGTGTAGTGCAATAGAAATGTGAAGAAAAAAATTAAACAGTCCAGGAAAAGTTATTCAAGTGGACAAGAGAGATGGAATTCATGCCTTCAAGGGAAGAGCTTTGGCTCCTACGTTGGCAGCAAAAACTAAGTTGTGAATGTGATTGCTTAGTTCATTGTTCTCTAATGTGATTAATTCATGTGTATGTTGGATATTCAGGATATTCAATATTAAATATTCAGTGTTTCTGGGATAAAAAGTGAAATGTATCTCTAATCATAACAAGATGAAGAGGATGAAGATGTAGAGTATGTAGATGTAGAGTAATCCCATGCTTGTATTCTCAAAGTTTGAGTTTCCCCAAGGATTAAATTCTTAGACATATAGGAAATGCTGAGAGCTTGCTTTTGCCATATAGCAGAGAAATAACTTGAGTGAACAATGTTAGCATCTTCTCTTGTTTTCCAGGTCCATGGGGGAGATGCATGGGCGATGAGTGCGGCCCAGGAGGCATCCAGACGCGAGCGGTGTGGTGTGCCCACGTGGAGGGCTGGACCACGCTGCCCACGAACTGCAAGCAGCCCGAGCGGCCGGACAACCAGCAGAGCTGTTTCCGTGTCTGTGACTGGCACAAGGAGCTGTACGACTGGCAGATCGGCGGCTGGAACCAGTGCCGGCCCGTCCTCTCCCGCAGCCACGAGAAGCCCCTGGAGTGCCTCAGAGGGGAGGAAGGCATCCAGACAAGGGACATCACCTGCATACAGAAGTCCAACGGGGTTCCAGCTGAGGATGTCATCTGCGAGTACTTTGAGCCGAAGCCGCGGCAGGAGCAGGCGTGTCTCATCCCGTGCCGGCAGGACTGCATCGTGGCTGAGTTCTCGCCCTGGTCCGAGTGCTCCAAGACCTGCGGCAATGGGCTCCAGCACCGCACCCGGCACGTGGTGGCTCCGCCGCAGTTCGGAGGGTCAGCTTGCCCCAACCTGACGGAATTCCAGATGTGCCGGTCCAGCCCGTGCGCTGCTGAAGAAAGCCTGTACAGCCTGAACGTGGGACCATGGAGCGCGTGCACGGTGCCCCATTCCAGACAAATAAGGCAAGCGAGGAAACGAGGGAAGAACAAAGACAAGGAAAAGGACAGAGAAAAGGCGGTTCGAGATCCTGAGGCTCGCGAGTTAATTAAGAAGAAGAGGAATCGTAACAGACAGAATAGACAGGAGAACAAATACTGGGACATACAAATTGGGTACCAAACAAGGCAGGTCACGTGTACTCACAAAAATGGGAAAACTGCTGCTCTGAGGTAATCACTATTTATGTTTGCATATTTTAATTTTTATCTGTTCAAAGTAAAACATGCATAAGTGGATTCTTTTACATAAACCCAAATCTCAAAATGAAGTTCATGCTATTTCCACTTCGACATCCATCATCAAGCTCAAGTATTTTCTGTGACGTGAAACATGCAAACTGTGCTGGTGTACATACTAAGCATCACATACATGTGCAGTGTTAAACTGAGCTAGTCCCTAGCCTCTCTTTTTTTTATATAGATTTACCCCAAATGGTTGAAGATACATGTCAAATGTCTGCTTTGTTTCTGTGGGTTCAGGCAGGTGTCTGATCTCTAACAAGTCATGCATTTTTCTAATAGGTGATGTAGAGGATGGGCACAAAGATTAACAGGAAACTGGACTGAGTCAGACTTACAGTAAAAGTATAAAACAAGAGAGAAGGATGCACGAGAAAGCAGCAGCTACTCATTCCAGTGTATTTTTTAATATAGATGAGCATGAAATATTGTTTGTCCCTCTTGATTCCTGTGGCAAAATTTCTGAAAGGGAGACTGTAAAACCTCTTTGTTTGTTCCATGTACTTCCTCTATTTCTTCCTCATCTGTGCCTTTATGCTGTCTGCCCTGGTTTTCTTCTGATATTTATTTTTATATCTGGATTTATTACATTACTTTTCAAGAGTTCTGTCATCACTGATGTTTTGATAATTCTTTCCACAGTCTTCTGGATGCATTTTTAAAATTGTATTACTTTTGATTTGTTTTTTCTGGCATTATCTTGCTAGCTCAAGTATTTCTTTCCTATCCCCCAGAATGTTTTTATTCAACTCAAAAAAAATCTTCTTTCAGTCTAGTCTTCCTTTCTTTGATGTGATTCTATTTCCTGCCCTCTCATTCAATGCCTGATTAATCAATTTTACTTCAACTGTGAAATGACTAGGATATCTTGCTGAATGAGGCTGACAGTCATTGCTGCTATGTTAGTGTTTAGGAACTTCTTTCAAGGTATTTTATTTTTGAGTTTTTGTTGTGCCATTTAAATGTTCTATCACAGAACACGTAATTCTTCCACCTTTTCAATTAGAAACCCAATAATACCTTTTTTTTCAAGTGTAGAAAACTTTTTTTGAGTATAATTTCTTTCAGGGGATGATTGAGCAGTGAAATAGGAAAACGATGAGTTCCCTGGTTTCAGGAAAGAACTGAAATGCTTGGGTTGTTTAGTTGAAGGAGGGACATATGGGTGGAAATGTGAATGAAATGCCTATGAGTATGTAACAAGCCATCAAAAGGAAGAATGGAACAATCTATTCTCTATATTATGGATATATTGAAAAAACAATAATGGGCAAATCACAGCAGTGCTGAATGAGGCTGGGCTTCTCAATACTGGGAATAGTGAGACCCTGGAGAAAATTGCTTGGGCCATGTGTGGCACCTCCATCTTCAAACGTTTATAAGGAAAGGTTAGAAAAATGCATGTGTCAGTGATGACACAGCTGGAGTAGCTCTTGATTAGGGAAGAGGGACTGACTGCATAGTCTTTTTGCAGTCTCTTCTAGGTCTGGTTTTCTTTAGTTATTTAAGATTTTGATCCACACTTTGATGAAGGTCTTCACAAGAAATCTTAAAATCAGCAGCTCAGGCAGTCCCAGGTGTTGGCTGCAGCACAATCTCATTGTTGGTACAGAAAAAATTGGCTTTACTCCTTCCTTTTCCAGCCTCACATCATGCAGCCCTCACTGTGCCTAGCCCAGGAACATCATTATCCTTTAAATACAAGGAATAATTTATTATACATCAGTTGCTATCAGATAGCAGCCAGGCACTTTTTTTGAAAGTCCCTAAGTTTTTGAAAGGTTAAGAAAATTGTTGAGTAAAAAAAAAGGGAGGAATGACACAGTCATGCCAAAGCTCTGATAAATGGTAAAAGAAAGTAAAAGTATAGCTGGAAGTCAGTAGCATACTTCATTCATTGTCTTTACACTCACTCTTGAATTCACTTAGATCACCAGCACTGTCTTAAGTTCAGATACCTGTGTCTTGTGCAATTTCAGGCTGGTGCAGGGAAATGAATGAAACCCTCTTGCCTAAGGCAGTGAAACAATACAATGTAGGATCAATTCTTCAAAGAAGTGAAAATTAAACAAATGATGCAGTGGGTATTTTTATATCTAATGGAAAAAAATATGTTTTAATTACACAAAGGATTTTTATTAGTCTTCACATCAATTTTAATATAGAATTTTTTTCCAGTTACATAGTATAAACAAGAAAATTTGGTGAAATGACTCATGTGAGAAATTCTGGTGCTGATAACATAGCTTTTAGAGACCAATGTATATCAGCTGCATATCCATTTGCATCATTTATGCTGCACCCTTCACTAAGCAATCAAATGCTTTATTCTATGACTGCCATTCCAGAATCTGAAACAATAGAATTATTTTTCTGCCCAGGGTGTCAATGCAGCCAGCTCAAATGATTTTATAATCCCCATCACATAGTAACTGTGTTACTAAATAATATAGACAAGTAAGGTGACTGGAAAAGCTGCCGTTCTCATGTGAAATGCTCTTCAGCTTAAGTAGTCCATTTTCAGTGAGTTTTGACTTTAGCAATCAGAAACAATCAGCCCCCTGGCAGCATGACTGAAAGAAGAATAAAAACCCTCAGGCGAGTAATATTTTTTTGCAGAGATAGCAAAATTGATATATTATAAAAAGTGCTTTAAAAAAGAACAACTTTCACAAGGGTGCTACAGAGAAAATGGTTCTGTAACACTGTCAGCAAAACTTCAAAAAGGCAAAATTCTCTTGACATATCAGCACACCAGGCATGGTAAAGAGAAGTGAAACAAGAAAATCAAAGTTTAATTTATATACTTTATTGCTGAGTGAACAACAGATAGTCTCCCGTGAAGGATGAAATATTGGATTTTGTATTGGCCGTTCTGCAATAATGTATGTGTTATACAGCCTGTGTTTGCTTCATGTTCCTCTTAGTCTGAAATTCTGGTGGACTGAAAACATTTGAAAAATAGAAATGTTGAAGGAAAAAACAAATTCTGTAATTAAAATGACTTTTCTCTGGACAGCTAACAAAATCTGGGCAGCACTGCTGTTAGTGTAGAGGACAAAACTTGATTGTCTGAAATGTTTTCTCTGATGAAATTGGGGTTTACCAAAGAAAACTGTTAGACATCAAACTGGCAATGCAGAGAAGCATAAAATGTATGAAGAAGTTGATTTTGACTTGCAAACCTCTTTGTCCTATTACAAGTTGTGATGATTATGCCTCATGTTAAGCCTATAATTTTCTGTTGTAATATGGACTTTGTTGCTGTTGTATCTCAAACATTTAGTCATAATTTTCTTTGTGAGCAGACTTTTGTGGGATAGTTTAGCAAAAAATGTTTGACTGATTTGTACAAATTGTACAAGTCTAAGAAAAGCTTTTTTTTAAAACTGCTTTTAATTCATACAGCCTTTTTACTGAAATGCTTTCTTGGGACCCCACTAGATTGGGAAATTTTGAAGGACTTGATTATAGTCGTTTATAACTGTAAGAATATGGAACAGAACTATAGTATCTTTTTGAACTGTATGTTTCTGTGCTTCAGCAAAGATTTTGAAATCCAGTGACAAAGCACATCATGTTCCCCTGAAGCAGCTGCTCCATAAGTGTGGGGACAGCCTGTCACTGCTAAGAGTCACTTAACTCAAATGGCTGGAAAGGGGGCTGTAGTTAAAGCAGTTCTTCAAGGATATAGCTGCCTCTTAAAAAAAATTTCCAGAAATTTCTGCACTGTTTCCTTTATTTTTCTATGTCATTTGGATATAACTTGTTATCTTGCTTAGTCTGGGACCAAAAAATTTCTGAATGGGGGAAGAATGGAGGAGATCACATAGGAAACCATCCCCAGCAGCTCTGGTTCGGTCCCAATAAATGGTTAATACTCTCTTGGCAGCACCACTGTGGGGGAGACCTGTATGTGAAGATGAATGTTATTGGTGACCTAAATGACCTGAAGTAAGAATTCAAGAAAAACCAGTAGAATTTTATAAATATTCAAAGCTTTTATTTCTTAGAATATAACCATATGCAACTACACTAGTGGAACAAAATGAAGGGGCAGAAAAGAATCTAAAATTTAAGACATGCCAACCAATAATTTAGCAGATTGTCTTAGCCTTAATGCATTTGATCATATGATCATCTTTGATTTGTTTCATATCTGTTCATCTGAGAAAGTAATTTTTTTTTCAATTATTTTAATCTTCTTCACTGATTCTGTGCATTCATTAATGCATCTAGAAAACTATATCCACATCTTGTAACAAATTTAACTGTTTTGGAAGTTGTCATAATCTCATTGCAGTGCTTTACTAAATTTCAAGTTTTGGAGAGTTTGAGCTTCTATTTATTCCAATACTATAGTTGAGACATGAGAGATGACAGTAGAACCAAAATGATTGAATTGTCTTGCTGATGTTTGGCATATGTAATACTTAATTTTTCATCTTACTTCACAAAGACGTGTATCTGTTTAAAGCAGAGTCACAATATTCACTAATGGCCACAGGTGCTAAGCTGAGTAGACAGAAATGAAGGAATTTGGAAATGGCCAATTAAGTATTTAGACTGATGAGTGAATAATACTGAAGATATTGTCAGGAAAATCAAGGAGAGAGAATCTCCTCCTCTAGAATGGCATTTTAGCTTTGTTTTCTTTTCCAGGTCCTTAAACCTCTTAACCCAATTCTCCCATTCCAAATCATAAAATAAATGTCTGTGTTCATTTTATGGACTTTCACTCCTATAAATTATAAACTATGTGAAGGAGGAAAATAGAAAACCAAGCCAAACCATCACAAGCCTGTTGCTTTATTTATGCCATTGATTTGGAAAGCAGACATGTCACCCAGAGGAATATGCTGTCAGCAAACAGAGAAAAGATTCAGACACACAATACAGCAGCACAGTTTGTTGGGCCCTGTAGTGTATCCCTTGCTTAAAAAAAACCTCTTAAGAGATTCTCTGTACTTCCCTGAGCCCCTCCACGAGGCAACAGGTAGAAAGGGGGATGTGTGTGAAGGTGGCAGGGGTTAAGGTGCATAACTTCAAGGAGATGGGCTGCAGAAAGGTGAGGGGAATAGCAATGCGGGGAGGATGGGTTGTGGAGATGAAGGAGCATAAACAACCTTTTTTTGTTACTGAGGACCAGATGAGAGCATGTATGTATGCCCCTGCTTTTTATGTTACTGTTGTTTGTAGAGGAAGCCTCCAAGCTCACCATACTGTGAGGATTTAAAAGCCATAAGTGGTTCACTCACAGAGCACGTGTAAATATCACAAACTTGGATAATGAGCTATACACAGTCATCTTGATTCATTAATTTGGAATTATTTAGAGCACATTCTGTTAATAAATGGAGAACAGGGAAGAAGAAATTAATGTTGGATGAAAACCTTCTTGGTAACTAAAAACTACAGGGTTATTTTTCAGGTGCATTGGGATAATAAAAATGTAAACTCTTATTAGAGAAACAGGATGCAAACATTGCTCTCCTATAGTTTTCCATTATGCCTTTACAATTTCCATGAATTTGAAAGTAGAATCATCCTGTAGTTTTTTATGTGATTTTGGTGGAGACAGTAATTTCTGTGGATATGCATAATATTATTCAATGGGTGTTCCTTTCTATTGTAAGTACCTGCTCCATCATCTTACTGAGACTGCTGTTTTGACAGTGTCTTGTCAGTATTGCTACACATTTGACATACCATGCCCAAATCTAGATTTAAGATGGAAACGTACACACCGTGCTGAATAATTGAAACAGCAATGAATGATTCCTTTTTCCACATCATATTTTAACCTATTTTCATACAGTGAACAGTTGTTCTGTCACCTAGATGTATGACATTCATATATTTCTGTGCAAATCATCAAGATTGGGTGCCTTTCTGGTATATAGTTTTTATTCAAATACATGTAATTGTCCTCCTTAGCAAAATATAATAGGCTATAATGTAATGAGGGCTGTACTCTATGTTCTGATCATCTCTTGTGGCAATAAATCCTATGAATGAATAAATAATTTCCTTGAATGAATGCAGTGTTGAATTTTCAACTTCAATCTAGAGATTATGTTGCACAGTGGTAAATTGAATTAGGCACTGAGATCTTTAATGAAGATTCTCCTACACTATACTTTTATGCAGCTTTTCTGCCTCGTTGTCAGTTAATATTAATTGACCTCAGTGTGATAGAATAAAAGTTAATCAAGGAGTATTTTTCTAAATTTTTGGTTTCCTATACTGGTATTATATCATAATCTGTAAAGAGTCCTATAGGGAACAAAATAGAATGTATTCCTTTTTTAGATTTATTTTGTGGTTTGGTTTTGTTTGTTTTTTTATTAAACTGCTAAGCATAGTCTGGGACTTAGAGTATGCCCTTGTTTTCTCAATCAGCTTAATAATGTTATGGTAAGGGAGCCTGTGAATTGAGCATCCTCTTGGGACATATTGTCCCTCAAGGTGGAAATGCACAGGACTCACACACAGAAGCCACAACTTACCAGAACATCAGGATTGGCTATTTCAGTGCCCAACTTTCAGCAGTCCCACTGGAAATAAAATGTGTGACTCATCTCCTGATTTTGATCACATTTTTCCAAGTGCTGGACAATGCAATGTAGCCAGTGTTACTGCCAAATCTAAGCATCAATATAGGGACCAAATCTAAACTAATGCCTAAAATACAACTAATAGTAGTAATATAAATGTCAGTAATATATTTCTTTATATCTTAACGTTAATACTGCATATGTTATTCATAAAGTTTGGCATTTAGTTTATTTTTTCTTTGCTGACAGCCCTGTGAATCTAGCTGTTGTTTTGAGTCAAAGTAGATTCTGATTAATGCTATGTAACGAAAATTCCCACTGACAAAGGGAAATTCCTCCCTAAAGCTTTAATAAGTCATCTCTGTGGATGCTTGCCAAATAACCTGCTCTGCCAATTTCAAAATTATCTGTAGCATGAGATGTGCATGCATGTCGCTGTATCACTGGGCTGTGAAAGATCGCACTCTCACTGAGAACTTTTGCTTTCTTGTCTCCTCAGACACTCATGGTATCTGCAGCAGCCCCACAGCAGCTGTTGTTGACACTTGTTTGGGTATAGTAGCACCCCTTGTTGCTTTGCCAGTGTTTTTTCTGGACACAGTAGCTGTATGTAACCTCTATCTTCTGTAGTGTAGAAAGCCTAAGTGGTTTTGTTTATTTCAAAATTGTTTGGCAGAATTAGTTAGACTTGTGAAAGGATCATGGGAAAATAGTCTTGTGAAAAACACTTAAGTGGACAGTATTGGAATTGTAAATGAATAGAAGTGGGCTCATTGTGTGATTATAATGGCCCATTATACTGGAAGGTACTAACAGTTTCTCAGAACAATGTGCAAGATGACCAACACTAAACAATGCAGCTGTATGGAAAATAAAATCAAGACTATGTCATTTTCTACTAGGAAAATGTACAGGCACTGTATTTTCAGTGATTTCTTTCAAGAAAGAGTTGGTACCAACCATAAACTGAATCTCTCAAGCATGACTAGACTTCACAAAAGACATTTTACATCTTCAGAGTAGATCATGGAAGTTATCTAAGCTCTGCATTTAAATCACTCTGTTATTATTACTGCTATCTAGTACCTGCACATCAAATAGAATTCTTTAAAATTTGATTTTATTTATGAGAAAACATCCTTTTTTTTCTTTAGGCAAAAGACTTTAGGCGAAAGTCTCAAAATCCAGCTATACTTGTGGTCCAAGAATAGCACAGAGTTAATTTGATTATTTTACTTCAGAGGTTAAAGCCTCCAACAAGCTGTATGAACTCTGAGGAGAACACTGCACGGAAAATAAATAGCTTGTTGCAGCACATCAGGACATTGTGCTTGATTCTTTTACCCATAACTCCAAAATCCCTCTTACTCATTCAGAGTAGGTCTTAAAGTTCCCAGGTGGTCAAATAAAGAGCAAGGAGAAGACACACCCCATGCAATATTAAGATCTGGATTTAATTCCAGATAACACAAAGGATTAATATTCAGCATGAATACTGCTGTGTTTCCTCAGGCTTCCTGCCCACGAGTGTGATCATTCAAAGCTAAAATTGCAATGTAGAAAATTGCACACATGGATCCTTATAATTCAAAGGTTGATTTGACCTCCTGACCTAACCAGATCATTTCTGTGAGGTAGTTCTGTTAAGGATGTGAGCATCTAGGCTGTGGGTCTGCCCATGGGTCGTCAGATTTCCCAGCACCTTAAGCCTGAGCTTTTCTAGGATGTGATGCTAATGAGTGGTGTGGTACAGACTTTACCCCTGCCTTCGCTGTAAGGTTACATTTATGAGAAGCAAATGTGGTCTTTGCAAACTGTTCCTAATATTCTCTAGTCTTGTAGCAATTTACTGAGATTTAAAAAAAAATTCTGAGCAAACTGCTGATATTCTCTCCACTGGGAAAGGCAAAATGTGCTTGTACTCAGCTCCTACTTTAAATTCTTTTCTTTGTCTTAAGGATTCTTTGGGAGTTGGACCAATGTTCAAGCATGCCTGTAGGTTGTCTTGCAAGGATGCTGCTCAGCCTTGTGGCTTGTTATAATGTGATTTACAGTTGCTATATTCAAACACAAATTTGCTTACTGACTCTTTTCCAAAAGATTTCTCTAGTTTTACTTTGCCCTTCAGTCAAAAATGTCAGCCTTTACAAGCCTGCTTCTGTGTGTTTGTGTATGTGCGCAGTTTTGGTTTTCAAGTGCTAAATGAACATGTACTTTTGGTGTTCTGCAAGTAATTGGTTATTGTTCCAAGTCTTTCTGCAGATGAGTTTGGTGAAATGGGCTTGTATGTCAGCAGTTCTCATCTTGTGGCTGGTGGTAAAGGTTGGAAACCATTTTTCTAATTGTATTCAATGAAGTAATGTTTCATGAGATCAGCAAGAATTCAAGAGAAAATCCTATGGTTCTTGATGCTGTAGCTGATTGTGGGAGATGCCTGCTGGTGTACAGGACTTTGCAGCTAGGATATGGTTAAATTATTCTACTCTGAGGGAGCTCACTGTGGACTTTTTTTTTATTTTAATCTTCTAGGTAGTTCTTGCTCTTCTTTCTTAGTATTTAGATGAAGCCTGTTACAGCATTTTGGATTTCCTTAGAATGTTGATTGTCCTTTGATCTGACACCTTCAGAAGCAGCTACCTTTTTCTGCTGAACTGCTGAACCTCCACTTATGATATTTAGTATGTGTTTCTTCTAGGCAGATAGCCTAATTTTTGATTGCATGTTCTTCAGTCCTCTAAAGTTTTTAATTCATTCATTCAGTCAGTCTTGTTTGTTCAAAACATAATTGGATTCTGTCGGGGTTTTGCTTTGGAGAATGCAAGCAGAACTTGAAAAAGAATAATGAAGTTCCTTCCCAGTAGGTGGGAAAATAGAACACATTCTGACTCCACAGCTCTTCCTGATCTTGAAGGGCATGTGGTATCTCATCACTGTGACACTATTTAGTATGAGAGAGTCAAGAGGAGGAAGAATGCAGTTTTTCCCTAGGTTTTGTGTGTGGTGTCTGACCATATAGATGTCTGTTGAGTGTCTCTTAATAATTCTGGCTGTGCTGAGCTCTCTGACACTCTCTGTGTCTGCTTTCCACACCAGTGGCAAGAGTAGGTCAGTCGTGCCAGGACTGGAGCAACTGGGCAGATCTGCAGGTACATCTACAAAGAAGTCTAGAGTGACAGGAGCCAAGACCCTGTGGACATACATGATCCACTACTACATCAAACAGTCAACTAGGATTAAAATATCACAGTTTTCGATTTAAAATAATGAAAAATTTTATTTAAGTACTTTTCAGTCAAAGCCCTGTCTTTTGTTCCTCCTGAGTGCCAAGAGCTTATGTTGGCATCAGTCTCCTGAACCGTAGCCAGGTTATTCATTTCAGAATAATGGAAATCTCTGTATGTAATCAAATGGAAAATTAGCTAAAGGAAAAACAAATATATCAGAATTCTGAGAGAATGAGTATAGTGAATGAAAGTAAGGAATAGTAACTGTGAAAATTTCATTAATGAAAATCAAAGCTGAACATGGATAATGGGAAAACCAAAGTTGAATGTTGATAATGGTGAAGGAATTGAGGCAGAATAAACAAAAGTTATTGAAGAGACTATTTAGTTTGCATTAACCTTGCCAGTTGGGCTCCATTACTTTACATCTTCACATTATAGTCAAAACCAATAAATAGCAGTGCTTGTTACATATCAGTACTGAGCGAATTAATTGAATTTATTGTAAAGGACATGTTCTTCACTGTTCAATTTTAGATTTAAATTACAAACTTCACAGTGTTTTTCCATTACATTTGAGCATAAAAAGCAGTGTATCAGGAAAAGCACAAAATCGAACTTCAAAATGGTGTCTCCTCAATACCTTGTGTTTGTGACTCCTGTTTCCATTAACTTATAGACTGTTGAGATATAGTAATGTGTAGATATTTTAGGAGTGTCTTCAGCATGAACACTGAACAGTCCTCAAGGATGTAACTGTGTTCAAATAAAACAAGATCAAGTGTAAGGGGACTCTTGGACCTAACAATGAGACAGTCAAGGAAAGATCTTATAGAGGTGTTGAAGCTCAAAAATACCACTGAGAAAGCAAACCACAGTTATGCAAGGCCTGAAGTCAGAAAATGAAATTAACTGAGCACTTTTAATGCAAAAATAACTATCTACAATTATGAGTTGGTAAAATAGTTCTGTAATGCATTGTTTCTAAGATGATGTACCTACCAAAATCTTGCCAAGGTTTAGGACACTTTTGTCTTAGTTCATGGAGGTGAGCACTATAAACTCTTCAGTGCAAATATTCAGCTTGTGTTCCAAAAGTCTGTAAGCCATAGAAAACCAGAGCGTATCTTGGGATAGTGTGACTGACTACCTGCTGTCTTTCCATTTTTGCCCTCCATTTGCTACTGCCAAGGCAGCTTTCCGACTTCATGGATTATTAGTTAGTCAATAGTTAGAACCTCCCAGCCATTCTGATGCTGCTTTTCATCTTCTCTCATTAATTCTTCTTTCAAATTACTAGTCCAGTCCAATATGGACAAACACCAGCAAAAGCAGAAAATCTCTTAGTTGTGCAGGTTATGAATGGAATATGCTCATGCAGCAGAGTCCTACTGCCTAGTTTAAAGCCTATTTATTTTTTCTGTTCATCTTGCATGAATTTAGAGATCAGTTGTGCTGTTATGCATTACCATGCATTTGGCTTCATGAATGCAGTATGCCCAGCTTTATTTATTGCAAAAAATCTATGAGAAAAACCCATTTCTTGTCTAGTTGAATTTGTAGAGGAGGAAATTCCAGTGGTCTCTTCTATGACTTCTACACAACCTAAAAGAGAGCTTTTGAGATTGAGATTATAAACACTCATACAGGTCATTAGCATATAAAATCAAGTTTTCCTGATTTTTTAAAGGTATAAAAGTATTTTTCATTTTCTAATAGATCTTTAGAATACCTCAGAAGTATTTTATTTCTCCTGACTTAATCTAATTTTTTCACATCGTTTAAAGCTTATTTTTGACTGAAAAGAGTTCTTTCAACTGCACAACTTGCTCATTTGTACACAGGTACCATGGTGTAATTTGCTCCAGGCTTATGTGTCAACCTTTGTTCTCCCCATGTCTTTAGCCTTAATTATCCCATAAATTACTTCAAAATCCCTGGGTGTAACCTTCCTATTTTTAATTCTTAAGTGATATTTAGTTTTTATTTATTGCTGTAGAAGCACAAGCAAGGCTGTGGAACGTGAGTATACACAAATTCTTGACCACATGTCTGCAGAAGAGGTTGAGCAGTAATTGTGTTCTGTAGGTTGTCCTTTGAACCTTTTTCTTTACTTCTTTTGTCTAATCTATGTCTTTGAGGTCAGGAATAGGTTTATTGTTGACTTAATAGCAATTCATCCCCTGTGATGTATTGTTTTGTTTGGGACTGCTTTCTCTTTCCATCGTGTCATTAAAGTGCTTTTGTACTTTAAGCTTCATTTCCCCACGATATCTAACTGTTGTGTGAAATGGTACTTTCTCAAACCACAGCCTTAGTTCAATTTATACAATTCCTTCTTCCTTGCCAAAAATCTTGTGGCATTGTCCTTTGAATATATTCACTGGATTGAGAGCAAGATGCTGCAGACTTTGTATGTTACCCCTATGCTGCTGCTTCTTGTATCCAGTCAGCTCTGTTGACTTTTAACAGCATTTTTATGTAATTCATGCTTTTCTTTGAGCTTTCCAAGCAATTTTCTGGACATAGCTATGTGGGTTGATAGTGAGGACTTATTTGTGTCCTCCCTGTGCTTCTTGAATGGTTAAATTTGCATATGTTGTCTACTTACACATTAATCAAGGGCATGAAGATGTTTGGTGCAAAACTTCTAGTGAGTTGGGCGGTATCAAGAAATGAATGTTAATGGTTTGTTTTTATTTTCTGTTGTGTTACTTGCCCATTTGCCTTTTATTCTGTGAAAAGATTCACACCAAGTCTCCATGGCTAAACAAGACACATAAATCCATCAAAAAATGCAGAGAGCTTCACTTCCAAGTAAGCTTTGCTTTCAGTTATTTGTGGAGATCAAATCTGTAGCATTAGGTACCAGCCACTAAAGAAACCATTTTGTTTAGCAAACACATTGCTATGTTTTGATTTAGAATCAGTCTTCTTCTGGTAAAATAAAGTTTTAAGTATGTGATTTTTCCCTTCCTTACTTGGTTAGAGTACAACACATATACTTCTGCTGCCTGGAATATGAAGGAAAACTCTTGATAGTGGCCATTTCCAGTTAGCTCTCACAGTTTCTCTAACTTGCTCAAAGAAAACCAAATGTTAAAAGAATAAACAGCAGCTAATTTGCTTGGCCAACTCTCCTTTTTCTAATTGTTGTTATCTCTGCTCTCTCACAAAATAATGTGACAGTATGTGTAACAGAAAAGAGGTTGTGTAGTGCTGACTTACAGTATCAGTTTCTTGTTAGTAGTAGTGCAAGTGGTTAATGGTTTTAGTAAACAAATAAGGAAATAAATATAGCTCACCTTACCTCTTGATTGTCTCCCTAGTAATATTTATGTTCCAGTTGCAAGAGCTTAAGAACATCCTTGTTTTATATTTAATTTTAAATTATTTTATTTTATTTTACAAGTAATTATTCGAAGTGAGGCACACTTTAACTCTATTGTTTTATTTTTGTTAAGGATCATAAATAAACAATGAAGTTAGTAGCATGGTACAATTCTATTTAGGTCTTCTTCATCCCCACATGGAAATAATTAGTAACAAACATTAGCCTTTCTCATGTAACACTTCTCCCCAATAAGTTTTGAAACAGATGCAAAGCCCAGGGACTGTTGCCCATCATTAGTTACCGTCTTCCCTCCTCACCAAAGCTACTTTGTGATGGCAATTTTGTGCATATTCCCTGGCAATGTGCATCTATAATCAACCTCAGCCCCAGTCACAGTGAGTGTGAAGAGATTGGTTTACTCTGCCCTCAGAGGTGTCACATTGGATGGGAACTTGGAAGGGGAGGATACTTCATCTGTTCTACAAAAAATTTTGCAAATACTGCCCACGTTAGAAACTATAAGGAATGTGTCTTTTCTCCAGTCATTAAGATGTGTCTTTGGGGGATCGCTATATGTTTTGTCAAAGGTACAGAAACTGATTTATTGATTTTGAAAGTACTGTAGTCCTATGCCAGATGGGGCTACATGTAGGTGAAAAAAAACATTATTAAAAAACAATTTTTTAAAAAACTCTGAGTGCCTTTCTCCACAAACAGGATATAGCTTTTGTCCTAAAGCAGAATAAAAGATGACTATCATGTGTTAGGGCTCCCCATCACCACTACCTTTGACATAATAAGAACATTAGAAATCTCCTTCTGAGTAATCCCCTATGGTCTGTCAAGCCCAGCAGTGTCTCCAGCTTATTGTCTCCAGTAGTAGAGGGAGATGCAATTTAAAGACCAAAAATATGACACCTGACTGTCTTTTGAAGTCCATTCATTTTGTATTTCTCCAATATCCAAAGTAAATATATTAGGGATGATGGCTCACAGATTGGTCAACCTCTGTTTGGACATGCTGACACTGTCTCCATAACCAGGATCTTCTGCTAGCAAGATGTAGAATTGGTCTGTTTCTTATGCATATTATGCTTTCATTTATGGTGTTTTTAAATCTCTCAGTTTCATCAAGTATTCCTAGTTCTATTACAAAATTTTGTAAATAGAGGTTCAAAATCATGTTGAATATATGGGTAGGACCCAATTTTGTATGGCAGTGAAATACTTGTAAATATTAATTTCTCTGTATTATTTTGTGTTATTTTAAAGGGAAAAATCAAGCCTTTATAGTATAGTTTATAGGCCTGGTATTGAACAGAGTGCTACTTGCAGTACCAGTGAATATTTTTCCTGTCTAACTGCTTCAGAAGCCAGATTTTTATTCCAACCCAGACATGATAAAAAAAAGAAATCTATGTTGTAATTGTAATTAAGGAGATAAAGTTATGTTTTATTTAATGGTAGTTTACCCTCTCTATTTCTCATTTTTCTACTGTGAATCAAACTTTAAAATAGAAATGCTAGTTTTTACCTAGAATATAAGTTTTAAAATTAAGAGTGATTTAGAGGGAGAAAATCTTGCTGACAGCCTATGTAATAAGTGAATGGGACAATCAGATAGAAAATGGAAATTAAATTATGGCCTTCGTAAGGAACGGGAAAGCATTATGGGTAGCAGGGAACACTTCACTTTCGGTTAGAGATCATTCCCTGTTTGAACAATGAGGCATAATTATGGCAATAGTTGATTAATGATTAACAAAGTAAGTTATTAGTGGCCAAGCATTCAATATATTGCCATTGTGTTTTTAAACCATTTTTAGTCTGGAAATTAGGACAACGTGACACTGAGTATTTTTTTCTCAGCAAAAACTCCTTTAGTCATCTCGGTTTTGAATTGTCCCTTACTTTGTACTTAGTTCCAAAAGGAAAAAAGAGTATGCCTAAAAATAAAAGATAAGAAGTGAAAAATGTATGTATTTCCTCTGTTATATTTCCATACATGTAGGAGGACTTAGATTTCAGTTTTATTCACAGATATGGCAATATTTTGATCACAGATATGGCAATACTGGTAATTTTTTATTATATCTTATTTTTCTGGTTTAAGTAGCTTTAATCAAAAGCCCTTTTGCTGACTATTTGGGATCAAACAAACGTGGAGTAAAACTTAACAGCTTTAAAAATATTTACTGACTTTCATGTAACCATTGACAGTGCTTTTGCTGTAGGAGTTCATGACTGTGAACGCTTTCTCATTGCAGCTTCTGCAATCAGGAAAAGCTGCCCATCACATTTCAGTCCTGTGTGATCACGAAGGAGTGCCAGGTGTCAGAGTGGTCAGAATGGACCCCCTGCTCCAAAACATGCTTTGACATGACAACTCCTAAAGGGAACCGCACAAGATCACGGACCATTAAGCAGCTCCCCGTTGGCAGTGAGAGTGAATGCCCACAGTTAGAAGAAGCAGAGCAGTGTGTTTCTCAAGGAGACGGCGTAGCACCCTGCATTACGTAAGTTGGCTCATTTCAGTTCTCCACTACTAAAATGAGCAATTTCAATTAAGCCTACAAAGCTGGTAATGGAATATCAACCAAACCATTATTAAAGAAATAATGGGTAGGACTTTACCCTTTTTCTTTATCCCTGTTTATTCAGTGTTCTTGAAAGTCCAAAATCTGCAAATAGTTCCCATTGTAGTGTAACCAGGTCCTCCTCAAAATACAGGAATAATAATAAATATATTTTCTTTTCATTCATTTCAGTTTTTAAAAAACAATGTTTGCACATATGCAGATTCAGGCAAGATAAAAATAAAGGAATTGTATTGATTTGTCAGTGATCTTTTCTCTACATAACATTTATGCCAGAATCATTGTTTTCTGAATTTCTTGTCTGTTTGCAGGCCAAGTGTTGAACACAGGAAAGGGGTGATAAACATCTGGTTAGCTAACAGACTATTTTAGTGAGAGTTGTATTCAGCACAAGGAAGACCCTAGATGGGAAGTGGGAGAGGCTAACAGTGACAGCAAATAAACCTTAGGAGAAATGACAGCGAGCACTTTATGATTCAAGAGATTGCTCTAATCCTTATCTAATCAAAATTAATATTAAAGTCCCAACTGAGTTTTTTCTTTATCAAACTAAGAATAGGGTCTGGAGAAATGTCACTTGATATTAAGCATCTTTGACTATGATATATATTTTTCATTTAAGAGTTGAAATATCATTTTTCTTTATTTCCAGCTGCATTAGGAAGCATTTTGCTGTATTTAGCCTTAAAGTACTTGTTAGGTAGGGAATTCTGTGGCATTTCTTGCAGTTCATAATCCCAATTGGGGTTTAAATGTGAGTCAAAGATCTTTGCTGTGTATTCACTGATTAGGAAGATTCCAGATTCTCATAATTCATCAGTACCCAGTAGGGATGCTTGTACTGCAGAATGATCTTCCTTTTAACTGTGAAAAAGAGAACTTACTGAAAAGTTGTCCTGAAGTCATAATAAAAATTATAATCATAGTTTCAACTTGATACCCAGAAGAAACTTTTTGTTTCAAAGATAACAATAGGGTTTTGGGTTGTTAGGGTGGAGGGAGGGGGAGTTGTGAGGTTTTTCCCTCATTTTTGGCTCTTATGTTTCTCAGCATTCACATCTCCTTCATATTTTGGATTTTGTTTATATAAATTGTCAAGCTCTAAACACATGCTGAGAGTCACAGTCTTGAAAGTTATCTGAACATGGACTATATATCTCTGTATATCAAGTTTTTCTCCCCTCAAATAAACTATTTATATGTGGTATGTTTCAGGAATTGAACAGAAAAGATCCTCCTAAAGGGTAATGATTTTAAAAATTAAATAATGCAAAAAAAAGTTTCCATACGCATGAAATGTGAGATTTAATGCACCTTTGTGTGCAAGAAATGGCGGCGCTCAGGCCTTTTATGAAGTTAATGAGGTACTGAGGCGTTTCAGCTTGCGTAATTGAATGCTGTGTGAGATGGCTGGACGATTCCTAGAGACCCAGTTAACCACGTGTGGCGCAGGTACGGCTGGCGCAGCACCGAGTGGACGGAGTGCCGCGTGGATCCTCTCCTCAGCCAGCAGGACAAGAGGCGGGGGAACCAGACGGCGCTGTGCGGAGGCGGCCTTCAGACCCGGGAGGTGTACTGTGTGCAGGCCAACGAGAACCTCCTCTCCTACCTAAACACCCTCAAGGAGAAAGAAGGTAAACTTGATTCAATTGCAATTAAATTAGTGTGAAATCAGAGCGTGTCAGCATTCCAGAGCTCTTTCACAGCTTTCATTGTCTTCTGCCACGAGTGCCTCCTTACCTTGTGAGTTACTGCTATTTTTTAAATTCAGGTTAAAACGCTTAATTGCTGTAGCAAAGATTTCATTCTCTATGCTGCAAATATACATTCCAAATATAAATTCCTACAAATTACTATTTCTTAGTGTCTACTGAAAAATACTGTGCAGGACAACTTTCCATAAGAAAGAACATGAAAAGGAGGGTCAGAAGTCCTAGACTTGGTATTTTCATCTACTGTAAATTTCTTGTGTGTCCTTCATCTGGGTGATGAACCTGTGCTGTTTGACGTGCAGATGGAATATGTAAATTCTGGCATGTAAGCTCAATATAGAAAAATGCAAAAATATTATTAGATTTAATTTGCAAGGAACTGATTTTCTTTTTTCCTTGATTTGGTTAAGTTTTTAAGTAGCTTTCAGTACTTGAAGCCAATATAATTTCATGGATTTATTTACCTAACTGAAAGAGAAAAGAGATTTTTCCTTGTTACTGTTAAAGCCTGCACAGCTTCTTAAGGAAAGAGAGAACAGCTTAGAACAAAAATCTTTAATTCATTTGGTAGTATACATATTTTAGAACAACACTTGAATATTTTATATTACATCTGCTTCTGTATAGTAATGCAGAACTGTAGATTCAGAAATCAGTGAATTAAGCTAAATGCATTTAACTTTTAAATTAAATTTTATCCTCTACCTATTTCTTGCAAACACACAGCCATATACTTCAGGAAAAACAACATCAATATGCAAATCCTATGTAATATCACATTTTGTCCAGGGCTGGCCAAACAGCAGAGTAGCAAGGTTCCTGCTGTGGTTTAAAGGTACTCTCAAACTTGCCGTGGAGGTAGAGTTTGTGGGGAATGTTAATGCCAACATCCATTTCAACGTGACTGCTCAGATCAGTAGGGTGTGACTCGTGAGCTCTGCAGCCCCACATCTGTATTTATAAAAGAAGAAGCTTTCAAGCCTCTTTGTTTTATGCAAATCAGCTCTGCCCAAGGGCTTTTAGTAAATCGCCTCTGCTGAACAAAGTTTAGATGCCTCTGCCGCAGTGTGAGCTATAAAAACCTCCCAGCTAAGGAGAGGTAACAATAAGACCAGTGGCAGCTTACTGTTCAGAATGATGATTAGGATTTTGGTAGGCTGTGAAGTCTCGCCAGATTAGGCGTGTGTGAAATTTACCCTTATCAGACTGTGACAGGAATACATGGAGCCCATCAGGAGGTAATCTCTGCAGGCTCCTGAAAGCTGATTAAAATGTAACTAGTCTTTGGATGCATAAACATGAGAACAGTTTTTCAAGAGCTCAGACTGGGAGTGAAGTGGATTTTAGTTTAAAAAGGAGCTCTGGGCTGTTTCCACGATAGGGGACAGATTTTCAGAAGAGGTGCTGCTCTACTCATCCTCCCTCTCTCTCCCGTCATAGAATAGAAAATTATGAGTAATTTGAGGATGGGAAAAAGCCAGGGCACACACCCACCAGATTATGCTGTGGGGAAACGCCTTCATCTCAGTGTAGTTTACTGCTGGTTGTAGCAAATGCTGTCTTGGTAAGGCTGATTTAAAGACCTCCCTTCTCATATTCTCATGGTGGCGTTTCCCTGTTATTTCAGAAAGTCAGTCACAGAGCAAGTCGAAGGCTAGTGCTGCACCTCTGCTATCAATCACTTTTGAAATAACAGGTAGGTAAATTAAAGCCTCCAACCTGATTTCTGGTTAGAACATGCAAAGGAGGCGATGCCCTTTTGGGGGACCTTGTTTGCTATATGTGTACGCTTAACATGTTTATGTGGCTCTGAAAGAGTTAAAGGGATTTGAGCATTCTCAGGAAATTTCAGATCGGTTTGAAAGTGACAGGCCAAAATTCAAGCTAAGGAAGCTCATAAGCCAGTTGGGATGCTGGACCAGTTGCCTGCTCCACTCCTGAACCATTTTAGATAGTGACTGCTTTTCCTCTCACTTCTGAGCATCGGGAATTGTATTTCAGCTTCCATCATAGCTGCTGTTTCCAGTCCCTTCTGTAGATTTAAAACATCAAGTTAGGCCTCTGGTAAGAATTTGAACTTCTAATACTGAGCTGAAGCAGAATTCCTCACAGTACTCAGGTCAGTAGGAAGAAGAAGGAACATTTGTTGTAGCAGTTAAGCCGTGACAATCAAGTTCCTGAAGGCCACAGTCATACTGCCATTTTCTTGCCACTGTCATGAATTGTTTCATCTCTGTTCATCCACTTAACTGGTTTAGTCATGAAGTTTCTCTTACTATATGAGGTGGACTGTTTCATCTTATTCCGAGTACCTTTAAAACCCTTGATGTAGAATAAAGAGGAGGAAAGTTCCTTTATGGGCATAAATTTATTCTACATCTGCAAATACACATTTGTTGCCTTATTAAACACAGGGGAACTGCTTACATGCATGGAATTGTGCCATTTCTCAGAGCATAAGGTTCTGAATTATCTAACGTTTTTGGATGAGCGAATTCAGATTTATAGAAAATGAGAAGAAAATGTTATTTACTTGTTGGTCATAATGTGTTTTAGGCTTGGGTTTTTCTTGGGATTTTTGAGTGAGTACTTGCAGAAGTTTCTTTGTGTTATTTGCCATGAAACCAGTGTGGCAAATGAACAGAAAGAGAAATACGAAATTGTGTCTGCTTATACTGATGCAGTCACATACAAATTCAGTCTCTTTGCCAGCCTGGTCATTACTGGGGTGTAGTCTCTTGAGGGTCTTTAGAGAAAGATGGAGAGTTTTATGTCTTGATAAGTGTAGCAAATGCATAAAAGTAGAACTGTTCTTTTTCTTTTCAGTTGTTTTTAAAATGCAGTAATTCAAGGAGGTGTTTTCCAATGATATAAAACGTATTCAGCTAAAATTTCCTAATATAGATTATTTCAGGAATGGATAATTAAATCTTACTTTATTTTTTAGGTTACTAGCCTCAAACCTGAAATTCCTTGTAAACCGAATCTAATTTATTAGTTAGACTGAAGGAGAAAGAGAGGTTATAAAAATGCATTAACTTTTCTTTCTAATTTTGGCCCAAATTTTGGTCAAATTTCACATTGATCTTGTAGTGTTACACATAGTCTATTTGGCATTCAGCATTACTTCCAAGGAATAAAGAACAATCTTTAATGCTGACACAAGAAAGTATGAAAGCACAGAGATAAGACAAGGTTTTAAACTGTAAATATATGCATCCAGTATCATCCTATGTCAGAGTGTCTTTGCTAAACAATACACGTCAAAACCTATGCTCAGTCATTCTTTTGTGATGCTGAAAGAAATTAATTTAAATTCATGGGAACAAGATGGTCATAAGATGCCCAGACACAGCTGTTTTCTTTTACTGTTACCTCAGGAAAAGAATTTTGAGTAATCCTGCATGAAATTCATTCTAAGTGCTCAGTGATGAAAACATTTTTTAATAACCTGAAATAAAACTTTTCTGTCCTATGGTTGAATTGTTTTGTTGTAAAAACAAAATATAAGAGATTGCATTTATACATCACTTAGTGTCTAAACACAGCATTTGGAAAGCATTTTGGCATATTTAAAGATTGATTGTTACCTGTGATATGAAAAAACTGCTACTACTAAAAGCTTCCCAATGAAAGATCTTTGTTATTTTTCTGAGTAAAATTCCCTGAACTACTGTGATGATAAGTTTTTTATCATGGTGAAGGCTAGAGATGAAGCATGGAATTCCTCAGACCACTTTCTCTATTACCTGAAGCAAGACTGTCTCAGGGGTGTGATTGGCCCTTAATTTTAACTGTCTCACTTGGGCGATTCCCTAGTTAAATAAAGGTTAAAATGTATGAATAGCAGTTACTTACTCTTTTTCTTTTTTAATTAGAAACTATTCAATGCAAATTCAATGGGCAAACTATGTTTACTTATATCCATTTTCTACACCAAATAGGCATATTATGTTGAGTGTCATGCATGCTCATTGTGCATGTAAAAATTACTCTAAAAATCAATAGTATGTCATAAAAATTAATTTCAACATACCATTATGCAAATGTTGGAATATTATGCTTCTTATTAATTTATTTCAAGAGATTGGTAAATTAGAGACAGTAATCTTAAAGTTTTACATGGTGTTGCTTCATTATGTGGAGCAACACGGTGGAAAACTGTGCCAAAGGAGGCAACATTGAAAACCAGAATAGAATAAGGATTTTTCATTTCATTTTCCCCTTAAAAAAGTGAGAATTGGATGCGTTTTCCAAAACTGTAAAGATCATCTGCTTAGAAAATCTGAATGGAAAGACATACACACATGTCTACAAGATTGACTGCACTTTAACAACCTGGTGTTTACTTTCACATTCCATAAGTGGTTATTGATCTCATCTTTCAGACAGATATTTTGTCATATACTGTATCTATTTAATTTGAGAGTCTTTCCATCAAAAGTGGTGGCAAAATTAATGATGTGACTTCCCACAGGAAAAAAAAAAAAAAAACTGAATGGAAGGAGAGTGCTTTAAGTTAAGGAATTTTATGTTTCCTCAATCAACCAAAGTAAAGTAATATGGCAGACTTCTAGCAGATATTCTCTGTTTACTGTAATATTTTGTCAAGTCCTGTATTATGAAAGAGAATGAAAATCTTGCTTTCAATTAAATAGTACATTTTCAGTTTGAGTTCTGTGCCTTACTCTGGCACCTTGTAGAATTTTCCCATTACTTGTACTATTCAAAAGAATAAAGTATGGAACGGGAAGGGTGATTTCGGTTATTGATTTTTAAAGAACAGAAGAGTCTGCCTTCACATGTGTCTCTATAGATTAACAACACTTTAAAAACTAAATTATCTTGTGCAGTTTTTACAACTACAAATGTACATGATCTATACATATTTATCGACACATATATAGTAAATGCAAAGCATATATATAGCTGAAACAAAGCCTTTCTTGAGCTAAAGTTGCTGCTGCACAAATCTTACTGCTGAGTGTGCACTTGATGGTCATTAAAGAAAAAAGTTTTTGCCAAAATTTTAGCTGTGTTTCAGGTTAAAGCTTAAAAATAATCTTTTAAATATTAATTACCAGGCCTTTGAAGTTATAGTATCATATAGCTTACATATACCAAGTGCGAAGGTGTTTATGCAGCTTTGTGTTCAGTTTCTTAAAAGAAGAAGTAATGAGACACCAGGACACCAATTTATGTAGAATCCAAAGTGAAAAATTACTATGCTGGTATAATTTACCCCTCAAAGGAAAGGACTGGGTCTGAGAGGGTGCTGCAATATCTACAGTCTCCATGTCTCCACATAATGGGATTTGACTTTGTTCATGCAAAGAGTAAACTGACTTCCATTCAACTTTTTTCAAGGCAGGCAATTTTCCATCACGTCATCCAATTAAAATTATGAAATACAATCTTTCTGACTAAAGGATGGTTCTGTCCACTTAGAGCTAAGGATCATGACCAGTGACATATGAGAAATATTTTGTTTTGACAGCTTCAAGGCCAGTAGACCGTAAACTGTGTACAGGACCTCTTCCCAGCACCTCCCAGCTGTGCCACGTTCCCTGTCCTACAGAGTGTGAGACCTCAGCATGGTCAGCCTGGGGACCATGCACCTATGAAAGCTGTGATGACCCTCAGGCCAAGAAGGGTATGTAACAATTCAGCAGAGCCTTTCAATGGTGATATTTACTATTCCTAAGTAAGTCACTAGGTTATGCAAGCACACGAAATTTTGTGCCAAGAAGTGTATATCTAGTGCCTCTGGGTATCAAAATAAAGTCATTGAATTAGGACTACATTTGACATCACTGTTACACCAAAGGTAGCAAAAATGCAGCCTGTTTGTTTACTAGGCTCTCAAGATCAGTTTGGGTTTTTGCAGGTCAATTCCAGTTTCAAACCTTCCTCTTAGATTGAAAGGGATACAGTTTGTGTGTTCAAATCACAACTTTGGCGCTGTCACAAAAGGAGGACAGAAACCTTCTTTGAGGTATGTAGTGTACAAGGCAGATATTTACAGTTCAGTAATAGCTTAGGAATTCACCATTAGACCGTAAATCATGATCTGGCAAAGAGATGTCACCATTCACTGTTGATACGTGATGCTGTTTTACTTATGACATATGTGTTGGTTTCAAATTCAGCATGTTTAACAACTTATTGCCATGTAGAACAGATTGTAGTAACCTGATATCAAAATAGAAAAGCAAGAATACAGTGACAGGGACCTCATGTTAGAAGTCTGTGGGCTTCTGGCTGCAAATGAGAAAAACTGGCCTAGTCATTGCTGCAAAGTGATTATGTGATAAAATTGGGAATACAGACTTGGTTTCTTGGTTGAAAACAGTTGTAAGAAAGGGCAGCCACATATGTTCACTGGAAGGAGGAACTGTGATTACTGTGTTTGCTTAGCTGGATATTTCTGGCATGCTGCTACCTACACTTCTGTCTGGGCAGCAGTAATAAAAGTTTTACAAAGCTGTTCATCGAAACTCTGACCCAACCTCGATCAGTTCAAGAAGGAAAAAGCAGTTCAGTTCTGCAAATATATCAGATTAAGTCTCGTTTGAGTACAGCTGTCAAATAGTCTGTTATTTTTCTTGCTGTTCCATCACTGAAAGATTTGCTATGTTTTCAGGGATAAAGTTTATGTTTGTGAGACTGATTTGGACATCTGTCTAATAGAAGTACATTAGGATGCACTTTGTGCAGGCCTTTATTCCTGCACACATGAGCAGGGATCTTTTCTCAACTGCCAATGTTTTTCTCTTATCTGGAAATTCTTACATTTTATTTTATAATTGCATTGACAGTTCTTCTGAGAGAATGATGTGAAAATTGTGCAGGCACTCCCACTTTTAGCAACATGTCTGTCTACATATTTCCAGATCATTTGTATCCTTTGTTGCTGTAGATATAGGAGTTCTTTATTTTTGAAATTGTATCAGCCTTTTGTGTCAGGCTTGCTAAACCTTTTGCACATAATTTGGCTGAAGACTTCAATTTAGAAAAAAGGAGAACAAACAGCAACTGAAGATAAATGGAACAGTATTTTTAAAGTAAATACTTACTATAATTGAATTAAGAGGCATATCTTCAAAGAATCAGTTCTTGCACATGTGTGCAAAAACTCTCCTGTTCAGTTTGTGTCTTGGTAGAAATGACAGACTATATTATATTTAGTATTTTATAAAAAAATATCTGTATATTACTAGCTTGCCTGACTACTGATATAAAACAAAAGAGATTGTGAAAAGATGTGAAAAGACAAACTATTTCTTGAATCCGTTTAGTATGGTTAGGTTTTTCTGACTGCATTTAGTCTGTTTTTTTTCAATAAGCCATCCTGAAAGGAGAGAGTGGATTGCTTTTTGTTGCTGGCATTGGCCCAGTAGATGACACAGTGCATAAATGTCCATCAGTTTGTCCATTCCAAAATGAGTTTAGGTAATCTTAAGGAAATTTCTAGATGCTGGCAACGAAATATTACTGAAAATGTAGTCACAGGTTTATTTTGAGTTTATTTTCCTGCTTTTATTTTTCTCAGAAGTTGTCTTTTTATTATTCTGTTTTGTTTTGGAGGATTGGAGAGGAAACGAGTGTTTGTAAGCTGATTTCACTTGATAGTCCATTTCTGTTGGAACATACCTGAGAAGAAAACAAACAATTTATTTGAGAAAATGGTGACCCAACAATGTAGTCAAGATTTATAAAATGAGATGGATCTTGCAAGAGTGATGCTCAGGAAATGATCCTGTCTCCTTGCTGGAGTCTGCATGACTGTGATAAACAGGGGTTTAAGGCAAAGCTTCCTGAGCCTGAGGAGGCTCAAAACATTGAAACTTGTGAAATTTTATCTCTAGTCCTTCTTTATTGAGTTCTTCTACCCAGTTATCTGAAGTGCATTGTTCTGCTGAGTGTCTGTGGTATGTTTTACAGAGAAGACAAACAGAACTGTTCACTCAGGTGTAGACAGATAAAAAGTGCTTCACTTCACTTTTTAGAGTTGAATTGTTATTTTCATGGGCATTTCAGGCTTTAAACTAAGGAAGCGTCGCATCACCAATGAGCCTACAGGAGGAACGGGAAACTGTCCTCACCTTTTGGAAGCCATCCCATGTGAAGAGCCCTCTTGCTATGACTGGAGAATCACGGGGCTGGAGGAATGCATTCCTGACAATGAAAAGCCGTGTGGCCCTGGCACACAGGTTCCTGTTGTCGTTTGCGTCAACGGCGATGGTAAGATGGATGCTTTTCCCTACGGCCCACGCCAGCTAGAGGGAAGACGCTAAAATGGGGTCCAAAAGGGTATCAGTTGTTGTTCTCAGCTTTCTTGATCCTTAAAACCAAGCTGTCTGGAATAGATATAAATGTCCATTAATACTGGCGAGGAAGAGTAAGACCTCTAGCTGCTCTTGCACCCAGCTCCTTCACTGTGTATGGTTTCAAAGCTTCACAAAATGACTTAGAGAAAATTAAATAGAAAACAGCTATTGTTTGCCAATGGATCAGATTCATGCCTGCAGTGGCTTGACTGAATTCCCTGATGTAATCCCACTAACAAAGCTGATCCTCTGAGCCTAGGAACAAATAAAATGTGAGCAAAGTAAGATGCATTGCAGTAAGTGTAGCTGGAAGAAAAATAATAATATGTTTATTAAAAAGGATGGTTTGATGAGCGTTACAGAGTTGGGTTGACAGTCCAAGCTGTCTTACTTCTTCAAAAGGTCAAAAAAAAAATACAACCATTATTCAATTATCTTCTGTGAGACAAAACAGATCTTGCATGACACACTCATAAAAGCCAATTTTGAAAGCTGCTTACAGAATACTTTAATCTACTGAAGGTTCATGAATTACTGTTGAGAGAATAGTCTTTATTCATTAACAATATTATAGTCTAGAGCAGCAGATAAATTAAAATAATTGTATTGACTGCAGTGTAGTATGGTAAGCAGCTTCTTAGTTCCAACAGAGAATTAAGTAAGAGGACACCTCTGATGAGTGTTAACAGCTGCAAAAAATATTTTGAAATTACATCAGTCAGAAGTAATAAGAACTGATTATAGAGATATTTAAATCTTGAGCTTTCCTGCTGAAGACTTTAGATTGCAATTGAGTTTTGGGGATTACATTGAAATGCTTAGTTATAATGTTATTTTTCTGCATACACCTAAGAGAACTAGTAACCATCTTCACAGTTCAGAAAGAGATTAGCCTAGAATTACAATATTCAATCTACCATATTCTATGTCCTTAACTCAAAAAACTTCCCTTTGCAATTTGATAATTTCTTGGCAACAATACTGAAACTATTTGCAGGGGTTTTTGTATACATATTCAGATGAAAAATGGCCTTTTCCTTGAAAATCAAGGTGTTTCCTAAATAATTGTGAAGATACTTTAAAATCTGTAAAACAAAAAGACTATGTTTTTCTTTACTAGATTATGGTTAGTTTGGCTTGACTTTATTTTGAGGAATTGTGTTTTCTCACACATCTAACATAATTTCTTCCTAATTTTAATTTAGTAATTTATAATGACTATAACTTATTGCATATTTGGAGAAATCAATTGATCCATTAAAAAAACTTTGAGATTTTTATATATATGATATTTTCTATTGAAGCTTACAGGATTTGCTCTTGGCACTTCATGGGCTTTGGTTTTGGCCAAATTTGACTTTGAAGACTTGTGTTTAACTTTATTACTCCCAGTATCATTTTTTTGTCTCTCTTTCTGAATTATATTTTGCTGTAAATATATGGCCTTCTACATTGCCTATATCAGTAATCTGCCTCAGAAAGAGTGAGAAGTCAGGATTTGGCCTGTCAGTCTTTAAGATTGAAGAGCTGTGCGCTTAGCTTCAAAGAAAGGAGAAAACAAATTGCAATGATGTCTTGTTTTGTGAAGATCTGATGATCCAGCTGTCCAGTCACAAAAATATGTGTTCAATTACATTTGAGAAGATGCAAAAGCAATGGAGAGTAATGTAATGAACTGCTCCAGGCCTTTTGAAATTCCTTCTTTGAAATTCCTTCCTTAGTAAACAATCTTCTGTGTGCTTCACCAGTAATACCAAGTGTCTTCTGCTTCACTCTCTCCTGAGAGGGATTAGTATGATGCAGTAGAAGCAAACAAAGACCCACCAACCTCAGCAGTCTCCCCCAAAACTGACTCTGCTCAAGCATCTTATTACTTTGCCTCCCACAGCACCAACCCACTGGAAATCCTGTAGACAACTCTTAAATACTTTCTAAACACCACCACCTCTTCCCAGATAATTCCCATCTAGTGTTTTGGCCTCCTACCCTGGCAATCAAGAAAATCTCTATGGTGTCCTTCAACCAAAGTTGTAGGTATCTAGATTCTGCTCTGCGAAATACAAGAGAGAAACACTTTGCAGTCAGGCAAGTCTTGCTTCAAGCCCCACAGCTTCAGGCTAGTTCCACTAAAATAAAGTTTAGAGAATGCTACTCTTCACTGTTGAAACATTATGGTTTAAATTATTCATCGTAAGGAATTTGTGATATTCATTGTTCTTTGAGCACATCTTGGGGAAGACTGCACTGACTGTCAGTTAAATACTGTACCTTTATTAACAGGACACATAATTTCTATAATAATTGTATTATAGAAATTATTTCTATTATAATTGTATTATAGAAATTATTAATATAAATGTATTCCTGTATTTTTGATCTTAGTAGCACACAGGGAATTTAATTTCAGTTTTACAGATAAAAGGGACCACAAAAGAAAACAGTACTGAAATCATTAACTATTGCATAAGATTGCTGTTCCTCAAACTAAACTTTGCTTGACAATGTTATCTTCCATCTCTTTAAGTGATCATCTTCTTATTATTATCAGGTATTAAGCCAACCTTAAATCTTTAAGTGCTTGGATAGGAAAGGTTGAAATGAAGGAACTTAAATGTATCCAAAAAAAGATCATATTGTGCCCTTGCCTTCTGCTTTATAAAATGAAAAAGGCTGATATTTCAGACTAAGCACTGTACCCTAGATGGATAAAGCTCTGTAGCTTTAATGTAAAATGAACCCAACACTGATTTGTAGCTTCTCTTTCTGTGCACTATTGCATCATATCATATCAATCATATCAATCATATCATATCATATATACCTTAAGCATGATTCATTGGGATAATATGTCTTGACCTGGATGTTTGGCTTCTCAGATAGAATCAAGCAGCAATGTTTGTGAAGTTGTTTCATATAATTGGAATTAGCTTTTCTCTTCATTTTGGTATTTAGATAAGAGTCATTACAGCCTTTGAGACAGCAGCAAACAATAAGTTATCCTCCTATCTCTTTGCTGGAGGCCTGTGATTGTCACTCTTTCCACAGTGGATGGCAGTAATCAGAATTTTCATTCATGCTGAAAAAACATGACATTCCCCAGGTTGTCATTGCAGAGGCTATAATTAACTTTGATGTATTTTATTATATAAATGGAACTTCAGTCTTTTACAATGGAAAGAACATTTTCTGAATAAATATTCTTAGTAAATCTTCCAGGAAAATTTACAAGGGAGTTTTTTAGGCGAAAAAAAGCTGGAAGCTCCCAGACACGACATAATTTTAATAATTAGACATCAGTTGCTTGTGTTCCATTCTTCAGATTAACTTTTGTTAAGGATAGAATGCCTTTTAAAAAAAATTGATATTAATATTTTTGTTTCATCTGTAACATATGCAAGGCATACACACACATTCATGCACACCACACCTATGTACATACTATCTATTATTAAGTGTATTAACACAGTTCACACACAGAAGAGTAATTTTAGAACAGATGAATTTGTTCTATTTCTCTGTAGCTATGACAGTCTGTGAAGAATACAGTTTCAAAAATATCTCTGCATTATTTAAAGTCCATAGTGGGAAAGCTGGCTGCTTCTCCACTTTTTTAACAGACATATTTGTGATACGCATATGTAAGGAAATATAATTTCTGACATAAAATTCTGCAATATTTATTACTGATTAAATTCTTTAAAATGCTTGTTCACTTTGTTTTTTTCACTTTTCCTTTGGGCTGAAGGCTGTAGCTCAGGTACTGGCATTGACTGGAGTGTCCTGATCCTCACACAGTCATCTCAAATGACTTGCTCATTTTCTAAGAATTTAGATAATAATAAATATTAGAATTTAGATAATAGATAAATATTAGAATTTAGATAATAGATAAAGATAATAATTTGGTTTACAGCCTTTATAGCATATTGGGCTGTCTACTGCTGCATGTGTTACTCCAGACAAAAGAGATCTCACTTTTGAAGTGCAGATTTCTTCCAGATCTTGTTGGAGTCACTAATTGTTGGTTACAGTAGCTGTACAGGGGACAGACAGGAGTGGTTGCCATCTTCTGCCTCACAGCTGAGAGTCACTTGCCTTGGACGAGGGAGCCATGGCAACATCAAGGCTCTTTGTGTATATGCAAATTCCTACAACTCCATGAAGTAGCAGAATTGCTGCTGGAGTTGTGCAGGCAGAGGTGCATGCTGATGCAGCTGAGTGCCACAAGGTCCTTCCTGGCACACGTATGGATGTGGGTGACACAGGTCCGGTTTTTCTGAGACTGACACCACTGGCATCGCTGTTTGCTGATGCAAATGTGAGGATTTTACCAGTTCTCCAATACTGGAGGCAAAGCAGTAGTGCTGGTATCAATTAAAAGACATAGAAGGTAGATTGGTCTGTTTGATTTAGAGACATAACAAACCAAATAGTTTAGCTACTTTATCAAGAGCTGAAAACACTATACTGACCAAAATGGAACAGAGGACATTTCTGTCCTTTATCTGTGTTTATTCTCAGCTAGTGAGACTAACAAAAGACACCATACTTCAGCAATAAAACATCCTATGTTTCATTTGCCTTGCTGTTTTTCTCAACAGTTGGAGAAGCTGAAATACCTCTTCTCTTATTTTTGTTAAATTTTACTTTAAAGTAAATCTTACAAAACTTTTTCATCTAATTTAAATTTTCTTCTATAGTTTCCTGATGAATATCTCAATTTCCTTCCTTAATTTTTTGGTTGTGGCTTTATATCATCTTACCATAAGCAGGTAATGAAATATGTCAAATAAATTTCAGGAAAAGCTGAAGTTTCGCTGGTGCAACAATTTTTATTTAAATTATTTTGGCTGATTTCAGAATTGGGTCTTTCTGTATATTTATGGTTTTAATCAAATGCTGAGTAGTCTTCTGGTCATCATTTATTTTCATGATGGGAAACAATAAGAGATTCAATGGACCTGAGCAGAGGTATTTTGTAGGTGTCCCCACGTGTAAAGAATCTATTTTTCTGGCATTTCTATTGTGCAGCTTTTATGCATTTCATGAAAAAACCATCAGACTGGTTGGATTTTATTATGATTATTTAGAAAAGAAAATACCACTTTGTGTCACTTTATGACTTAGTTCTTTATAAAGAATGAAGAGCCAGATTCAAGTTCAAATTACATTGAATTATTCAGTTATGCCTGTAAGAAAACCCAGATCAAAATCTGGTCAACGCTCAGCCGTCAATTAGCAGAAAAATACAGTAGCTAATGACAGTTCCTTTGAGCTCATAGTGCCTTTTGCTTACAGGAACTTGGTTATGTTGAAATTAGTCATCATTTCCCAATTTTGTTTCCTAGCTAATATCATAATAGCATTGTTTTAAACTGTTCTTTGCTGCTGACAGCTTTTTGGATGTCCATCTGAGGCATTTAAATCAAATCTAAAATGTATACTCTGTTCCTCACTGTAAGTACATAGGCTATGAAACTTATACCAAAGCTTTTCCTTCCTTTCCTTTAATTTTTCTGCTAACATAAGGAACTACTGAATATGTTTCTTGGATGCTTGGTATATTTACAAATTTCTTAGTGAAATAAAAATTTCAATAAAATAAATTGAATTTAACTGACTTGAAAACTGACACTCTCAGGCCATTATATTTCACACCATTAGATTTTTAAGGTGTTTATTTTTAAAAATATTTGTTTTGTTTAATATAAAGGAATGTAAGGAAAAACAAGAGTACAGTATACTGCTTAAACGATCTCTGAAGTCTCAGGACACCAATTCCTTTTTATCTCTCATCTTGATATTAGGAAAGTGACATGTCACTACTGAGTTTCATAAAAGAATGGATGCTTTTAGTATTTGTGTAACAGGTAGTAATTTAATTATATGGAAAGAATGAAATACATAACTTTTTTTATCCCTGTCTTTAATAGTTTGCCTGTAGTTTGATGCGATGATTTCAGTTTAAGGGATAAATAAAACAAAACCATTGTTCCATCTGCATAGTCAAATAAACATTGGCACTTAGTGCATCAGGCCCTTGTTTCCAATTTATCATAGGTGTTTGAAGATGGAGTTGCACATGGTATGGACAATGTCTAATGAGACATTAATGTCTACAAATAATATAATTAAGGTAAAAACAGGTAGGCCAACCTAATTACCAAAATCTTTGTCTAGTGTAATAGATCATAATGTGGCTGTCTGGTCAGACAAGTTGGACGTATTTTGACCAGTTTACTTCTAAAATGTAATGCTGCATTATTGTAAAAATTTTGGACTTCTAAGAGTAGAGGCTGCTGGAGTGGGAAGTTTTTTAAATGGATCCAAGAGAGTGCAGTGTTTTATATAATCGCTATTATTAGTATCTTTATTTTGTTTTTGATGGCCCACCAGTAGGATACTGCAAGAACTGCATGTTACTAAATTAGAGGGGAGGGATTTTGATGCATGTATTTTGATTTGTGTAATATTCAGCAATGCAGGAACCCAATTCTGATTAAACTCCAAGGTTCATCATGGTAAGAATGCAGAGAGGGATAATAGTAGATATACTTCATAACAATTGGAATTTCTTTAGGAAGATCAATTTAATGAGGTACAGTTTTTCCATTTATTACTTCAAATTAGGCTATTAGGAGGCAAGAAAGAAAAAGGAGGTTAAGGAGTTATGGATGGATTATGGAACAGGATTTCTAGAACTGTATTGAAGTCATTTGGTTTTGGGTTTGTGTGTCAACTTGTTAACTCCCTAGAACATACCCAGAAAATATTTGAAATATTTTTACAATACTTATTTAGAAGAGGCAATTTTGCATCTAATTCTGTTATATATAAAAATAATTCTATAGAGCTATACATTAAGTACCACTTTCTCAGGAGATTATATGACACAGCACTAGTCTTTTTATCTTTATGATAAAATGCTCTAAGACAGTATATTCTCACTAGGTTTGATGGCAGACAGTTTTCCATCTGAGAAAATGTGGCACAGGCCTATTTATATTTTACAACAACTTGCATATTATGGTCCATTTTCTAGATAAATGTTGCCAAATTTCAAAGCTGTGAAACCACTGTGTTGATAAATGGTGAGGATAAAGGCCTCATCATGAGCTACTCATGTTGAGACAGAATAAATGGGAATTTTACTCTCAGTACTTCCAGCCTAGAGCAGCTCATTGTCTGACCTTTCTCATAGATCATAATTTGTGTTGAGTACTGATTGAGGAAAAAATCACCCTTATCTGCCAAAAGATACTTGATTTCGCCAGACAACTGCTCCAGTGGTCACTTAGAGCCTTAAGATGATACTTGTAATTTCTCAATTCTTGCAACTCTTGTGCACAAGCAGCAGCTTCACTAGATACTTCAGAAACTTCGAAGTAAAACATGTGGAGACACAATGATTACTCAAAATTAAGGTCAACAATTGATACCAGTCTCTTCAGTGTTCCCAGTGATCTCTTTCAGATATTGGAGTGCAGATAGTTTGTGACTACATAGCCTCAACCCCAGCAGAAGGAAATACAGATTTATACCTCGGACTTGGTGAAAAAAGGCAAGACAAGAGGAAGAACTGCAATGTTCTGGCCAAAAAATTGGGTTGAAAGCTGGGGAAAGATAGGATTTGACCCTGGTTTCCTCCAGGGCAATTTCCTGAGACCAAGTAAAGAACACAAAGTTATAAAATGTCTCTACATGACAAGCATTAGGAATGAATTTGGTGAGGTATTTAATCTGCTAAGGGTCAGCCCATGGGAGGATTTGACAAGCAGCTGGAAAGAATTTGGGGGTATGGGTGAAAAGGACAGTGAGGTGACAGACTAAGAATAGTGTCTGGAGAAAATAAGGCTGGATAAGAAGCCAGAGAATGGGGAAGAAAAGAAAATTCATGACTTCTTGGGCTGGAATGCAATAAGTTTTAGTCTGTTTCTACTTTTTTCTCATGAGAACAGACACAGCAGCAGTTTCAAGCATCAGTGCAACACCCATGGCAGAAATACTACTTATCATTTAACTTCTATTTTAAACTAGAAAACTGAAAAGAAATATTACATCAAAATTTCATATTTTAATTTTCAAAAGAAAGCCTTCAAACATTAGGAAATTAAGTTTGTCCAGTCCTTATGTGAATACAGCAGAAAGAAGAATTTAGCTGTGCCAACCTGGCATTTTCTCCACAGAATTTGCCACTTATTTGTGAGACAGATATATTTCCTTTGGTGATTAAGTGGGTGTTTTGTAGAAATGAATGCAATATCTGTGAAACAACTAACCTTAGTTGTCCTATTCTTCAGGGTTTAATTTTGCTCTGCTTTTGTTCAGCATCAGCAAAATATAAATAATGCTGACCTGCCACATCTGCAGTGTTCTGAAAATAATGCTGTGCTGGTGGGCGTCTGATAGTCATGACAGAAAGATCTTAGCGAAAATGCCAATTCTCTTTTAATAACACTTTTAATTAGTGTGTGGTAAATAAAACATTGGATCATGACTTGAACAAAGAGAATAAAACTAAAAATACCAAATAGCTCCCCGTTAAGGAGTTTCCAATCTGTGAACTGAAGGAGGAAGGGACCCAGTGGAAAAATAATAAGCATGTGATTATACAGTTAAAAAAACTGCATTATACAAAGGCACCTTTCATTTTGGCATTTACTCTTTGGTTTCTTGATGTAGTTTTGGGGGATTAACTTGTGGATTAAGTATGTAAATCTTGTCCTAGGAATTATCAGATGTTTGTTTCTAATTTTATTTAGACATCCTTTATTGGTACTGATACTATTTTATGAATAGTAAATTGCTGTATTCATGTTTTCCAGAGAAAAGATAATAAAAAGAAAATACATGAAATTTCTTGTTCTGGATGCCTCAGAATTGAGGTTTTTTTATTTAAAGAGGGGAAGAAGAAGAATTACATAAGCTAGAACCATCTTATACATTGTGGGAAGCTTCTAGAAAACCACCAGGGAAGGAGAACCTTATTTTCAGGGTACAATTTATTTCTGTGAGTAGGTGTCAATCTACAATGAAATTTCTCAGGCTTCTGTGACTTAGGACATTATCTTGCATAACTTATTAACAGAGTGAAGAAGTTTTAATGTCCCTAAACTTGCAGATGTACTCCTGGAGGTGGTTTTTTTTGTTTATTTGTGACAGTGCTATTATATTTTCCTTCCACAGAGTAGGTTTGTAAGATGTAGTGGCATTTACCTCTGGTTGTTTTCCTGGCAGCTCCTTCTCTGAATCCATACATGTAGAGGCTAGGTAAAACAAAAAAAGTCAAAAGGATGGGTTAGTTTTAGTCTTCTTGGGAGAAAGACTATGAAAATGTTTCCAAAAGAGAAGATTATTTCACAGTCTGAGCTCCCTAAAGGCATGCTGTGCCTTCCACTCATAATGATGAGATATTCATTGCAAGATGGATAAAAAGGTGTTCTCCAAAGACTGCATTTTATCTGCCAGTAGTAGGACACAGACAAAAGCATCCATGAAATTAATTTAAAAACCATTTCTCAGAAATGTGTAAACATGACAGTAGCAGTGATCTCTCTTACACCTCTTGGGTCCTATGTTTTAACTGTGATTGAATTGAGCTGTCAGATTATATAGAGGGTGACAACTCTTTACTAGCTGCAGCTGGATGAATAATGCAAGGAAAATGTTTGCAATCATCTTTTGCCATATAAAATAATTTTTCTTATTCTCTTAAACCCCCTTTTGAGCTACATGTGTCTTTGTGTGGCAGGAGGTGTGACAATGTATATGAAGGCACAGTTGTAAACTTGCTGCAAATTCACAGTATGGTAGTGAAATACTAGATAATTGACCAACTGAAAAAGTCACTTAATATTCTGTCAGGTGCAGGCCATTAATCATTCACTTCATCCGTGAGGTAAGATTTTGCATTATAGAAAAGAATATCATTACTCTGTTGGTGGCCAAATTCTAGGAAAATACTGCACTGCTGAAGTATTTATAAACCCATTTACGATGCAACTTTTTGTAGTTTTTTAGCTTAAATGTATAACTTTATTAACCAAAGATAATGTTTGTGTCTTGAAAAACCAGGCCATTTAAGGTAGCTGCTGAAAATATGCAGACTGGTAACTCAGTGTGGGGAATCATTGGAATGATTGTGGTGAGCACTGTCATTTTACTGACATTATGGAACTGTCACATTGTTTTCGTGCTACTGCTTTTCTTGCCTATTATTTCGTTTTTATGCTTCTATTCCTAACTCATATCCCTAAAAGTTAGTCTAGTTCAGATCAGCACATCAGAAATACCATTTCTAATCAAACTGGTTTGAAGTCATTGACATTCCAGTGCCCTTCCCAAACTTGTTCTCCGGGTTACTTTGACATTACTGAATGGGAGGGGGAAATGTGTAAAATAGCACTTAAAATAAAATACCTGTGAAAAGGCTTTTACCTGTGAAGTACCTTTTAAAAGGCTATAGCAGTCTATGTGTCCATATACGATGAAATTAAAAATTTGCTGAGAATACTCAGCAGTGAAAAAGTAGTACAGTAATTTTCAGTGCTTAATAAAACATGGGGTTTTTAAATAATCAAAAGGACACATTTCAATAAATGCATGTTGCATTTTCAAATCCATGTATTTTAAATCCTACTGTTGCCAGTATTCAGATAACACCATCACTATTTCTGAAGCCCATGAAAAGACTTTTCTTGACTTTTAAACACAGTACACCTTCTTTAACATTTTAAATGCAAATGGAGGAAGTTTTTTTAATCTTTTTTCTGGAAGTCATACTTGAACATATATTTTTCACTTTATGAATCGTGGCTTGATTGAGAAAAGTTTATGAGAAAAAACTGATCTTGGAACCACCTAGCTAGTCTTGGAACTAGCTGTATCTTTTCAAGGTGGCTTGGTGCTTTTGACAAGTGTTTTTAGAAATGCAATGTGAATTTTCAAGTGATCTCATCCTCAAGGTTCTCACTGTCCTCTTTTTTCCTTTTAGCTCTGTCAGCACTTTTCCCCTCCTTTCCCCTTCCTGCTAAAATGGCCTATTGGTTTGACATATTGATCCCAGTTGGTCCCATGACTAATATTGATTTTATTCTCAATGGGACCGTAGCCTGTCATCAAACTTATTTTTTCTTTCATATCAAGATGACATTTGATTGGCTTATTTGACACTAGTAGGCAACTCTGCTTGGTTATGATCAATACACTTGTATTCTCTGTTCTTTATCATTCTCAGTAAGACTACATTAGCAAATGAACCATGAAAATGTTTCAACTACCTGTCAAGCAGTAGGAAAATTTTACTCCTGTTGTTAGGCAGTGTTTGGGTACTCTGCTGGAGTCTTTATTAGAATTATTGAACTTCTATCCCTGTGGTACAAGTCTACTATAGCATCAAGTTAAAAGACCAGGAGATTTTCAGCTAAAGGCATATCATGTTTCAGTTTTTGTTTACTTTGCTTATATGCATGAAGGCACTTTCCAAAGTTGATCCAAATTAACTGCAAAAATAATTACTTAAACTATATTAAATGTGTCTGTAAATCCTCTTATTTGAAGTTAAAGTGTTCCTAATTTTATTTGTGAAGAATTTTCTCTTTCTGACTAAGATAGCCATATAAAATGTTAATACAGTTTAACTAATCTTCTTCAAAGTCTCAGTTTAATTAATTTGGATTAATTCTTCACTATCCCTGTTTAGGTCAGGCTTTTTCACAGATACTGACTTTAGTAGTTCATTTACAGCCTATTTCATGCTTTCAAATATTCAGTGCTATCAGAAGTAGTGAAGAATCAAAGAAGTATCATCTGTAGGAAGAGTTTTCCATCAGTCTTTGATTCATATAATACAAAATATGCGCTGAGTACCTTACAGGTTGTGTCAGAGATAGAAAGGTCTGTGTTACTTTTTAAACCATGTTTAGTGCTACAAGACACCCTCAGTGTGCCTTTGTGTGTGTAGTGAAGGAACTTGCCTCATCTGTGTATCTATTTTTTTTTAATTTTTTTTTTTTTTTTTTTTAGCTGAGATCCTCGGTAGCCAAGTGATTGTTGTATGCTTAAGGGAGCTGATACTGTGGCTTCTGTCACCCTCATCACTTAGAAATATAGAGAGAATTGGAAAAATATTTTTCAATACTTTCTGAGCAAACTCATGTTTTCAACCTGAATAAATCTAGCAAAATATGGTTAAAATTTAGAAAGGGCATAAAGGAATATGAGGTGACATTTCAAAGTGGCTACCAGAAATCTTAAGATGGCAAAAAGAGAACAGTTATTTTTCAGTTTTCTCACTCTCATTGAGTAAAGAAGTCAAGCCCAAATAAGTTTTCCCTTTCATGGAAAAAAAGTGCATAGTGTTCTATTGGTTTTGATTTTGGTTTCTTGGGGTTTTCTTCTTCAATTTTCTGTATATTTCTATTTTAGCATAGTTATGGGATATTATTTTTTCATACTGCTGTTTGATCTGGCCACATGTCCCTGCATTTTAAACAAAAATATATTATTTGGGTAAAGAAGTACTATTTCTTTCCCTGGTTTTATTTGTGTCTGGCAAATTTAGACTCTGTCTACATAACTGTAATCCTGATAGATGACTTTAATATAAATGAAGGTACATATGTTCTGTCATTACCAGACATGAAAATGGGATTACTGGAAACATTAATATTGTATCTGAAGGTGTTAGTTCATTATATTTAACCATTATTTTTAAGTTACTGCCAAAGAATATGCAAAGATGTTTTCCATCTGAAGCAATTATAGCAGGAAATATCCATCTTAAATATATGTTCTTAATTTTTGTGTTAGAGTTTTCCCTTTATTATTACCATTATTTCAAGGTATAGGGTGTTATTTTGTTTCTGGTTGTTATTGTAACTGCTCTGTATATGGTTCATGGTGGATTATTGTATTATTTACCTGATGTATTAACGAATACTGACCTGGATTTTTTTATCAACTACTCACTTTTCTTGAAATTTGCGTGACTGAAAATTTGGATGACTTTAAGGACAGAGAAGAAACCTTGTAACCAGCACTGTCTTACCTCTGGAGCAGAATGGCTTTCACTCTGTTCAGCTCTCCTATAAACCACTTGCAGAGTGTTACCTGCTTCTGCCTTTTGCCTACACAGTTGGTGATATGCTGTGTTGTGGGAAAGGTTAGCAAACACAATGCTACCCTGTAAGCTGTGACTGAGCTCATTTACTGTTTGGTTCCAGAGAAGGAGCTGAAGTGTTCAGGTACTATTTTTGAAATTATATTTCTGCATGAATGTGGGAGTTCCTGAAGCCAGTGTCATCCCACTCATCAGAATTATTTTTCCCATAAGGTGAATAAAGAAGAAATTTGCATATAGCCATTAACAAGAAGTTATTGCTTGTAAAATGTGGTGTTTCATCTCATTAAGGAATAGAAAATTATTAAAAGATCATTATTTTTTCCTTGAGTGTGTTACCATGCTGTTATCTTTGATTGTAAAAACACTGGATATGGTGGGTTTCTAAGATCCAGCTATTTTCATTTCATATATTATTACTTCTTGTCATTGATAGTCATTTGTCATTGCAAATGTTTGCTTTAAAAAAGTCAAAATCATATTTTAAAATTTAGTGTTCCATTTTAAAAGGTATATATATCTTCCAGTATTTGCATAGGCAAAGAACAGCAGTCAGTGGCCTTTTCTATAAGTCTCTAGTTTATCTGTGCAGAAAGGGTAAAAATGTAAATAAGATGATGATATCTGTGCTTGTACTCTCAATTTTCTTGTTGAAAAAAAAAAAAAGAAAAAAACAGAAGCATACATGTTTATGAGATTCACAATGGGTTTTTTGAGTAAGTGGCAGAAGTATCACGTTTGCCATTTTTCTTTCAGTGAGGAGTAGAGTGCATGATACTACACTGAAAGCAAAACCGCAGAAAATTTGTACACACAAACCATCAAATCAAACAGTTTACAATCCTACAATGTTTACATATCATTAAACAATTAGACCAACTTTCTGTCATTTTTGCATAATGAACAGATGTGAGTAACCAGTGTATTTGTCTTCATTGAAATCAGTGCCGTTTCTGCTTAGGCTTCTTAGAAGAAAATTACTTCAAGAATATTAACCATCAGCTAATTAAGATGTACTTAATTAAATGCAAATGCTACTTAGCAAAAGCGATTGAGAGAAAGGCATGTGATTAGGGAATTAACAACTGATTTAACACTTGGAGCTACCAGCTAGGCACCTAAGCATTAGAAAGGAATGTAAAAGCTTCACTTGATAATAATAGCACAAGGGAAAGGTACACAATCTTTTCGCATTTAGTTTGTTGAAAAACTTAATGGCAACAAAGTGTAGGATATATTGAGATCATAATCTGTTGTTTATGTTACAGTTTGATAATTAGAGAGGTTAAAAATTGTTCCAAGTGTTGAAAGTTTATCGATATTTTTTGACACCTGATTCAAGAACTGTAATGGAAAATAATTGCTAAGGTAATAGCCTTGCTGCTGTTTTGAAAGACACTGCCATTTTGCTAACATTAAAAGGTTTTTTTGGAGCAGTTATGAATAAATACCATCAACATGATATGAAGGATAATGGGATTAGTAAAACATTTAAAGTTTCCTATTGTCTATCAAAATATGTGCTATTTGCTAGTATTGAGCTGACTGAAGGGCAAAACTTGTTCTGTCAGTCAGATACTGCTGCAGTGCTGTTTTTTTTTTCTTCCAAATACTCTTAAGATTGTTCAATTAAACAAAATGGTAAATGATCACTTTCATGTAAATATTATCATTTCTCCTTTCTATTTGATTAGGTTTTCAGAAATTCACTTCTAAATTCTCCCTGATGAAAAATCTGGGTCATGGTTTTGAAGTTGTGTATACATTTTAATTAGAGACACGTGCTCTAAGACAGTGTTCCTCAGAGAACTCCTCCTGTATAGGGAAAAACAAACAACAAAATAGAATTACCAGAAAAAAAAAGAAAAGAAAAGAAAAAAAAAAGCCAGTCCTGGGTCCTTTTCCAAACATTTTAAAAAGAAAACGTCACACTACTTCTGGAGCTTCTAGGTTTGGAAGGAAAACACAATTTGCTGTCACCATTCACACTAGGCAGGCATGATTTTTCCTGTTGTGGTGAAGTTTGATAAGGTATTAGTGATTTGAAAGAAATGCAGAAGTATTAGAAATTAAAACAATAATTTCAGTTTATCCTGATGATTGATTACTGTCTGCTCATTTGCAGATGTAAGGTGTCCTGGCATGTGAAAATGTATAAGAATTTGATAACTTAGATAGCTTTTCTGTAATGTGAAGAATTTCTATTTTGCATTAGACTCATCAACAGATGTGTTGACCAGGTTATTACTAGAGAAAATCTAGTGTAGAATTTCACATTTGGATAAGTTTGTACAGTTTCCTACTTAATGATTTTCTCAAATTTTTTAAAAATTGTCTTTAGAGTCATTACAGTTAAACTCATTAACATTGCTTCTCTACTCTTACAGTGTAGTCATAACATTCCTGTAATGTTGAGGCAGGTGGATTATGGACTGATGATTTTTAGTGGAGAAGGATATGGTTTACTAACTGTGACTGTGGTTAAAGTTAGTGCCAGTTGAAAGAAGGACTGAGCACAGAGCACAGATCTGGTTTTAGTAAGTTTTGAATATGGATAGGCATACTTTGTTCTTGGTGGTGGACAGAGTCCACACAGGATTTTTGGCTCCTCAGCCAGTCTGACACATTTTGAGGTTGACAAGAGGGTCAGTCTAAGGACAGGTATAGGCCCTCATGTGAAAGGAATGCATTTGGGAAACTGCACAGGAGTTCAAGACAAAGAACATTCTCCGCCATTTCAGCCTTTACAACTCATACTAGAGGCAGTTCAATACTTTCCTGTTGATTATTTTTCTGCACAGGAAAGAAAGGAAACAGTCAATGGAAAACAACACAGCTCACAGATTTTGCTATTGTGTGAAGTAATACTGCATTTTTCTCCTGCAGCCTCCATGCTTAGGGACATTACTGAAGGCAGTTAAATAATGAAAAAACCTCCTTCACCCACGATCACCTTAAAAGTTGAGCTCTGGATTGCTTTTCCAAACATTTCAGCTGCCCAGCAGTTTTCCAATGAATGACACATCATGTACAAGATACCGATAAAATAGACTTTTTTTACTTCAAGTTGAAGATATAATACTAAATTTGAATGTATTGAAACAAGCAATAAGTAGTATGAAGTCTGCAGTTCAATTTTAGCATTTGGGCTCAGTTGCTGCCATTACTTCTTTTATGAACTTTGAAATACTACTGTAAACTTTGTTTTATCAATGTATGATATTCCTGTCATTTACTGATTACACAGGCATGTTAAAAGTAATGTTAGCCATTGAAGTTCAAAAAATTCTCTTGATTTAATTCCACTTATTTTTATTTTATTGTCAAAATTTACTTAGTTTATATCAGGCTACAGGTCCCTTTCAGAAATAATAGCTGCTTTCCTTGTTTAGAACTGAGACCAGGCTCATTGACTTATTACATAGGGCTCCAGCAGCAACTTTATTTTATGCTGATTTTTTTAAAGTTGTTCTCTATGCCTCATTGATTCTTGCAGTGATTTTACTGTTCATTTTAAGGCTTAAAAACATTTTTCTCTCTGTTAAGTGCTTGCTGCTTGCCATCCCGTTTCCTACAGGTCAGAATTTGACAGCAATTTTTTACTGTGCACTGAAGCATGCACCATGTTAAAAGATGCACAATAAGCAAGAGGGTTTCTTTAACATGTCTCTCTAGTGATTCCAGCTCTAGGAATGCTTCCCATTGGAACTTAAAGCATTTTACAAGAAACTTAAATACTAGATACATTTTACAGATGAGTAGACAAAAACACAAAGGGCTGACATGATTCAACTGCATTAACCACACAACGTGGTCTAGCTCAACTTTTAGCTTTCAGACTAAATTTTACAGATACAATACCTGCTTTGTGAATGTAATAAAACAAGAATGGTGATATGAATACTGATATTATTAATCAATTTCTCCTGAATGCTATTCACAGTCTACCTCTCTGATCTATAAAAATTTGCCTATTCCGTAGTCTGGGATTTTTTTTTTTTTTTTTGGCTTGGTGTTTTTGGTTGTTTTTGTTTGTTTGTTTTAAAACAGCTAAATAGTTTTTTAGTTCAATAGTGGCTCTCACTTGGGCATATATATCAGGAAGTCTTTGAGCCAAGAAGTTGGCCAAAAGGAGGTCTTAATGTAGTGGCTTGTTTTGCTGATTGTTCAGATGGATCCAGCATAATTATTTGATAAAGAGATGTGTATTCAAAAGACTGTCCTGTCAGCACTCCTCACTGATGTAAATCTGTAAAAAAAATATCCCAGGAAAGGTTTAAACAACTTTTGATATTTTAAATTTCTGAAAAAAAAACCCTCTTTTGCCTCCTGCCATTTTTATATGCTGTCATTTCCTTAAATGCTATTTGGAGATTTTAGTTCAAATGGTGTGTCTCTTGCCTAAGAGAGAAATATAATTCAACAACATAGGCATTGTCTGCAAATATGGAATATTGCTAGCTTCCATTGCTAGATTTTCATGAAAAAGTCAACTGATAAGTGGTGAAGATTTCTCTTGACAGAAATGTCATATTCTGTTTTCATGTCTCTGCTTTTTAGTTTTTTGTCATTCTGTTGTTTAGAGTATAAGTAACCCAGGGCACATGCCTTTCAGTAAATTTTTTTGAGTTCTGTCTTCAGTACTTATGCAACATAAATTTATATCCATAATGTTAAAATGAAATCATAGAATCATTGAATGGTTTGGGTTAGAAGGGACCTTAAAGGTCATCTGGTTCCAACCTCTCTGACATGGGCAGGGACACCTTCCACTAAAAGAGGTTGTTCACAGCTCCCTCTAACCTGGGATGGAGCATCCATCATGTCTACACACAACTTATCCAGTGCCTCTCCTCCTTTGCAGTAAGGAATATTTTCTTTAATCTTCTCTCTTTTAGTTTAAATCCTTTCCCCCTTGTCCTATCATTGCATAGGGCATGCTTTTTCAAAAAGCCCCTTTTCATCTTTCTTGTCAGCCTTTTTCAGGCACTAGAAGGCTGCTGTAATGTCTCATTGAATTCTCTTCTCCAGGCTGAGCAACTTCAATTTTCTCATTCCTCATGGGAGACATATTCCAGTCCTCTGCTCACCTTCATGGCTCTTCTCTGGACCAGCTTCAACACTCAGATTTTCAAATGGGACTTTTTCTAAGTAGTCTTTACACTGGCATTGTTCCCAGCTTATGGTTGAGTGGTTCCTGGTGGTTGACTACACTACACCCTTTAAAGAGGAAGGCAAAAAAGGTCAAGTTGCTCATAAAATCATTAGTGAAATGTCAGAAACAATTTAGTATAAATAAAATATTTCCCTGAAGATAAGAAGTACCCATTATAAGATATTTCTTCCAACTACATTTCTATGCTATTGAATTCATCAGATAAGAATTGGACACATGACAAAAACGAAATGCCAGTGTGTAAGATAGATATCTCTAGAATGTTTTCTCTGTAAAAGCAAACAAAAAATAGGGCCTTTGATTTTGGGGGAGAGTGAAGACTTGGTTTCATTTGAGGTATAAACAGACTGAAACTAGGTCAAAAAATTTTTCATTGTGGCACCAAATTAAGCTTGAGTTTAAATTGAAAAAAAAAATTAAAAGACAATAAGTGATAAATAAGTTCAGTATAGTTTTGTTTGTTTATACTGTGACACACTATTGTAATAGTAGCATTTATTGCAAAGTGTGCATGTGTCCTAGCAGTTTACCTTATTGAGTCTTATCTAGCAATGGAACAATTTGAGAGTAGGTTTCACCTCTTTTCTAGATTTTCTTCCTGTCTGAAAAAGAAGCTTAGTCCTCTCCTCCATCTCTTGTTCTTGAGCCCAAACAAATGCCCTTCTGATGAAGCAGGAAGGAATGCCTCCTGCACTGGTGTCAGGGTGTGATGACCTGCAATATAACAAAGGGAACAGTTGATGCAAAGACTGAGTCCAGTGAGGGAAGCAGAACTTGGCATGGGAGAACCACAAAGCCTTTGGCAGGGCTCAAATTTGTATTTTAATATGGGAAAATATAGCCGTTGAGACTGACTTGATCTCAAAGGTCTTTATAATTCAGATGACTATGACTACTTTAGGCTATTTTAAAAACATGAGCTGCAGAATTTTCCTGGGTTTTCAGAACCAGGGAAGATTGATGTTTGTACTTCTGTTGTGCTTAAATATTCTTATGACTAAAATATTTGGCACTGTTCAAAAGGATCTAATATTGAATGGATGGCCTTCATCTGTAACTCTTTCACAAAGAATTTGGTTAACACTTCTGGATCTCATGGTCTGATTTAGTACTAAAACAACACCTCCTGGTTTCAGGAACTCAGTTTAAGAGATTCTTATTTAAAAGACCGTAAACTTTGAATGACAAAAATGTAGTTTATGTAGTTTCTGTTTTGATTAGTATTTGAATACATTCATTATTATATGTCTATTGGGCAATAAAGTCTAATTTGAGACTCGATAAAGCAGAGTTTTTACATATCTAGCTTCATTTATAATGTGCTCAGTTCTTACTGAATTAGCTTTCAGAATCCATTGTGGTAGTTACTAACAGTAACTGATGGCTTTATGATTCAATTACGGGGTATTTGATCAATATATCTAACAAATATTTTGTTGTATTGAAGACTAACATTCATTTGCAACTATTGATAAGACATTTTTTTGTTGACACTGGCTATTAAAACAAAGGGGTTGACATGATGGGTCTTAGAAAGTGCATAATGTAGGCAGCGCAGGATTATGTAAAATTCAAGAGTGCTTCAATAGATGAATCATAACAGAAGGTTTTATACCCTAGTACAGCAGAGATCATGTAGCACAAAAGGCATTGAGATGCTTTGAAGTATTATCCTTTTTAGAAAATAATTTAAAAAAAAGTTTTATGTTTACAAATGAGCTGACTCTTTCATTCCTTAATTGTATGTGGTTGTCAATGCCTCAGAAGTCCAGTGTGTTCCTAGATTCAACATTTTCAGTTCCTCATAACAGACATTATGTTGTGCTAACAAGGCTAGAATTCTAAAACATGGACCTGAATCTTTCTCTCCTTCGTTTTTTCCATCATTTGCTCCAATATGAAGATCTATCATGATTACTTACTTATACCAGAATATGTGATCATTCATTCTTTCCTCCTTAATAAGTATTAACTTATTTGATCAAGAAATCATGTCACCTGACAAAACTATCCATGTTGTGATTAAGGTGCTGTTTGGACAGACCTCAGACACAGTGGTCCTGTGATTACCTGATTGAAAACAAAAGCAACCCTGCTACTTAAATGCTAGCTAATATTTCATTAAGCAATTCACACCAGCCTGGATCTTATGATTATAATGAAATGTGTATCTACAGAATACAAATGCATAGATCTTGTCAGACCTCCATGACACAAAGAGTGATGTGTTGCTGATTTGCTAACAAATGAAGATCTTTCTAACCAAACAACACTCTGACTGTAATTTACTGCATATTTTGATGGATAGCTGCAATTCAAAGGATGAATCGTGGATTATAAACTGGCTAAATTAGGATGCTTTTCCCCTTCTCCCACAAATCTGGATGAAAACTGGGTCATTTTTATACATGCATCTCTATGTACAGTTTTCCATAGGGTTGTTATATGCTCTGCTATATTTGGATTTTGTGTGGGGTCATGTATTGCAAAATAAAAGCCTAAATACCACCCAGGCCGGCATTCACTTCATGAGAATATCAAATCAACTTAGGTTTAAGTATGCTCTTCTAGAATTGAGGCAGAGGAGACAAGTAATAAAAAAATCTATTTACCTTGTTTATACACAAGAACAGAATCTAATTTATTTGTGCGCCCATCTGGACTGGATTGCTCATTTTAAGTTAATTTAGCAAATGATAGACTGCTACGGCCTTTTTTTTATTTTTCTTCCCCCAGGAGAAGAGGTTGACAGGCAGCTGTGCAGAGATGCCATCTACCCGATCCCGGTGGTGTGCGAAGCGCCGTGCCCCAAGGACTGCGTGCTCAGCGCGTGGTCTGCCTGGTCCTCCTGCTCGCACACCTGCTCCGGGAAAACCACGGAAGGGAAGCAGCTGCGCGCCCGCTCCATCCTGGCCTACGCGGGGGAAGGTAAGGGCTCGCCCTCGCCTCTGGGATTGCCAAACCTCCACTGCCTCCGTAACGTCAAAGTGATCTCTTGGTCGACAGAAACAAACTGTTAGATCATATTTTGGGTTTTTTAAATAAAACAGAATTGTTTAAATGGCTGTCCTACATTTACTCCTGGTACCTAAAGCTGTTTTATGGTTATCCTACATTTAGGATAACCGTACTAGGTTACATTTGCACAAAACTGCTTACTCCCTGATTGTTACATGCAGATGTATACACACACAAGTGTATGTGTGTGCATATATCTGTATTTACTATTTACTTCTGGTACCTAAAACTGTTTTAAAGAGGGTTTATTTTGCTCATTTCAGGCAATATTACCATATTTTTTTAGTGTGCCTAATGTTACTGTTTCTATTTCAGAGATACGATTTTCTTGTTTTCATTAAAATTAAACAAGACAAACTTTTCATCCGATACAGGTTAACAACGCTAATTTATGTCCAATTTGGAAAGATATAAGTATCCTGAATGCTGTAAAGATGAGAGTTTTAATTATTCAAATGTTGTCTAATTTGGAAAGATATATGTATCCTGAATGCTGAAAAGTTGAGAGTTTTAATGATTCAAATGTTAGCAAAAGGGTTTTGGGGTTTCTTTTCTCTGGTAACTTGTATTACCCCACTAACATTGTTATTCATAGCAAAACTTTGGGTTTTGCCCTGCAAGTCTTCACTCTTAAATGGTTCCCATTTGTTCAAGTGATCCTTGTGCAGTATCTGCAGCGTCTGGAAAGAGAAGACATAGCTGGAATATGAAGGAGAGGACAAAACAGGTTTTAAATACAGATTCATGGCTATTCTTTTATGATTTTCCATGGTTCCTACAGCTCTTTTTGTTTTGGTTTTAAGTACTTGGAGGGGTGGCTGGGTTATAGAGGAAATGTATTCTGTATATAACATGGTTCAAAAATGGCCATGTCAAGTGTGCCAATGCGTCATGCAACACCAGGAGCCAGGAGACACAGCCACCAAAGAGTTCTTGGAAGATGTTTACTCACATGTATTACTGAGAGAAAAGTTAAATGCCTCAGTATAAAACGATTACATGCATGTGCTTGTTCTTCTTTTAAACTATTGAACATTTTATTACTTTATCCTAAGATCAAATTTAGCTGAGAAATGAAAGCTGCAAGATATGGAAGCAATGAAATGGAACAGCTGTACACTTTGCTGTTTGCAGACACAGCTAACATTGCTAAAAGTGTACTCTGCTTTTGGCAGAATTTGGGTGATTGTAAAAAAAACATAGCAGAGCACTTTCAACTTTTTCTCTGAAAGGAATTTTTGCTAGAAATGTTAGTGGCAATCAGAACGATACTCTATTTTAGTAGGTGATTCAAATAATAAATTATTTAGATGGATCCAATGTAACAAAGTAGAAACACTTTTAAAATTATAAAAAAATTTGGTTTGTTGTTTCCCTTTCTTTTATAAAGCGTCGAACAGACTAATTTTGTGGGAAACAGAGCCATATAATTCAAATAAACATATATTCATTTGCTTCTTGCTTGTCCATCTAGGTCACGACAATAGATTTTTGATGTACTTTTGTAATTTTGCTGGTGACAGAAATTTAAATCCTGACAAGCATGCCATAGAACTCAAAAACCTAAATTACTGGAAAAATTAAACCACTTTCTTATGCTTAATCTTAAAAAGTACTCCTTACGCAGAGAATGAAAGTATATAAATAAATTAAAGAAGCTTCCACAGTTTAGGGTATTTTTACAATTTTAGCTGGAAAGTACTTTTCACCTTTTCTTGTATTATATTAAAACATTTATCAGTTTAACTTTTTTTTTATGCTTCAGTGGAATGAGAGTTATTTTCATCTTTCTCCTCATACTCCTGTTATGCCTCTTAGTCATTTGTTACATGACAAATAACTGAATGACTTTTCACCTCCAGAATCCCATGACTGAGATCAGCTGAGTTCCCAAAACATAAAATACTGGGTGCTGGGAGCTCATTTCTTGTTCTAGGAGCACAGAATATAATAATGTGTTTGAATATCTGTATTCACTGATATAAAAGGAAGCTTCATGTTGAGCATTTTTTGGAAAACATGCAGTTCTCGGTTCCATTCAGAACTTAGAAAAAATGCCCAGAACTGTAGATGGAAGCTCTGCAAGCATCATGTAAAACTAAAAGTTCCAAGTCTCATGTAAGACCAGTAATTCCATCTACACATTAAAGCTGAGTTCTGAAAACAGCTATCAGTTCTGTTCAGTTGAACAGTCACACAAGTTTTCTTTTGGATTTCTGAACCTTTTCTTGAGCTGTTGGTATGAGAGACAGACCAGGGTAGGTAAGCTATTCCATAGTAATTTCTGTATCCTGTTACCTTGAGTTTTTTACTCAAAACACAACAGGAAAAATATATTGTGAATAAATATATACTATTCCTATTATATATCAGGACTTGATATTAATTAAAGAAAAAATATGCAAGACTGTTGCAAATCCATGAATAAGGCTAAATTTGTATTCTAAAATGACATAAGGAGTCCAGGTGTGAGTCCTTGATCACACACATCCTCCTGCTAGTCATTCAGTGCACAAGCCTAGACAGATCAAAGCATTGCAGTCATTGCATACACAATGAATACTGCAATCCATCAAAGTATCTGGTACATTTAATTCTCATTCATTTGGGTACTTAAACATGAGCACCCCCTGAAATTTTTGAGGCTCTATAGATACATGAGAAATAGGTTTTTTATCTGGCTCTCAGATGGCTTTTTATCAAGTATTGTTTGTGATTCTTCAGTTTCTCTCTTCTTTGAAATGAAAAATACTATATTCTACCATTTTTTCTTGTTAACATTGGCATATGACTGTCTGTAATAGAGCTATGTCATTTCACACCTAAGAAATTTTTTTCCTCTTAGTACCAATCTATCTCTGCTGCTGAATTGGTTTGAAGAAACCATCAAGTTAACATGACTGGCCACCAGGAAACAACCACAGTCTAATAAATTTTTAATTTGATTTAGAATAGGAATAATTCAGTAGTATTATAATAATTCCTCAGTGTAAAGAATAGGTTCACAGAAAAACTATAAGCTGTATGTAAAATACAACAAATATAAGCCATATGTAAATTACAACAGCGACAAAGTTTTCTAATGAGCTCTGGGATACCAACTGCCCCTCCAGCACTACACTGATTTCTGCTTGAGCCAGGAGCTGACCTCAGTTGTACACCCTCTCATCAGCATTTCCTCATTCCATACAAGACCCTTTTCATGTGCTCAAACCACACACTGCAGAGCCTCAGGCACGGTGTGGTCATGCACATCTGGGATGGGCTTATTTACTTGCATTCAGGGGAAAGAAAGGAGTCTTTTCACAAGATAAAGACTTACTGTGCTTTGTGAGATGACTCCATGTGAAAATGACTGTCACAATAAAAATTTTTTGGTATTTTTTCTGAGATCATTGTCCTCAGCTTGAAGGTTTGAAAGGCAAAGTGATTTATAAATTTGCCTGTGAGACTGCCTATAGTGTTAGCTCATTTCTGTCACTGTCAAATATATCTTCATGGTACAGTAAGAAACTCAGAAAAGTCACTGTCTCAAAATAAAAAGTGAGAGCAAAGGACATAGTGATGTTAGCTGATACATCATACAGTTGTTCTGCATAAATCCAGTAAGGTATTGCATACAACTCAGCCTGTCTCTCGAATGTAGGGTGTGTCTACTTTTGGTTTATATTCTGTTTAATATTTCTGTTCTTCTTTTTACTCCCTGCTTACAATATATCTTATACAATGAGTAGTGTGCACTACGACTGTTTCACATTACTATTGGACCTGAGACTCAAAAGAACTGAATTAATCTTAGTTTTTCAGTAAGTAATAAATATGTAGATTGATTTTGTTTTGATTATACACTGCCATAGACTGGAAAATTGGTGCAATACAGCATAACAGTAATGTTGTGAGTACATCCTAAGTTTTATCAGTAAAACCAATTTTGGAAAAGTAAAGATTTAACACGCCAAACCAAAACCAAAAAACCCAAAAAACCAAAAATTCAAAAGAGGAAAATAATGCAAAGAGGAAAATAAGAAAACTTAAAAGCTTAATTTATTAAAATGAGAGGGAAGGGAAGTTTTTTTAATATTATTCTCTTAGGGCAGGGATGCATATGTGCACCAGTGCTTTGCTATGGGTGTTACATGCTCATAGATCAGCAAAGTGTAATGCCATAAGGACTATTTGGTATGACCATACAGCACAGAGCACTAAACATCACATTTAGATAGTATAGAATATCAGTTGTCCATCTCATCAGATATTCTGTTTGACAGGGACCAACAACTCTTCTCATCTATCTGCAAGATTGATTTATTGAATATGTAAGAAATATCTGGATCAAAGGAGTTTCCTATCAATACTTAACAGATTATTGTTTATATGCTTTATTCCTGTTAAATTCCAATACAGTGTGACTACATAGTTGCACACAAGTAGTTATGCTTAGGGGTTTTTAATGTATTTATTCTTCCTACATTTATTGAGTTTGTTTTTAATTTTTGTATTTTCCTGGCTTGAAAGAACAATGCTTGGTAATTAAATCTGAAAGCATAGAATGAGTATTTATTTCAGCAGCAAATTTCTCATTCACAAAAGAATAAGTTTTGGAGAGCATGAGGTTTTTCATTAAACAGGAATAAAAAAACCCCACTTAGTTTTGTAACTGTGCAACCTGAATTTTCAGGCAAGACTTACTAAGTGACCTGACACCTGTGTGAGAAAGGTGAGCCAGGGCAGTGTATGTTACTGTGCTTCTTTTGCTCAGGAGCCCATCACCTCAGATTGCTGAGTGTGGTGAGAGTCAGGGGTTCATACTCTGTCCTGGAAAATTCTTGAGGACAGACCTCGCATCTACCATGAGCCCACTCTGCATCCTGACCTGTTGTGTATTTCAGACAGGTCTGCTTGGTTTGTGAAACTGATATAAACCAAAGGAGGGAGCATCAGTGTTTGCAGAGCAGGAACAGTCTTGGATCTGACTGTGTCTGTCCTCAGGAAGTGCAGTTGCCTTAAGAAGTGCCTACCTCCTGCCTACAGCAAAGAAATGAGTTACACCCATTTCACTCACTAGAATACAACAGGCACTTCAGTCACATCTGTTTTCTCAAACTTTGAGATTATTCCAGCTGTTTAGAAATGCATTTATAAAACTATATGCCTTTGCAAAAACAAGGGATATCAAAATGATTAATTAGAATGATCCAAAATGCTTTAAAAAAATGTTTAACATTTTGAAATTTCAAAGTTATCGAGTCAATGTCACCAAAAAAAAAATTTAAAATCCAGTCATTGAATATCCTAGAGCAAGGTGTCTTACCCCTTTAGCAGCTCCAAACCAGGCAGAAAAGCAATCTAAGTGTATGACAATTCTGTCAACTACTTTATGAGCAATATGCAAGCCCCTCTGCAAAGCTAGGCTTTCCCTTCCAAGTCTACTTTGCTCAAAAATCCAAACCCAAAACTAAATGCTTCAGCCCCAATTGGTTTTTGTATCCTTGAAATTATTATTTTTAGTACTGCCAAGAAGTCATTTACTGTCATCTGATCATTTATTATTAAAGGATGTGTTTATTATTGTATGTCCCTTTTTCCTATATTCTGATTAATTCAAATGTCTATTTTATTTTTTTTCTGTGGTACTCATTAACTTTTACATTCCTGTCAAACCTGTCCTCTACTGGGGATATGCTCATAAAGTTATTACCCCTATACAGATGTTGTAAAGGGCATCTCTAACTGCCAGTTTTCCAGCCCCTTCTGATTTTCTGTACCCAGTTAAATTGGAGGAAGCACAAGAGAATGCTGTTTTCCTGGATGGAATGGCACATTGATTTTTATTTTAGTCGTATTATTTCCACATTTTGTTCAGTCTTTGCATGTTTTTTAACTCCTGGTTTAATCTGAACAGAACTGGATTCCCACTGAGCTGCAGACATTCATGCCCCAATGTTTTTCATTTACAAGTCAATGTCAATCTCTTTTTTTCCCCTGAATATATATTCTTGCGTAGCTGCCGAAACTGAACCTAAGTTATCACTTTATTCTCAAATGTCTTAAGAACTGGTGCCTGTGGCATTCAATATTTTTAACATTTTTTCAATATTTTAAATCTATATTTAAAATATATTTTAAACAATTCTGATAGACTTGAGTTGCATCTATTTTCTACCAAAAAATTTGAGTTATTCTTGAATTAAATTCACGTATTTGTAGGTTTTTCTAATCCTGCTTTGCAAAATTTAAGATTAGCTAGTCTGTGGCATGAAATTTCAACTGATATGACGTTTCCTGTCGCTTAGTTGAATCAGTATTTTTAGGAAAAAGACAGAAATTAAAAATATTCCTAGAGAAATAAATTGAGAATTATGACTTTATCTTGTGTTTTCATTAGAATGAACCTTTTCTCATGTTTGCTGCAGATCTAGACCATACAGAGAAACTTGTTGTATAAAGTATTTTTATACTGGCAACTTGATTTTCTTGTGTTGGAGAGTTTGAAGCATTCATTGTTTCTTTCATTATATTTACTTTTTTTGTTTAATTTCAACAACGGGTGCTTAAAACTCCCTCCCTCCCACATATCTGTCTAGCAGACATGCAAACCTGAAGTTTAGTGCTGGGGTATAAATAATATACTCTACAACATGCATTTGGTGGGAGCATGCATTTTAGAGAAAAGTCATATGGATCATCAGCATTAACTAATAAAAAGCTCCTCTTTCAATTGTCTCTCCTACTTTTCTTGTCTTTTAGGAGAGGCTAAAATGTTGCTTAGGTTTTTTGCTGCCTTTCCATCAGTTGGAGATAGGGGTCCCATTGTTACTTTAGGCCAGAATCTCAAACCTAGATTCTAGTGACACCAGATATTTAGCAGGTGTGATGTCTGCTCACAGGGCTGGACCTGGAATAGCCTGTGATCAGCATTCATAGGAAAGACCTCTTCATTTCTGCTGGAGGACTGGGAGGCCAAAGTAAGTTTGAAGTGCTTGAATATAATGAACTGAACATACTATCAAAGAAACCAAGCACAACAAAGATAGATTTTCTTCACAATCATTGACACTTGATTGCGTTTTAATCTTAACCTGAAACAGGCTTTGTTATCTTAATCTGGACCTGGAATTGCCAGCTGTGCCATCCTCATTGGTTCACATAATATGGATAAACATCCACTGGGAGCTAGGAGAAGAGCTCCAAAAATCTTTTCAATTCATCTGTGAATTAGACATAAACAGAGGTCTTTACACATGTATAATTAGAATAATTGACCATTTCTTCTGTCTACAGCCTTCATACATCCTTTTGTGATCTCTTGCAGTCTTTCAGTGTTCACTTCTAGAGAACACTGAAAAAATAAGGCTGTAGACCACTCCAAGCACATTAGTGTTATAGAAATTATGATTATTTTGTTGTCCTTTTGGTACAGACTTAAATACTGTCCATGAACAGTCTGTTCTGTGTGGCTTGTTGACTGAAATTTATGAAAGTCGATATTGGGCATATGAAGAGGAGGAAAAAGGAACAGCATTTCTTTCATGTAATCAAACATAATATATAACTAAGAAAACTTCAAAGTGAGTTTGCGGTGTGTGGTTTTTTTTAAATAAAAATTATATCTTGTTCCAGTGAAGGATCATTTGCCCTCTGTTACTGTTCCAGGAGGAGTGCAGTGCCCGAACAGCAGCGCCCTGCAGGAGACGCGCAGCTGCAACGAGCACTCCTGCACTGTGTACCACTGGCAGACTGGCCCGTGGGGACAGTGCATAGAGGACACGTCTGTCTCTGCTTTCAACTCCTCTGCCAGCTGGAACGGGGAGGCCACCTGTTCCGTGGGGATGCAGACAAGAAAGGTCATCTGTGTCAGAGTCAACGTGGGACAAGTAGGCCCGAAAAAGTAACGATCTTTAAAAGTGTCTTCATGCTGTAATAATGTTTTGATTTTACTGCTTTATATTTTTATCACCAAAAACTGCTTGCAAAGGCAAAAATACCCTCTTCTGTGTGTTCTCATGAGGGGACATTTCACCTTCTAAAAATACAAGACTGGCACAACAGGAAGACTAGACAATACCTTTCTCAGTATGGATTTTAATGGATAGTATTTATGATGGTGGTTCTGCTGACAGCTACATAAATCCAGTTGGCTCCTTACCACCATCAGGTTGAGTCACAATAAAATTCTTGGAGTATGTGTGTGAAATGCAGAGCGGCACCATTTTGAAGATCCTTGTGCTGCTTCCAAACAAGCAACATGCTGTATTGATTAGTGCAGTTCTACTCAAAAATAGTGATAGGAATCTAAATACACTAAAGCCCTTCTCAGAACCAGACCAAGGAGCTGCAGCACAGTGAAAAATGGCATGGCATTAATTTGAAGCATTAGTTTGAACATTAGTTTGACAAAATTTGTGGGGTTTTTTCCCCACTTATGTGTTTTTTTTTATTTCCTTGGCCCAGTGATTTGGGTTTACAGTTTAATGTGTTACTAGGGTTAAATACAGATTAGCTGCTAGTAAAATGCATTTGATAATATCTTTGTAGGGATTTGCAGTAAATATATCCCACTCAGAACAGATTCAAAACTCTAAGAACTGGTAGCAGAGGTCATTTAGAAAGTTCATGAGGCAGCTATTTTCACACAAAATGTTTGCTTGATGCCTGCCATTTGCTGTTTTATTTGGCTGTAGATTTAAGCCTAATTTACTTTAAATGGAAATGTGGGGAGTAATGTCTGCACATTCAGTAATCTAAATTGTTGTGTATCTGTATTAAGTTGCTGTTCTATTTAGTCGTGATAGAATTATCTTTTGTTTGGTACATTTACAGAAAAAAATCCCACAAATCTCTAATGATGTATCATCCTTTTTAAATCTACTAGATGCCACTACCTTTGATTTGATGTTAAATTCTGGGAGGAGGACTGTTTTATTCTTTCATAAATGAATCATGTGAAGTGAAAAAAGGTCTTGGTTGTTCCTTCAAATTGTCACATCAAAATCACTGAATCATTTTTAAAGACCCAGACATTTAACATGAAAGTGTAAATAGGAACCTTGTTTTAAACTCCCCTTAATAAAAAGGATTACTGTGGTATGATACAATCAATATTATTGGCCTTATCTGCCTCACAAGTTACAGACTCCAGCATGTATCTTTTCTGTTTAATTTGACCTTGAGTAAGGACTGCAAAAAAATCAATACTTTGCTTTAAGCCATATATAGTAAACACAAACAATATAAAGCATAGGAATGGTGTTCTAATTGAACTAATTGCCTTGCCTAAGTATCTGAAGAGCAATTGTAGTGTTTAGCACTCCTGAAAGATGAAGCTCTCCATAAAATGGTGAATGTGTGTATTTCAGACTGTTTTGTGTGCTTATAATTTCTCCTGTTTTTAAAGGGAAAAGCCAATGCAAGAAAAAACATTAGCAAGCAAATGTTCAATGCTTTTCAGAAACATTTTTTAATTTTAATCTTAAAGAAATTTCTGACAATATTGTCAATATATGCGATTGGAAGCAGAGGTTTTGTTAAAGTGTATCTGATCATATCTAAACACGCCCTTGCATATAGAATCTGATTTTATGAATCACATGGAACTGAGGCACAAGTTGACTAAAAATTGTAGAGAGAACTTACATAGGGGCAATGGAGATTTGTGTTGCTATAGCTGTGTTATTTCATGTTTTTTCACATTGGTGGGAGGGGAAAAAAGAGAAGGGGTGGAGATCCCATTTTAAGAGGGCACCAAGAAATTCGTGCTCGTTCATGGTAATTGATCACATACTGAGAACAACATGTGAATTGACAGGAAAATGCAGAGACATCTGATGGAAAGCATGCACAAGCAAGTATTATTGTTCTAGAGCATGTTCCTGTAAAACTGCAAATCAGCTTTTGTCCTCCTCACATTGCTCAGTCATAGCTCTCTCCTGACCATGGAGACTAGATTTTCCTGATATTTTACCATTAGACTTGCCTCTCTCACCTCTTTGGTCCCAGTTCCCCTGGACTGAAAAGAGGAAAAGCTAATCATAGTAATGTTTTTCTATAAGGATCCATAAGCTCACAAACATGGATGTTATGTTTCTCTTACATCTTTACATATTCTTCAGACAGTCTACAGTCTGTATGTTTTTGGAGCAACAGAAATTTTGAAATTATTTCAAATATTTTTATTGCTTCTATGAGAGTTATTGTATCATTCTGAAGCAAGTATTGTGGCATAGAGAGTTGTTTTTCCTTGATGAAAAAAGACAGAATCCCCACAGAATGGGGAAAATGACCTGGGTAATGAGTCCCATATGTGGTAGTCCAATAATCCTTTTTATATGCTGATCAAGACTCTCCCTAAAACAAGCAAGGTTTTCTGCCTTTTCTGGCAGTCTTTCTCAGTCTCATTGATCTGGCAGTTTTAAATCCTTTTCTGGTTTCTTTCATAAACACAGCCAGCTTATGCCTATTTGTTCCTGGGTTGGCAGTGTTATTTATTTTAAATATGCCTCCTTCCAGAGTTTATTTTATGATAAAGTGACGAGACCTGAAGATGTATTTTACTAAGCTAAATAATGGGATGGTTTTTCTTCATAATGATGTGAAAGCTTGAAAATTACCCTGAAAATACAAAATCTAGTGTGGTGAGTGAGGGATGATGATTATTTAAATCCTGAGGTGCAGCATACACTAGATTTGGCTTGCTTTCACCACATGTATTTAATTGCTACTAGTTTTTATAGCTGTGCTCCATCCTGGTGAATTCTGGACAACAAGCACTGTCCTCATGTGCCTACAAGCATTGAGTACCTCACACAATTCACTACTTCATTGCAGAGTGATTGTTTATCTGATAATGCTTCTTTGTAATTTTTTTGTTAGATGCCCTGAAAGTCTCCGACCTGAAACTGTGAGACCTTGTCTGCTTCCCTGTAGGAAGGACTGCATTGTGACTCCATTCAGTGACTGGACACCGTGTCCTTCTTCTTGTCAAGAAGGTAATTTTATCCATTGCATGTTAATAAATTTTAAGTATGTAAAAGATGGGGAGTCAATTACTTGCAATCATTTTTTGCAGAATGCTTATAAACATCTCTTCTGACAGAGTACGTGAAATATCTGGTATAGCTGCTGCAGGGAGGACATAGAATTTTTGCTGAAAAGAACAGTTATTCCTATATGCATCTGTTTGGATTTTTTCCCACATTTTGCCTAATGTCACAAACTCCCATTTGCATCTTACACTGATAAAGTGATAACTAGTTACAGGGTAGACACATAGCTGTTATCATCAGCTTGTCATCTGAACATCAATACTTACACAATGTTAGCATTTTAATTGTCAGATTATAAAACGGACAGATTTGGGGTTTGGAAATACCTGAGTTTTTGCTGTTTGTTCATCAAAAACCCAAGTCTTTATATACAGAAAAACCCAAGTGTTTATATACAAGGAGATACATATGTAGCTAAGTAGATATGCAGTTGTACATAATTTTGTCTGGCTGCTTCTATTCTGAGGAAAATTGAAAGAGACTTAATAAAAATCAACAGACTTTACGTTGATGTGAGTGTTCTGATTTAAACATAAAATCCAACACCAGTTTAATATACTTGGCAAAGCTTTTTAAAACAGTGCAGGTCTCCCCTGAATTTTTATTACGATGAAATCACACAGGAAGTTAGCGTGATGCTAGTATTAGTTTTTTTTTTCTCTTCTTAAGCTTAACATGAGGCACTTTGCTAATGTGTACTATTACAGACAGACTCTGTAATACTCCCTCTTCCACAGGGTGCTAATCCCTGTGTGGGACATGGTGATTACTCACAGCTACTCTCAGAATGTAAAAGATATTGTTACATCAAACATCCAGACTTGGGCTGTCACGGCCAATTCTTTATGCTTGGTAAAGGACAAAAGCATAAAGGCATTTCTGCAGTAATTCCTATCAGTGTTCAATGCATTCTAACAAATGAAAAAAGGAGTTAAGAATACTAAATTCATAACCTTTGAAAAAGAGCGGGGAATTGAATCTATGAAATAGTTATTCATTATTATATATGTGTTATTTTACAGCAGTATTAATTGTTCTTTCTGAAATATTTTTGTTGGAGGAGGTCATACTGGGCAAAAATGCCATCGTTTTCTGTTCCCATTTCTGTGGGTTTTAAGAAAGTTCTTGATGCAATGAGCATATCTTCCTGAGTATTCACCACAAACTATTGTACAAGCTTCTATAAAACAGTATATTTGTGAACTATGAGTGTTTTGTCTATTCAGTGAGTCCATACTACCAGAAAAATTTTTATTTCATGGGGTTTACGCATTTGTGCCAGCAAGAAGGTCAGTGGCTTTGCTGGGCTGCACGTCTGTCTTGCCCCTTGTGCCAGCTCCTGGCATCTCCCTGAGCTGTTTGACTGGGAGTGAAGGGTTTCCTCTGGGCTGAAGAGTGGCCAGGTGGTGGAGAGCCACCGCCGGGATTCTCCTACTGCTCACTCCTAATTACAATTGCTTGGCCGTGGTCCAGCACGCTTCTGTGATCAGACAAGCTGCAGCTGCTGTAATAACCCACCCAAAGCTGATATCAGCCCAGTCAGACAAATGTCTGCTCTACTGCTCTCTATGAAAAAAATAAAAACCCTCCAAGATTTTTACCTAACACAGGCATTGCTGTGGAACTAATACAGATCTGTAGCTTTTCTCTTAATTTTCTGCCTGAGGAACCAATACCTGAAGATGACTAAAATCAAAATTCCTACAGGAACTATTTACTGTTTAGCATTAATAATGGATGACCATAATAATTAAAAACTGCAAACTTTAAAGGAATTATAGAGTGGAATTTCTGTTTCTAGTTTTACATGTAAATGTTTAAAGCAAGCTTACACCTTCAAACTGTAAAGTGTAGCAGCAAACTAATCAAGCTTAGTTTTTGTTCTCGTGTGCTGTTAATTTGTTCAGTATTGCTGGTATTGCTTTCTGTTTAGTTCTGCTTTCTGGCTTTGAGATGAAATTAAAGTGTTTTTTCTATTAGGCTTAATTTTTCTGCTTTATGGGTAAAATAGCATGTCAATATTATGGCAATTGGTTCAAAAACCTTGTTTTCACCCTAATTATTTTCAACCTTAAGTATCAGCAGTAGAAACCAACTATTGTACTCTTTGCAGGGGGTGTCACAGTCAGGAAGCAGTCCCGTCACCGAGTCATCATCCAGCTCCCTGCCAATGGGGGTCGGGAGTGCCCAGACTCTTTGTTTGAGGAAAGGGAATGTGAAGCTTCTCCTGTCTGTCATAGTTACAGGTATGTGAGACAATCAACCAGAAACAACTCAGATATGATTTTTAAACTTGTACTACCTCTAGAGCTTGCTGAATTCCGTTACTTAGCAGTAGTTGTTTTTCTACTCTGCACTATTTAGAAAAGTAGGATACACATCTGAATCAAGGTTTCACAACAGATATATAGACTCAGTTGGGCCCACAGGGAATCAGTGGTACATTTTGTTCCAGCTCCTTGGAAAGAACATTGCAAGAACTAAGAATTACTTTCCAGAATAAATTTTTCATAGAAACTTTTTTGACATTCTAAACACGTAAAGCAGATCTTTCTAAAATATCCAAAGTGCTGAACTTCAAGCTTATGTGTTTAGGAGAGCTGATTCCTGGTGCCACACTGTTCAACCTACCATAGCCTTGATTTTTCTATCCCTCTAAGCCCTGAGATAGTCCAGAGCTGAAGATATCCCCATATGCCCTGTGTCCTCTGCATTGCCCTGATCTTCATCACAGAATGTTGAGGACTATTCCAGAAGGTGGAACAATTTTTGCTTAAGAACAGGTTTGGGTAGTTCTGTAATATCTATCTGAGTGTGTGGGAAGGTCTAGACACACAAGAAGAACTTGTTGTTGATGGAGACAAAGTTTAGAAAATTCTGATGCCATTAGTTAGATTAACTTGACAAAATAATAAAAAATATATTTTTAAATGAATAATAACTCCTATGAAGCTACTATCTGTTGCAGAGGTACAAATAGAATTTAAGCTTAGCTTAATGAAAGGAAATTGAGATTAAAGTAATGTGTTGCTTTCATCATCTCATAAGAATTATCATTGCAAATTCATTAGGAGATCACACTCTGTGCAACTAAAAGATATGAAAAGATTGAAAAGGGCATTGGGGAGCTACAAAAATCAGTACTCTAAACACCAGAGAAATAGAGATCAAGAACTTTTTATAGTCAGAATGAGAGCTGGAGTTTTGTCTTTTAAAATGCTGGCTGCTCCTCATCTCTTTAGTATCCTCAGTATCTGAGCTACATGATAATGTGCTGAGCATAAGAAAGAAGAGTTGCTAGAGAGTGGTAGATGGGGTCATTTATATTTCATGACATGAACTAATACTAAACACATGTTCCATATATTTCCTTTAGCATCTTTCTGACCTTTCTGTCACACATGCTGCGACAGATGGACTCACATACTCAGCTGGCTTGTGCCTTAGTTGCTGTCCCATAGAGGCAGGTTGCAATGAAACTCTGGGTGCAAAACCATTAAGATACTTTAAAACATGCAAATGGCTGATGGCTGGAGCTGTGGATTATTGTAGAGTTGTGACAACAAACAGACTTGGCTGGATTTCTTATATTTAAGGGCTGGGGTATTGTACAGCACTAGCAGGGAACTTTGTAAAAGTTTCATAGCAGTTTATATTAATGATAGAATAATTTAAGCAGTGCAGTATTGTATTTGTTATTGATGGGTTTTTGCAAATTCTTTTTGTTTGTGTTTTATTTTTGATATGGTGGACCCATCGTGTTGGTTTTCTTAGCTGGCTCCGCATTTGCAAGGTGTTGCCACTCAGCAACCCAAGATCCCAGGAATTTCCTGAGGCACCCTTGCAGTCACTCAAGCCCACTGTCCCAATACTTTCCTGCAGCTACCTTTCCTTTCTGTTTCTTATTTCTCCTTTTTTCTTTCTACCTTTGCTTCCTCCTTTCTTCCATGTGTTCTTAATGGTCTCATCCTAAAAGAAGAAAATAGGGATAAGTTTATGATATTGTTATTGGTTGTTTTTTGTTTTGTTTTTTTTTGTTTTGTTTTGTTTTTTGAATTTCCCGTTACCAATTAGTAAAAATAAACAACAGCTTATGGTGGTTTACAACACTATCTAGCACTTGTGCTGCCTGAAGTTTTATGGCTACAAGGTTTAGATGGAATTTTTCCCGTCTCGTTTCAGGTGGAAGACACACAAATGGCGCAGGTGCCAGCTGGTACCATGGTACGTGCGCCAAGACAGTCCGGGAGCACAGGAGACTTGTGGACCTGGACTACAAGCAAGAGGTTAGACCCTTTGTTTCTGTCATTTATTCTCAGAAATCTATATATGCACTGGTGTGGGAAATGCCTTACATTTTAGGCCTTGTTACCTAACATTAATTTAATCTATCTTTATGTGTGTCAGCAAAGGAAAACACTGAAAGTGCTCAGGGCCATGTCTCAGTGTGTTTGGAGTCTCTGCCAGCATGGAGATCCTACAGACTCTTCTGGCACTTGTTCCCTGATGCAATTTGTGTCTGTGACCCCTTATCCTTTCTCTGCACATCTCCGGGAGCATTTTGGCTATTTCTTCTCTATACTCTCAAATTAAAATAGTTACAGAGAGCAGTGGGAGCATGAGATTGAAGACTTTGCATTAACACTTTAGAATTCAGTGCCAGCCCATTTCTCCAGGTTGTGAAGGTGTAGGTACTGACTGCTAAAACTGTCATTGTCCTCAAACTTGCTGAGCATGCTTTCTGTACAGGTTGTTAAAGAGACTAAACAGAACTGTGCCTGGAGTTAACCACTGAGGTGAAACAATCTTAACCAGCTGCTGGTTAGACTTCTAAACCACTGACCCTTTGAGCCCAATGATCCAGATATTTTTGCACTATTTCCATTATATAGCAAATAATTTTTACATCCAAATCCAGCTTTACTGTCACCTGTCTTCATAGAGAATTTTGTGGCTTTAACGGAACTGTGTATGTGTGACTGTTAAATATAGCCAGGATACAGGTTTTTTTAGGTGCGTTAAATACATTCAATGAGAAAATAAATGCAGTTCCTATTTACTGTTATAGTAATTGAATTGCTTTGAACTACTGGTCAACCTTGAATTCCAGGAAGGCTTTTCTCCTTTGTTGTTTCTGAGTGCAAACTTGTATTTGTTAAAGCACTATTGGCTCAGCGGATTGTGCCATTGCCGAGGAAGGACATTGCTAACTGCAGAAGTGAAATGTTCAGGTCATTAACTTCCTTGCAGCATTAAAGGAGGTCATGGTGTACTTAAAAAGTTATGGAGTAAATCTTAAGCTAGTAGCTCCTACCACTTACTCAGACAGTGTCACAGGAGATCAATTTAGAGCTTACCACAAAATGAAACCTTAAGGCATTGCCTGCTAATACAAAAGACTTCTGGCTGCGGTAATTATTTCAAAGGTCTATCACAATGGAATCTATTTCTAGCAGCTCTGGAGGATACATTCAGATTGCACACTGAGAAAATAAGATTTCTGTCTTTGATGGTAGGAATTCAAATAGTAAAAAGTGTTATCTTCTGTGCTTACATGGTAGTACCTAAATCCCTTGACTTTGTCTCAAAGTCAGTTAATAAAGACAGTCAGTTAATAATAGTGCATGCAGATTGGATTTTATTATTCTTTCGTGTCATGAGAGTTTCTTTATATTTTCTTAAATGTAATTCCAAACATGTACAGGGCACACATATATAGAGTAATACATGATTTTGAAATTAATGGCCATGTAGTTTTCAAATCTGTTAAAAGCAACCAACAGAATTTCCCTTTGGTACTACACAGACTTCGATCTTGTGAAAGATGATGTATTCAAGCAGTAATCTTGTTCCCACAAGCAGATAAAATGCAAGTAGCTTTCCAGTGTAATGTGGTCAAGTGGTAGGATGAGTAATCCTTAATTAGGAACCCCTGGAGCAGCTAAGCCTGAAGAAAGCTGGTGTTTTTGATAGAATTCTGTGAATGTTTCTGAGATCAATTGTTAGAAAGGAAGATTTTTGTTTACTACTGCTTTTTGTCAGGTCTATCTCATATATAAATTCCATTGTAGAATTCACAGAGCAAATTATTCAAGTTGGAAAATGGAAGCTTATTTGCACCTCAGTCCAGATATCAAAATATGAATCTCAATGTTGTTTAGGCTGCTGCAGTGTTGAAGGTTATAGGCACTAAGGACAGAGGGGATTTTGGCCAATATTTTTTCCCATTTATGTAAGTGATGTAAATTAACATATAATGTAAGTTTCCAACTCAAGTTTATTATGTATCATGTCTCACTGTTGTAATACCTCACAATGTGTTTACCATATATTTTATACTGAGTAATGTAAATTGATAATCTGTGGCAGCTAAACACAGTAGTACAGCTTTTCCTCAGATTGACAGAGGTGAAATATTTTCCCTTTACAATGTATATGACTTGGAAGTACAAGTTGAATTTTTGCACAGAAGTAAATTTCACTTTGGAAAACACACTTCTCTAATACTAGAGATTATCAGCTAATTCTTTTTATTCACACCTCAGAAAATTGCATTTTGAACATGAATAGTGTGTTTTATTTGATAATATAATTTATCTCCCACACAGGGTATCAATTCCCTATCCCCTCTTGCCTTTCAAATTCTGCCATCAAAATAGCCATGTGTGAATTTCAAGTGGCACACATTTTTTTTGTTTGGCCCCCTGCACAAGAGCTGATTTAATGTGAGGTGCTCACTGAAGGGAGGCTGACCTGAAAGCAAACATCTGCCTGACTGAGCTGTGCACTGGACAGTATTAGAGAGATTTCACCTGAAGGAAGACTTGAGAAGAAGTTTTATCTCCTCTCCCTGTTAATTCTTGGCTCCTTCTGCACACTTAGCTACTCCTAAATAAAATTTCTACAGGCTGTGGAAAACTTTGCATAATAATATGTCGCTAAAAAATTCTGTACTATATATAATTTCTTTAATATGTGATGTAGATACGGAAAAGACTGAGCTACTACTGTGCAATTCTTTTTAACCGCTCCAAAATCACAAATTGCTAAACACTGAAATATGAAATCCATTTGGGATAACATTCTGGTGCTGCATTTATGATTGCTACTGTAATACAGATATTTTGATCAGTACATTTAACTGTTTGTTGGTGAATTCTGTACAAATATTGACCATACTGTGAAAATTGTTGACACATCAGCATTTTTTTTCCAGTTGAGAAAGAGTTCTGTTTCAAGTTTCTGGTGCTCATGCATGCAGAAATCACACATTGATCCATCTGTTTGTGCCAATTTGCTTTTGATGACAAAGCAAAATAATAATATTTTAGAAGTAATCTCTGCCATTTGGTTTCCCATGCACTGCTCTTTCATTTTGGGTTGATACTCAGTAGAGCAATAATTCCATTCTTCTTTGTGGAAAGGGTTCTGAGTTCCTCTTTTTCAATGCAAGGGGATGTCGCCATTCCTATCAGCTTGTCCTGCTTCTGATCTGATTGCCCACACACAGACACTGTAACACATAGATTATCAGCAAATGTGTTAAATGAGAAAGTATAGGAATGTACACCAGGGAAAAGGCACATCTGACCATGCATTCATTAGCAGTTTATTTTGAACAAAATAGTCTGCTACTGTTAATGTTTTAGTTAGAAAGATAATTAAATCTGAAGGAAAAACTAGAAGTTAGAAATCATTAGAAATTGCAGTTAGGAGTCTCTGAGTAACAAGAACATATGCATGCCTTGCTTTGTATCACAGTTTTACTATTTACTCTTCCATTCTTCAGATTTTTTTTATCACATTTCATCCTTCTTGGCTAAAGAGATACTTGGGTGAATCATAAAGTTTAGAATAGTGATTCATTGTTGAAGACAGCTTTGTTGCTATCTGTCTTGTATAATGGAGGTTTTGTTACAAATCATGTCAAGTTAAATGAATGTTGTAAAACTGTAACTTGGGTCAATGCAGAGGAAAGAGAATAAAAGAGCTTGGTGGTTTTGTTTTAAAGAAGATTTTCTCTAAAAGTATTTTTAAGTGTTTGTTAGCTATTCATGCAAATAATGGGCAAGCATTTATATCTAATCCTAAGTGGCATTAAATACTGAGTAGCAAATTCATTGCAGTAGTCATAAACTTTATTTGAAGAAGGTTGGTGGTCATGACAATTGTATTGAATTCCTATGATGAATGAAAATCTGAATTTGTACCACTGATAAAATGTCTTCTAACAGTGGGTAAGCAGAGCAGGAGTGTATTACAGATCTGAGGAACTTCAGGCTTCAGTCTTTTGTTCAAAACCCTCAAGAGGAGATGACATGTGTGCATCAGCAAGGACTTTGAAATTTCCTTTTGACCCTACCCAACAAGAAAAGGAAACACAGAGAAAAGCCATATTTGACTGCAACAAAATTTCTGTTTATTTTCATAAGCTGTTTCTCAGCTAACAAGATTATTTGATTAGATGCATTGATGAGTCACCTGAAAACCAGGAGAGAAAGGCACAGTGGTGGCAAATACAAAATGCACCTTTCTCCTGACAAGAAAATGAAAATAAGACAACAATCACCAGTCAAAAACTAGATTAGAGAATAATTGCTTAATAAAACCAAGCTACTAAGTTTGAAATTGTGAACAACTTAGGCAAGCATGCATGATGTTATGCTTATCTCTTAAATCTGTGTTAGTCAATCTCAGCTTCAGTGACTTGTGAAGGAACTTAGAAAGACAGCTAAAATCCCTTTTGCATTGTATAGGAAAACCTAAGAAAGTTAATAAAATTTGTTTTGCCAGTAGCTCCTGCAAGTGTAAGACAGGGCTTGTTGGGCTGCATCCCAATGGTAATGAAGAGGACATGTAGCAGATGAGAAGCTCGAGTGCCCAAACTGCAATAACTGAATCACATCATGATGTGTATGGATGGGTGCACATGGTAAGGGCCATCCCAGTGACCGAAAAGAGATTGGCAGAAGGATGCACAGCCTGAAGTCCTTGCCACCATGAATCTTCCTCAGTCTTGTAGGAGGAATGGGATAAAAATTGTGGTGTCAACATATTCTGCAATAGCAAGAGGAAAGTTATTTGCAAACTTAAACAGAAGTTTAAGTGACCTGGCTGTCAGAGAAAACACCTGAGTAGCTGCATTATGTCACTGGGAATTGGCCTTTATTGAAGACCTGGTCTTGAGCTCTCACTGTTCTTCATTCACAGAGTGTTTGTAGTTATTTGAAAGAGGAATGGGAGGAAGCATCCCAGGATGGCCATGGGCACACAGAGAGGCCTTGCAGGCTTGTTAGAGCTGTGAGGAGGCTTGAAGGCAGAACCAGTGTTCAAAATCTCTTTTCTCACTCTACAGCTTAACAGGGACAGCAGCCTCCCTCTGCAGGCATCGCTTATGGAGGCAGTTATGGTGGGTGTTACATGCCCTTACTGAAAGCACAGGAAAGAAGTCAAAATCATGGAGTGCTGCTCTTCATGGAGCTATAAACTACTATTTTACTGTAGCCTTAACAGATGAGAGTGCTCTATTGCCTGGTTTGTGTTTTAGTCACTGCAACGTACAGTGATCAACTTCAGGAGTCATAAGTAAGAATTTGGACAACTGCTCAAAAGCAGTGTTTACATGAGAACATAACTTTTTATTGGCAAAAAAGAGCCACAATCTCCATACAACTTTATTTGGCAGAAATACATTGTTATTGTCTTTGGAACATAAAGAGCACTCAGTCTTGTATTTTCACAATATTAAGGGCATATACTCCTTAAGATACTTTGTGGTAGGAATATTTTGTCACACTGTGTCTAGTCCACTGTGTACCACAAAGAAAGAAATAAAAATAGATGAAATCATAGCTTAGACAATATGGATAGAAGGCATAAGAAAACTTAGTGTGCTGAAATAGTTCTTGTTTTCTAGAATTCGAAAAAATATTTTTGTTGTTAAAAATAGTTAGCAATTGAAAAAAATTATATCACAAATGTATTGTAAAAGAAAGGACAATAAAGAACCTTAATTTAAAAAGAAATTTTTAGATATAGGAGGCACTGAATCTCACACCTCAGTGAAATGTCAGTGAAGTATGCTAATGATGAAACACTGGAAAGGTTTTTATATAAACTCACACATGACATGACTTGCTAAAATACAGACTCAGTGTTTCATTATGCCAACAAGAAATATATTAGCCTGTAGTCTCCTGTGGGTACTTGGTGGAAACAATGCTATCCAACAAAGTTTTAATTACATCAAAGTCCCTTGTCTATAAAATTTAGACTGCTATTTATTTCACACCTTTCTTCTGGGAGCTAATAGTTGTTAAATACTAGAACAATTTTATAAGTGAATGGTTTCTATGTTAAATTGGATTTTTCTGTTAGCTTGTTTTATGTTTTCACTTAATAATTACTATGTTTAATTCAGTAATGGAGGAACCATGCTCTTTCCGCTTACTGCTAATGTCTGTAATAAATATAAGGTGGTTGTATAAGTAAAATAATTAGCCTGGTATGGTATAGCTTTATAGTAGCTGAAGACACTTCTCTGTATAGTGAGTAAATCATCGATCTCAGTGATCTTTTCTTAAACACCCATAGGCTTGATCAAAGAGAGAAGGGATGAGTTAGCCCAGGTTAGCTTGTGAGTGGAAAAAGGAACTTCTCTAACAGTGAGAGCATTTCAGATGTCAAGACTGTTAGCTGGCCAAAAGAGTGTATTAATGGAATGTATGCAGTTGGCAAAAGCCCTGCTTCTAATAGTGGAAAAATACACATTTTTCAGCTGTCATAAAGAGTATAAACCTTGATACCCAAATCTGGAAAATAACAATAGGAAAATGGGATATAGAGCAAATCACCCAAGTCTTATCAACTAGAAGTAGCTGAATAGTTATGGACAGGCACTGTGAAAATTAAGATTTGGGAATTGATTTAGTATGCCACGCTGTCCTCTAATTTGTATTGTTATTAAGGTGAAATATTTAGATCTTGAGAATGAAGTTTTCCTTCTTTGATTGCTATGGTACAACTGACAGTTAATCTAGGAAAAACCAAAGTGTTAATTCTCAGGGGAGCTTTTGACCTGAGTCTGCTGGATGTAAATTAGATGCATTAATATGAGTCTGAAAAAATTTATGACATAATGGGTATCTGCTCATGGAGTAATGTTTATAACTAGGAAAGAGGAGGGAATGAATATTGGTTTTAGAAAAAGTCAATTTAGCTAGAAAGAAAGAATGTTCTTTGGTGGACAACATTTCTTATCCTATCCAAGAGCTAGATGGAGAGGGAATATGTAAAATGAGAATTAAACTTTTGAAGAAAGTTAGTAAAGGATATTAATTAAATTAAAGTTATTAAAGGAAATTAATTAAAGGCTAGTTAGTTGACTGTCTTTTAGACATTGGCTAGGTATAGTTTTCACTGCTAAAAATGGTGGCCTGTATCTCCCTGAGAGTGCAGTGAAGATAATGCGATTAGTTTTGCTCATGTGTGCATATAGCAAGGCCAAACTCAAGACGGAGGATTTAGGTTTGACCTCTGTGAATTTCCACATGGTAAAACTAGTCTGAACTGTGGTTTTACCTTAGAGATATTGATGTGTGCTATTAGAAGAGAAGAGCATCTCACAAAAATCCAAAGCTATAGCCTAGGCTTCTATTGGAAGATCACACAAGTTTGACTTGTGGTTTTCTAAAACATTTGTGTGATCTTAGAATTCTGATAGTACAGATTTTCAATTTTTGGATATTTGATTTTTCTCACTGAAGCACTTTAATTATATCTGAAAATAATGTTTCCTCATGTAAACTACACAAATAGTAATAGGATTTGACAAAATAATTGTATTAGACAGTGTGCAGCTGGCCAGTCCCCCAGTAAGCACAACTTAATGCAGTACTGAGCCTATTACAAACAGTGCTGGCAGCCCTGCACCAAAGGGCAGTTAAGGATCAGGGAAGTTGTTTGCTCAGTATCTCAGGAAAAACACACCCCCCTCCCTCTCAGTGTTTTACAGTAGATGTGTGGCAAAAACAATTCCCTTGGGACCTTTGGGTATGTTTTAGTAGGGACATGGACTTGAAATGGAACACATGGGTCAGCAAGTTCAGCTTCCTAAGTCATCATGAGGCAGAAATTTAGTTTAGAACTGCCAGACTAAAAAGCCTTTTTAAGAAATCATAGCTCACTAGACCATTACAATTACCTTAAAAATTAAAAAAAAAAATTCCCTTAGCTATGCTTCCTTTTTTTTCCTCCAGGAGGAAATAGTTATAGAATCATAGAATATCCTGAGTTGGAAGGGACCTGGAAGGATCAGTCCAACATCTGGCCCTGCACAGGACAGCCCCAAGAGTCACACCATATACCTGAGAGTGTTGTCCCAATGCTTTTTGAACTCTGTCAGGCTTGTGACCACTTCCCTGAGAAGCATGTTTCAGCTCCCAACTGGGTGAAGAATCCTTTTCTAAGGTGTAAATTAACACCCCCTGACACAGCCTCAACCATTCCCTCACATCCTTTCAGTGGTCACCAGAGAGAAGAGCTGGGTACCTGCCCCTCTTCTTGCTCACTTATAGGCAGTTTTCTCTTTTATTTTGAAGTACTGCATTCATACTCCCCTTTTCTCCAGGAGTTGAACTTGATTTTTTTTAAAATTCGTGCTAATAAAGCAATTATTGTCAGCACAATTGAAGAGCTATCTTTAAACTATGGAGTGTAATATAAAAAGCTATATTCCTTCATATGAATACAGAATATTTGGATGCAATGCTACTGCAACAATAGGTGACCCAAATTATTTTACAGTCGAGGTGCTGCGTCTACTGCTTGCTGTCAGATGCCAAGAAGCATAAATATAATTCTATTGTGTGAACAAACAACTAGAAGTTTCCTATCTTGTTACTGTATAATAAGTCTTATGATGTTTTGGGGAAGGACCTGAAGTTAGGTTTATTGAGCTTAGAATAGATAAGCAGCCATGCTTAAAAAAACTTGAGAAACAATTATAGAGCATTGTTGACTTTCATGAAGCGGTAGAGTGCCTCCTCAGCAAGTTTGCTGGTGATACAAAACTGGGATGAGTGGTTATTACCCCAGAGAGCTGTGTAGCCCTTCAGAAGGATCTGGACAGTTGAGGGAGATGGGCAAAGAACTGTCTGATATTCAAGGGCAAGTGCAGGGTCCGGCCCCATGCACCAGGACTGACCTCCTGGAAAGCTGCTCTGCCTGCAGGTCCTAGTGGACAAGGAGCTTTACATAAGCCAGCAATGCATTTATAATATTTACAGTTGTCTGTAGTTTTTTTGCCTGGTAAGTCCTGATAAATTATTTTTAACAAAATCTTAAGTGAGAAATTAGAAATGTATTCAATTCAAGGTAAAACTGGCATCAAATATTAAGCTGCTGTATAGGTATTTTGGGCTTTCAGTGTGATAGAATGATAGAATATAGTAGACTTTACGTAATTGAATAGCGACACTCCTTAAAAAAAATACGGTGAATTAGACTCCGTCTCTTTTTGCTTCCAGCAATTACTTGTCGCAGACACGATGGAGGACAAGCTGACATCAGTGAGTGCCTTAAGTACTCTGGCCCATTACCACCCTTGACACAGACGTGCCAGATTCCCTGCCAAGACGACTGTCAGTTTACGACCTGGTCAAAATTTTCTCCCTGTAATGGGGACTGTGGAGGAGTCAGGACAAGGAAACGCACTCTTGTTGGTAAGAGTATCAAGCAAAATAATGCTGCTTTTATTTATTATTGATAATGTTTTGTTTAAAACCTGAGGACTTCAGAGGTTCCCTTTTGACAAGTGTTACAGTGGCAGAAAGCAGATCCAATTTCTTGCTCTGTATGCTACTGGTGGAACAATACCCAGGAGTAGAAACTCGTGCCATGTGTCAGAGGCTCTTGATATGGGTAAGTGGCTAGAGAGATGAGAAGATGGGAGAGCATAGAAGAATACTTTTCCCCCCTAAATATAGTGCACATAATAGGGGTTTTTTTTGTTATGTTGAGGTTTTTTGTGTTGTTTTTATTTTCTTTGTGGGTTCTTTTTGTCAGAAAAGTCAGCAATCATCTCACTTTAACAGGATCAGATGTTAACACTCTTGCCTTCCTCTTCCCACACCTGGTCTCAGCTAAAGCAGGCTTCCTTCTCTCATGGTGTTCTTTGGTGCATTTAGAGCCACTATGGCAGCTGAGTGTGTTTCAGCATTTTGTTATAAACCACCATTTTCAGCCTTAAGCTTTGGCTTACCTCTTTTGAACTTAGCTGCAGTCTTGAATGTCAGATTAAGCCAGTCCTTATGATTAAGCCAGTCCTTTCTCTGGCTGAATGTTTCCCAGTTCTTTCTTTCGCCATTTTTCATCGTCTGCATACAGCACCACAGACCACATAAGGCAATGGCTCGTTTTTTGCCTTATTTCTTGAGATAAGTAATAATGCTCTTTTTTTGTGTCCCAAGAAGGCTCTTTAAGTTTTATTTAGCAGAATAAAAAGATTTATCAGTGATGCCCTTGCCACAGACTTGTCCTAGTCTGGACACTGTTCCACTTTCAAACATTTTTTTCTTCAACTTCTTTTTAGTCTATTGTTTGATGGTTTTGGTTTTTTTTAAATTATTTTTTCTTCTGCATGAAGTGAAAAAAAATGCCCTGCTTCTAAATTATCATTGAAACCTCAAGAGTGAAGCTTGGCCCCTGTCACAGCACTCTTTGCCAATTAGTCTGTATTGTCTGTGGTGCAGGAAAGCTAGCTAAGGGGGGTGCCCATTAGCAGGCTCAGAAAGAATGTGATAGGATCCAAACCCTATTCCTGTCTCCATCCCCCTGTAAATCAGAAGACCAGTGGAAAATGAATAATTCATGATCTTCAAGAAGCCTCACTGTGACTGTCTAATAATTCCAGTAAGCTTTATGTCAGGTTTGCTTCCACAAGGGAAAAAATGAACAAAACTGACTAACAGTGTTTTTCCTTATTTTAAAAACAGAGCAAGAAAGTACACATTCTTCCTACCACAATATTAACACTTTGTGATACTTCCTGTCCTCATTTAAGTTACCCATTCAAACTTGACAACTCTGTGATGTGTGCTGTGGTGTATTCTCTGTGGCAATGTGTTACCCAGACTTGGAATAAATTCATAATTATTCCTGGTAAATACTTCCAGAGGAGAAGCATACATTTTGTGTTGTCAAAAGAATGAGAAACTTTTCTCCAGGTATCCATTTTCTATTCTACTGTTCTAAATGAAGACAATAGCAAATACAAGAACTGAGGTTGTTGCTGCAATATCCAGTGCCTTGTTTTGAATAGCGGGGAAAATACTACAGAACATTACATTTACAGTAATATCTAAGTAACAGCTACTTAGATACTACTTAGTAACAACCACTACTTTTAAAAAGACTACTACATTAATTTATATAAACTGGTTTGGAAAGGAAAACTAAGCAAACTTTACCAAAGAGAAGATTTTAATAAATTTATTGGAAAGGGGAAATTGAGTGGATGGCTATGCTACGGTTCAGGAAAGAAAGCAAGAACAGTACTGAATGGAAACATTCAGAGAAGGAGCTTATTCTATTAGAGGGGAAGAATGGTAATTATGAACAAATGTATGATAACAGGTGATGAAAGAATTTTGGTATTTTGAAAGAAGGTACTAGTGTAGGAAAGATGCATGTTACTCCCTTCAACTTGAAAAAGCTTGATCCAAATAGAAATCTTGTTATTAAACTGCACACTGCTGATGAAATAGCAGGAAAAGAGTGTATTTTTTTAATTGCTAACATTTTTGAACTTTACTCCTGAGACATTTTTTATCCAAATTAAATATAAATTACATCTTCTTTTTAAAAAAGAAATTGCCTTTATGCAAATTTTAGGTATCCACTACTTTAGAAATTCAATTCAATAACCTAATTTAATAAAGATAAATGTAACAGGTACTAGGTGTATGTATGTATGTAGTTGCAAGCACTTGTTACAGAAGCCTAAATTAAATTTTTGGGAGATAAGCTGTAAACTGATACAAACTTGCTAATAACTATTTCTTCTTTCTAGGAAAGAGTAAGAAAAAGGACAAATGTAGAAATTCTCAGCTGTATCCTCTGATTGAGAATCAGTTTTGCCCGTGTGACAAGTACAGCGCTCAGCCTGTGGGAAATTGGTCAGACTGTATTTTACCAGAGGGTAAGACAGAAGTGCTGCTGGGAATGAAGGTCCAAGGAGATGTTAAGGAATGTGGACAAGGCTATCGTTACCAGGCCATGGCGTGCTATGACCAAAACAATCGACTTGTGGAAACATCGCGATGCAACAGTCATGGTATTACAAACTTATTTTCTTTCATCTGTTTACTTATGACCTTTAAGTTTAACATAATATATGTACAAGTAGAATTAGCAGATTAATATTTATTGGTTAGGCTGCCTTTTATCCCAAGATACCTTCAAACCTAGCACGTTTTTGCTGACTTTTAAAATAGTACAATTAAGTAATGGTAAACTACTAACTAGGTATTTTTATTGAAAAAATTAAATTCTTGTTATTCTTCCTGATTACTGTAGCTAGAAATCTGAGAATAAAGCCATTTACAAGGGGCAAATTAAAAAAAAGTAAACAAACACAGGACTATTTTGGAAAGGCTGATATTATTTCCACAGATTCTTTAGATAGCTTTAAACCCTTAAATAACCTTGTCTCTACCATTTGCTCTTCAATACCTTAACTAACAGGACCTGAGTTCAACAGCACACAGCACTTTTTCTCTGTGTAAATCTGTGATGTGTAAAACTAGGATGGTTAAAGACTTTTTATTCTTTGTATTTACATTGCTCCAGGAAGGAACAGTGTTCCTTCCTAAAGGGGATGCATCTGCAGCATTGGGATCAAAACTGGCTGTTTCTGGTTTTCAGTGAGCCAGAAATGTCCTAATTGACATCAGTGGAGTTTTTGCCTTCATTTTTTTCCTGCTTGCAGTGAAAATTTGTATCTGAGCAATTGGTATGAAAAGCTGGGTGTTAGTGCTGTTAAAAGGTCGATTTAAGTTTAATTCACAGATGGCTTCTACTTTCTACTGTTAAATTAAGATAACAGATATTTCATTTATTTACTTGGATATATTTAAAATAACTAATCAAAGAGATTGAATTAGATAAGGCAATTTTAATTTGCACTATGAATTCTAGTTTAGAGATATGATAAACTAGAAATTCAATGTATCAAGCCAAGGTGTTAGCATATACTATGTTAGAAATTAATCACTTTTTCAGCATTAAGTTCAGAGTGACCTTTGAAAAGTGGAAAATTGTAAAAGCACTTCAGTATGTAGGAAAGTAGGAGAAGTGATGGCCCACTGCCAATCAGTTTTCAGTGACTTGAAGAATGGGCACTGCCAACTTTTGTGTCAAAAGAAAGGAAAGAAACTGTTTGTCCAAGAGCATGTTGTTGTATGTGGTAAGTAAAAAGCTGCTGCTAGGAACAACTTTTTGTGTAGAAGAAATATGGATGTATCTGCTTTGAAGCCCTGGCAGTGCATTTTGAGGAGCAATTCCATTGCAAGAGTCAAAGAAATAGAAGAGGAAGAAAAATGTATTAAAAAAGTATATTCTAAACCATCATTGTTTACCCTGATAGAATTCTCTCTTCATGATAGTAATTTCTGATCCAATAGATTTTATCAGGGAATGTGGCCTACATTCACAGTGACCACAATGAATAATAATCCAGTGGAAAAGCTGCTAACAATGTGTTACTGTCATTGCTGCTACAGCCAGGGCAACAGTTTATGTGCTATTAGCACTCACAGGCATCCTTCCAAAAACACAGTATAGCAATGCTTTGTTGTGCTCTTTCTTTCTCAAGTTCCATCTTTTCTTTTTTTTTTTTTTTTTTGTCACAGGAGACTTGAAGTCTCTTTTAACTTTGTAAAATGGAAGTGTTTGCTTGTCATTCCTGTATTTATTGTAGGTTGGGATGCCTGAAACCTTTGTTTTTAGGTGTTGTTTTCTTTTGAATTCTTTCTTTCTAGATCAGTTCACTAAGATGTCTGGTTCCTTGATATTCCACTACACCACCCCCCACCTCACACCCCTCCTGTCTGTGTTTTCCAATCAGTTCCATCTGAGAGGGAGGGTACACGTTAACTTGGTCCATGGTGACATGTGTGAGCATATAAAGCTTGGAATTCATATTGAACTAATCCTGTATACTTTTTACTTTCCTAAAATTGTTTGGCAGGAGTTTCATGTTTACAGGGAATGAAGAATCTAACATAATTTTGATGATAAAGTTTTAAACTGATGTTAATGAATACATCACTAAATGTATGGTTTCCTTTCCAGTAGATCCTCTGTTATTGATAGGTTTTGTACATAGACATAGTATAGGTTTACATAAATCTTACCTAATTTATTGTTTTCCTTCAGCATTTTTTACAGATTTAGCATATTTTTGAAAATACAGGGGAGCTAGAGCAAATTATATAGGTTTTTCAATCTAATTTCAGTATATGTTTACTGCCTTTTCTGAATAACTACTTTGTATTCATGGATTACATTCTGATGATTTGTTTTATTTTTTTGCAACGTGTACAAACTTCTGCTTTGCCACTTAAATCTTATTTTATATTTTCCCAGTACTTATTTACAACACTTTTCTCGTTATTCTCATGCTCTTGTTGTGTGACAGTTTTTCAGTTTGGCATCATCTCTAGGTTTTAGTATGCCCTTTGTTTTGGTTTGGTTTGGTTTTGTTTTATTTTGGTTGGGGTTTTTAATTGTTGTTGTTTGGAGGTTTTTCTGGTTTGTTTTGTTTTCTTTAAGAACAAACATAAAAGCTATATGATGCCAAACTAACAAGGGATATCTGTAGTATCACGATAGTACCCCACCTGCTGGAAAATAAAAGTGCCTTGGAGCTTCCCATCAATCTGCATTTGGCTTTTCAAGCAGAACTTGACAGGACACATAATTCAAGCCTGCTTGGGTTATTTTTTGTAAATTTTAACAGAGGATCTTATCTCCCTACAGCAATGATTTTTCACTAATTTTATAACTGATTTTTCACTGGATTTTTCACTAATATTTTTGGCTGATCTAAAGTGTAATCAGATTTTTCTTCTATGTTACCTGTTCTATTCTTAGTTCCTGTGGGTCTCTTTTTTCTTTTCCAAATAATATATTATGTAATTGAAATTTTTATAGCATATGATTTGGCAAATTAGCTTGTACTAGGAGGGAAAATAAGTCCAACATTTAAGGGAAGATATTTCCTGTCTGGTATCCAACTTGAGCTTTTGTTGTCTTCTCACACTGTGAAGTCCTGAAATGGGAAATGGAGATAATTTAACTTCTTCAGCTGTGACAACAACCTCTAAATCTGTCAGGAGGGACAAACTGCACCCACACTGATATTATTCATACATCATGAGATATGTTTTGTGATATATTCAAATAACACAAGAAACTCAAATAGTGAGACTTTCAAAAGTTTTATGTAAATATTACCATGTAAATTTACAAAGCCATGAACAGGTCAGTGTTGCAAGCCATGTTGTTTTGAGCAGAAGAAATGAGAAAACAGACCTGCTCTGCTGTGCCAAAAACTTTTTAAGCTTTTTGTTTTGCAAAATGTTGCTTGCTTATCATCACAGTTTGGTTATTTATTCAGAAAAGAAAAAGTAAACAGAGCCAGAAGAATAAATACTTCAGGGCTCTCTTTCCTGCATGGCACATCTCATGTTCAAAAGATTTAAGAGGAGTTAACTAACAGTGTTTCACAGCCACCAAGGAGCTAAAGGACAGATGTGATGCAAGGACCATCCTAAATTAGTATACCTGTCTGAGTATTCTCATGATAATTTTTGAAATTTTGGGTGCAGTTATAAAGTACCAAGTGCAAACAAGTTTCTCAAGAAGACAGGAGTGACTGTGAAAGAAAAAGAAAGGCAACTTATAGTTAAGTATCTCTATTGGTACTGCTAGGTTAGAACTCTGGGAAGAAGAGGACAGAAATCCTTCTGCAGAGGGTCCTTAGCTTTCTGTAGCTTAACAGGTGCTTCAAAAAAAATCCCACACAGTTGAAAGTAGACCTAAGTTTCAGCTGCAGAGAGGCAAGGTGGTTTGTTTTTTCCTTACTTTCTTTTTTCTTTGTGTTATATATGCCAAATATTTTTGCTTTCATTTTAAAAATATTTTGTTTCACATTTGAGTTAAATTTATTGGTAAGAAAGTTTACACTATTCAGCAGCCATTTGAAATATTCTGCCACTGGTATTTTCATCCATTCCAGTTCTGCAGAGTGTGGGCAAGAGCTAAGAGCTTCCAGGTATCAGCAGGTGTGGGAGCATCAGATAAAAGGGGTAACTGAGCTGCTCTTTACCTGTTTCCCCTAGTGGAAGACACACAAATTGCCCTTTCTCTGCTTCCTGCTTTTCAATTCTACATAGATAATTTTATTGGAGAAATATAATAACTTATTTTGTTAATCAAATGTGAGAGGTTTTTTTCTCCATTAGAAAAGCCTCCGTTGTTTTTCATAGCTTTATCTCTGCCATGAGTTGTGTACTAGAACTCTGTGGATAATGACATATGTCTGCCAACAATCTGTTTCCATGTATTTGTGAAAAAAATTGAGAGAGATTCTCTTCATTGTTCCTTTAAATTGTACCTTTAAATTTTCATGACAAAAAACCCAAAAGCAAGCCACTGCCATGCTTATGAACTAAACTATTTGCTTTTCAGTATTCAGTTTTTCTCCACCATATATCAATTATGAACCATGACCCACATAAGCTGGGTGGTGGTTGTGTTTGTGTGTGCCTGCTGAAGGCAAACAGAGTAGCATGGCAGACAGATGCAGCATTTTTATATAGGTCGTATTACTCTGCTTAATTCATGTCCGTTTACTGTTAAGACCTTAGGCACAGTCAAGCAGTCAGGATAGTTTGTCTGCTGCCTTATTAGTGTGAGATTATTTCCCCCTTCAGCATTAATTAAATGAGATGCATTGATTTGTGCTGACTCTACAAAGCCCTCTGTGGCTACAAGGCTTATGTGGAGGATTAGAGAGGAATATCTGCATATCAGTGAATACTGTTGCAACAGCTGCTAGGAGTATCAATGTGAATGGAGGAATTTTGTATTTAATTGCTTATGTGTGCAATAAAATAAAATCTTGTATGGTATAACAGAGTCTATATAGTCCAAAATGTCTATTACAGCTTGCTTTATCCACTTTTATTAGGATTTTTAGATGTGGCTTTTTCACTCTCAATAGTCTAACCTGAAGCAATGCAAATTTATACAGAAAAAAAAAATCAGTGTTAAAATTTAATTGGGACTTTCTGTTGAATGTTTATTCAAAAGTAAATATATTTCCCCTTGGAAATTCTAATCTAGCATGGTAGTAACCCTAGATTCTCAAACTTTTATTAAGATACATTACTGTTTCATAGCCTATATATTTTCTCTTATTTTTTAAAATCTATATATATTTACGTCATGTGTTTTCTTGCAATATGTTGTCTATTGCCCTGCACCAGAATTCCTACCTCAGGCCTCTGAATTCTGGTGCTTCCACATCTGCCTCGTCAACAGGACATCAGTCTTAAAGCAGTCATCCATCAATCCAAAGAGCTACAGTTAGTTCACCAGAGGAAGAATTACAGATGCAGGAGATAGTTAAGCATGAACAATTGCTCTCAGATTTTGAGCCTTTGAAGGGTAATCCTGAAAAAGAAAAAGAAAACGTCTTATTGTGTTCAATACATCTTTCCATGGATCAACAGAAATATGAACACTCTCTAGAAACACATATCTTCTAAATCAAATGAAATACAAATAGTTGCATATTTCTTTATCCTGGAAGATGTGACATATGAACTTTGTATTTCCTGGAAAAAAAATCTATGAGAACAACATAAAACCATTTTTTTTCTTTGAAACATAGCATGCATGACATTTACTCATTAAAGCAGGAGCATAATTCTTTCAGTCCTAGGGACAAAAGAGTTCATGTAAACATTTTGTGAGATGTTTATGTTTGCATCCTTCAACTGGAGTAGTCAGTCTGCTCCTACACATTGCACATGCAGTTTGTGGGGAAAGGTCTTATATCCACCTACTTATCCTCCTTTGTTATTAGAGAAAGTGTGAAGTCCAATAAAGTCCTCCCTTATAAATTATCCATCACATCTGTTAATTACTTTGCTCTAGGAGTCCAGATTTTATAGCCAATTAGCAATGGGACAGTAAACTTTTCCCTTTTACTAATGAGTTCAGTTCATACTCCTAGTGGTTCAAAGCTATTTGTTAAATTGTGGTTCAGTAATCTTTAATGACAGAATAGCCATGTTCTCACTCATAGCAGACAACTGCCCATTTCACAGCCTTACAGGAGCTGAAATAACTGAGAAACTACTGCCCTGGGAGCAGAAACAGGCCTTGGATATAGGCAACTCTTTCCAACACCTCTCTGGACCATGCAGAGCTGTACCCTGTACCACAGTCCCATCTCTCCAACATCCCTCAGATGTTGTGAGGAGAAGGAAATGATGCTGTGGAACACTTCAGTCAGGATGAGAAACAGCAGGCAAAAAGTGAACTGCTGATGTCCAGAGAACATATCTTCAGCCCTTAAAGTGTTGGGTTTCTATTTCACTGTCCCTCCTTCATCTTCTCACCTCTTCTTCATAGACATTTCACTGCTCTCATTCTTTCGTTCTCCCTGCCATTACCCTGGTAATTTCTTGCTTCTTTGAACCTCAAAGCTCTGGTATGACTTTTGGTGCAATTATATTAACCAACCAGTCTGTGTGATATAATTTGGTAACATTCCACCATAGAGATGCTTACCCACACACTGGAGGCTTGTTTCTGTAATAAGGTTCTATGCTAACACACACAGGGTTGGTCTAACACAAGCAGCACCTTTTCAAAGGTGATTTGATCAAACTGAAAACAATACTGAAAGTTTAAAAACGGCTCCTTCACATCCTTTTCATGTCAGAAACTATGTATCTGCATCACCAGTCTCATTTGAATGTAGTATTTCTCCTGACTTCATTTCAATATTTTTCTATATAACAGTATTCGGTCTTCATTTGCTAAGATTTTTGCAGTGTGAACATTTTACAAGTAAAACCATCTGAAATTTAACAAAAACAGCAACAACGACAGCAACCAAGTGCAAACTTTTCAAAGTTCTTTAACATCTGCTTTCTTGGATTTGAGAGAGGATTGCTATGAACTCACAGAGATCATCCTTATTCACCCTAAAAGATATTTGGACTTCATACACAAAAAAAGTCATCTGAGGTGACAACAAGTCCAGAGAAGCTTTTCCTGAAAAGTACCATTTGATAGGTAGTAAGTGGAGTGGAACAAGTAATTTTAAACAAGTAATTTATTTTTTAATTCACCCTTCTTTCTTGACTAAAGTGCTTTCTGTAAGCAATTTGAAGTGTGCTTCTTCCTCAGTTCTAAGGGAGTCCAGTAGAATAGCTAAATGTCAAACAGTCTGTTGAGCAAAATACTGAGGCCCCTGAGAGGAAATATATGCCAAGGGATGAATATGCCAAAAAACTTTTTGATGTCAGATATAACAAGGTCATTTTCATTCTGCATACTAATTAATTATGGAATACAAACCAGTGAGCACAGTGTTTGTATTTCTTCCCTTTGTCCTCTATTTTGATTTGTGAGAACATTCTTCATTGCATTTCACCCTCTGGCCAGAGAATACCACCATAAGCTCTTGAGAGCATTTTGTTCTGTTTGTGCTTCACCAAGATATTACTTTTGGCAGGATGTTTACTTCTTTTCTCCTCTTTCTTTGTTTCCATGTAGTATCTCCTTACAATTCTCTTGACTTTATGTTCTCAGCCGTTTATTTCCTCTTCCCTCTCGCTGTCTTTTCTTACCCTTTCCTCTATTCCTCCTTAGTCCCTCTTTTGTTTTGCATTTCCTCTGTTGTTTTGAATTCTCTTTGCCATGAAAAGTAACTTCATGGAATTGTATCCTGAGTTGGCAGGAATCCACAAGGATCACACAGTCCAACTCCTGGCCCTGCACAGGACACCCCAAGAGTCACACCATGTACCTGAGAGCATTGTCCAAAGGCTTCTTGAACTCTGTCAGGCTTGGTGCTGTGACCACTTCCCTAGGGAGCCTGTTCCATTGCCCAAACACCCTCTGTGTGAAGAATATTTTTCTATTATATAATTTAGTCTTTGTGTTCTTGGATATAGGCAAAAATTATTTATTTTCTTTTCTGTCTGTTTGGAGAAGCTGTGAAATTCCTTTGTGGACCCCCTTAACTGTGTTAGTTTAACAGTGGTTAGGGGTTTTTAATGCTTGTCTTGCATCTTACAAAATAACAAGTGTTTTTCTCTCTGCTCTCCAAAAATGCTCCACACTTCCAGAATCTCCAAGTGATCCTACCTTGTTAGAGCTCCTTTTTGGTGCTTTCATTGATTGACTCCATTCTTGTTCTCTTCTTAAGATGTCTTTTCCATTCTTCTTGTTCAGCTGTTTAGCTTTCAGACATGGAGTTTGTGTCTTGATGCTTTTCTGAGAAAATAGAAAAGAAGGAGGGGAGAACATCATAGGCCAGACATCATGGAGATGGCGCAGGAAAGAGCTGTATGGTGAACAGAAGCCATTCCATGAAGCTTGCAGGATTAAGGAGCCAGTATAAGATTGCAATTCAGTAGTGTTTCATTATAGAGTGTGTGGATAGTGTCATATGGACCACTGCATCCTCTGTAAAATGCAGATTGCAGTTTTCCATGCCATAACTCTTAATAAGACTCTGTATCTGTAGTAGGATGCTGTTTTCCCTTTTTGCCTTCTATGGTAAGGCAGTTCAGTTCTAGTGGCTGACTTCAATGTTGATATTTCATGGATAGTATAAATGTTACTCTAGTGATATGGTTTCATTTGAAAATTTATGGATTCACTTGGAATATAGCTCAGGGTAATTAAAATGTTACCTGGAAATTGCATACAGTATAATGTGTTTGATACAACTTCTCTCTGCAAGATTCTAAATGTGTTAAACTTTTTGCCCTTGTGTGGATGAATTGAAGAGAAATGAAACAAAATAATTTATAGTTTGTCAATTATTTAAGTTTAGTATGTTCCACACAGGCTCCTTTTGGTAGGCTGTAAAGTGTTACCAAAATCCCAAAATACTATGGTATCCCAGAGAAGATCTTGGCAAAGACTGGGAAGATCCCTTTGAGAGTTACTAAGACAATCTCAGAGGTCTCTGGACCTTAAAATAAAGTCTTCCTGAAGCAGCTTGTACTAATTCAAGTTACCTGCTTAAGGATATTTAAAGCAACTTGACTTTGGGTTTTTCAGTCCTTAATTACCAGAGATAAAAATTTCACAAATGGTAAATGGCATAACTGAGATATAGTAGAAAGATTTCTCCAGAAAAACAGTATTTAGAAGTTATGTTGAAAGTAAAAGCAGCATTTCAGAATCACAAGAAATTTCATAAAGCAATGAAATTTTCACTTAGTTCTATCAGACAAGAAATATCACTAAACATTTTTTTATTTGAAGGGAGTTGTTTCTTTTAACTTGCTTTGGTTATTTTACATTTTCATTCAGTAGCTTCCTGATTGTGTGAGTACATGGTTTTGTATAGCACCTGAGAGGACTTGTTGAAAACTCATTTCTGATGCCGCTGCAGACTTTGGTATTTATGCAATCAAACTTCAGTGCAGGGTGGAGCTCTGAGATAGGGTGCATCAGATTTCTAGGACTCAGACATGTCAGGTAAGGTGAAGCATAATCAATTTTGCATCTACTGCTGCAGGGCAATCTATGTCACCATCTCTTATATGCAGGGATGTGATACTCAAAAATTTATTTTGTCTAACACGGTATCACTTCATACAATTTCACTGAACTCGTTGCTCAAATAGCAACAGCTATTTAATAAATATGATTGTAATTCAAGGTAATAATATTCTAGTCATTTTAATGAAGACATGTTTGGTGAGCAGTAGTTTCACAGTGCTCAAGTCCAGGTGTGCTCCTTATATTTATTTAAATATTTAACACTTCTAAACAGAGTAAAACCATACAAAATAAAAACATCACCTGAACTTGACCATAAAATAATATAAATGCTACTGTATATTTAAAAATTTTTTCATCTAAAACAATTAACTATATCTAAACCAACAAATTAACTAGAAATAGGTATATAGAATTGAAAACTAAGTGGTTTGATTCTTTACAAACCACTTAGTGGTTTTTGTTAGTTCCTTTTAGAAGAGACAGAACAACTTTGTTTAGAAGCATACGTTAAAAACAATTCAGCTCTGATGACAAGATTGATCCCCTTCAAATTTAAGAAATTCTGTATATCTGACAAACAATTGAAACATTTGAAGCCTAGTGAACCATGGCAATCTTTTGAGGATGATCTTAACCAAGTATGGAAAATTTCGCAACTGTGTTTTTAAAATATTTTAATGAAATATTTTAATACAAGTTTAAATCCACCAGGGTTTTAAATTTGTAAAGTGAATATTTGCTAATGGTAAATACTTTGCAAATCTGACACAGGAAAGAGGAGAAGAGAGTTCAGGACATAGTTGTAGTAAACATGCAGTTAAGGCCAGCTTTTTATTTGATGGATTATAGCTTCTCCTTTAAATATTGGAATAAATTATACATATTGTAGAGCTATGGCATATGCTGCTTTTGAAAGAAAGACATTTTCACTTATTCAGTGAATTGAGGCCTCATGTTACTCCCTGCAGACCATGTCATGCCCCCTTCCAAGCTCTCTGGACCAATGACTTAACCAAAACAAACATCTGCTTTTCCATTCAGTGCAATTATTCAGTGTGCTGCTGGGGGCAGATGGTTGTTAATCGGCAGATCATTAATGTGGCAGGCTACTCTCTCTTTCTAGCCTTAGAAAGGTCACAAGGTGTTAAGTTCCCTTACTCCAGGCTGGCAAGATGCATTTCTTCTCAGCTGGATTTTTGATGTATAACTGCAATTGAATTACTTGATACAGTTGTGGAGTATCCTCTAATTACACCTTTTTTCCTTTTAAAAAATTACACGTATTATTTTACAGAGTAAGAATGATGCCGCCAAGAGATGGTTAGTGTCAATTACACTGAAGCTGTCAGAAAGTTTGAATGCTGAAATCTGGAGAGTGTGAATCCTAATCAGATGGGATGATGAGCAGTGAGGATGCTCAGCTGCTACTCTAACAGTCTCCAACTATATGTGTCAATTTTCTGCAGAATTTAATTTATCCCTAATGATGAAGAGATCTCTCTATTCACACAGTCCTGTCAAGTCAAACTTTGGAGAATCTAAATGAAGCAGATGAGGGCTTCAGGGAGAAGTCGCAAACTGACATGCTGAAGAGATTTCACTTTCTTTTCCATCCATCCAGGGTATATTGAGGAAGCCTGTATTATTCCCTGTCCCTCAGACTGCAAGCTCAGTGAGTGGTCCAACTGGTCTCGCTGTAGTAAATCCTGTGGGAGTGGGGTAAAGGTTCGGTCTAAATGGCTGCGTGAAAAACCCTACAATGGTGGAAGACCCTGTCCAAAGCTAGATCACGTCAACCAGGTAATTTGATTTATATTTACGTTATTGATATAGAATTTTCCAAACTTCAAATAACCCTTTTATCTGTATTTTTGTTGTAGAAAAACATTCTAACATAAGGAGCAGATGGAGGTAGAAGGAGTATGTGTTGGTTTAGTGTTCCTCAGGCAGTAAAGGATCTGTCTTAGTTCCTCATCTGCAAGAATTTTGCATATTTTGTGAACTGCAGACTGCAGACAATAAAACATGCTTACATGCAGATTTTGAATACTGTGTTTCCAAAGATCTCTTACCTGAAGGGATTCTCCAAGAAAGATGGAGAGATACTTTGTACAGAGCCATGTAGTGACAGGACAAGGGGGAATGGCTTCAAACTGAGAGTAGATTTATATTACACATTAGGAAGAAATTCTTCACTCAGAGGGTGATGAGGCCCTGGAATGGGTTATGCAGAGAAGGGTGAATGCTTTATCCCTGGAAATGTTCCAGGCCTGATTGGATGGGTCTCTGAGCAAACTGGTCCAGTGGAAGGTCCCTACTCATGCTAGGGGGCTTGGAACTAGAGTATCCCTTCTAAACTTCTAATCTTCTAATATATCGCAGGGGGTAAAATGTCTCATTACTGTTGTTCAAACTGGCAAGATTTTTAGTGTCATTCCCTGACCATCTTAGATCAGAAAACAAAACTCCAACAGTCATCCCAGTGTCCTTTAGTGCATTCTCCTCAAGCTGGAGCTTGACATTCTTGGGTACACTTGCTCTGGCAGTGCAGTTCGGTCACAAATGCAATTCTGAAGTCAAGTCTCCCAGCTGTCCCACAAACTGCACTTGGTAATGGAGCAGTCTGACCATACAGTCTGCATCCTCTTCAAGTGAAACTAAACTGTAAAATGTGATCCAAGAGCACCCTGGCAGTGTTGGAAGGCTTGGACTGATAATAAGCATTTAGTCTTTGGGACCAAGTTTAGCACTAGCCCAAGTTAAACCCTGAAGTTTCTTTCCTTGGAGAGCTTTAGAAAGGAAAAACATTCCTTGTCAATTAACTTATGCTCTTCAAAGTTGATTTATATTCATATTACTGTTGAATTTAATTTAGTCTGCAGAGGCATGTTAAACAACCACATGGTCTTTTCTGTAAATGTTCACAGATTAAAAAAAAAAATGTGCTCTCAATTTACATTTGAATAAAAATGCATGTACTTAATACTATCCTATTGACATTTTGCTAAAACAAAATGAAATGGCTTGTTGATCTAATTTTCTACTTTAGGGGATGTAATTAGTTCTAATTTAGAAAATCATAAGTGTTTAACCACAGCTAATAAACCAAGTTTGTGATCTACTTTAACAAAATACGAACTAGAATGAGGGTTGCTGGATTTGGGTCAGCATGTAAATATGCTTTAAATTAGGGGGAACGTGTTTCAATAGGAGCAAATTATAGTCTATACAAAAGTCTTTTCCCTTCTTTAATATTCATGTAGTACATAATAGGCTTGTATTTTTCTGCATCAAAGGTGATTTTACTGGAGGTCTGTTCACCACTTCTATGCAGCACTATTGCCCTCTGCCGGTGCTTTGGCTCATTTGATTTGTGGTTACACGGTCTTTGACAAATAATACTTGATTCCAAATGTAATTATTGTAAAAATAAAATTGAAATATAGTACTTTCATGAGAAGGACATTCCACAGATAATGCAAGGATGTTGAAAAATATAGAACCTGTATTTTTCATTTTTAAATACATTCCACTTCAATTCAGAAACTTGCAGAGAAATGCTCAGATATTCTAATTTTGAATTAGTTATTTAAACTAAATATGATCCACCATTCAGCTGGAAAAGAACTGACTTTCAGAGTCATGATTTAATAATCATTCATTTTAATGTATTTAGGTTACATTTTTATTACTTAATAATGTAACACTCTTATTTGCATACATATGACCCATAGTGATAAAATTGGATCTTTGGTGCCCACAAGTGGGAGTACTATGATTTACAGAAGAACTATGCTGTAAGATGCCATCTAGGAATTATGAACCTGGGGAAGGCCTACAACATGTTGTCTAGCCCAGAAAACAGGAGATGGGAGGGCGGATGTTGGCAGACTGCTAGTACAGACATAAAGGGCTGTTGCAAAGAAGGAGGAAATAATCCATTTTCCATGGCCATCATGGATAGGATAAAAGCAGTGGGCTTACACTGCTGCAAGAAGATTTGGGTTAAGCCTTGGGAAAACTTTCTAATAGTAAGGCCAGGGAAACACTGAAATAAAATCCTTAAGACCTTGTTAAGAAGTCGTTCAGTGTCTATCAGGGCTGACATGTGTGCCTGTGATTTGAGGAAGGATGAGCACAGTGAAAGCTGGATGTGTCACTCAATGTCATGCCAGGGTGGTTTCCAAACCACACTCCAGCTGAATAAAGCTTGCTCAGTACTCACTTCAGTGGGCTAAAAGACATATTAATTACAGTAATAATGGAGTCAGGTTTGATATAAAATCATGTCAATGGCCATAAGATGGTTTCACATAAAGGAAGTAATCTGAGACTGTTAGAGAAATTAAGGACATCCATCTTTTTATTGATTACAAGCATTATTTTCCCTCTTATCAGGAGCAGGATGGGTATGCAATTCTTATACCACCAAACTGCTGTGATCTGCAGTCATAGCTACAAAAATGCCAGTAAGGTCAGGAGAACACCAATCACATGTGCAATGCTATATAAAGTTCTCCTCTGGCTTTCTGTCAAGACATCCAAATTTTATGTTACTGCAAAAGCTGTTGAGTGTGTGGGGTTTATGTATTTCTTCTTATGGTAACCAGGGTAAGACATACAGACATTTCCCTGAATTAAGGCTTCCCTGTTCTCATTTTGGAAATTCTGGAGAAGAATTCTAAAGAACAAATTAACAACAGAATCCAGTACCTTCTCTAACATGCATTTTCACCGCACACATTTATGCCTTTTATTGTTAATGTAGTTCAGAGAAGGCCCAAGTATGTTGACTATGCTGGTGGTCTTGTGCCTGGGCTGATCAGCTGCACAGTGATATGATACCAGACTACACATTTAGTGTCCAAGGCATTCTATTTTCTGTGCTATGTTGTTGCAGGTTAACCATCAAACATCAGCAATCTTTTTCTACACAAGAAGTGTTACTGAAAAGAAATCAAGAACTTGTTTAGGACAAGTCTTAGATTTTTTAGCAGTTTTGATTTTGCTGACTTGATACCTAGAAGGATATGTCAAATTAACTGTTATAATTTCAAGGCAATGGGCTTTAAGTAATTTATGCATAATTATGATATTCCATGAAGGATGTAGGAACTTTGGAAGGATGAGAATTGACAGTTCCATTTATTTGTTTGAATCTATTGCATCTAATGCTGTCAGAAGAATTTCAATTGATAGAGAAGTCCAGTGTCCTCCAAAAACACTGAGGATTTTCTCTTATCTAAGAGAGATGGGATTCCCTACTGTGTGAAAGTTTGATGCTCATTGTAGGCAAAAAGGGAAAACAGTTCAACTGTCTAACCAAGAGACTAGGTAATGTACAGTTTCTTCCCACCAGTTGTGATTTGTAAAATTTATTTTCTTCCAAGGGCAAAATTTTTGCAAATTGCCTTATGATAGCAATGGAGATCCAAAAGGAAAAAAAAAATAATGCCCTTTTTCTTTGCAGAACTAACGGAATATTGTCTATAATAAATTTGTATATTGTATACAATAAAATTGTGTCTAAACTAATTCTGTTTAAATACTTATGCTTCACTCATACAATGCTAACTTTTTCTCTTTGCTTTTTTCCTTTCTTTTGGGTTCATGAAAATACTTTCTTCAGGCACAGGTAAGTGTTTATAAAATAGAGATTTAAGATCAACATGTGCTGTCTGTCCCATTTTTTGTAATGTGTATTTGAGTCAGTACATGGAACACTGTAGAAATTGCTGTATGAGATGCCATTTAAAAATTTGCATTTAAATCTAAACATAACATTAATTCTGGTACACAAATACATTAGAGTGATTTTAAGCATACATGAGGAATAAATAAAGTGAATCAATATATATTGTATAATTTCTCTTGAGGTCACCTCTCCTTAGTGATACAAAACCCTCACAACTAATAACTGGGATAATAATATAATAGTGGGATGAATCATAGAGAAGAGAGGTGAAGGACAGAGCTAAAGTGCTAGCAGAGTTTTAAGAGCATTTTTTAAAAAGCTGTACTCATAAACTAACTTTATGTTAGTTCTGTTATGTTTTTTGGTGGAAATGGCACAGCATGGGCTTAGTGGCAGAGAAAACCAGAGAATCCAGCATTCAATAGCTTCTTTTTGTTATTTCAGTAGTTTTCTAGCAAGTATTTAATCTGTATTATTATCACAGTGTCTAAATCATCAAGTCCTTTTTTTTTATTCTTCCCAAGAGCATTAATGCTTTTTTCTCTATGATCACTTCTGCATGTTTATGTTACTTGTGTGCACCAAAACTGACACTGAGTGTGGATTCCAGGTGTATGAGGTAGTCCCCTGCCACAGTGACTGCAGCCAGTACGTGTGGGTAACTGAGCCCTGGAGTGTCTGCAAGGTGACCAACGTGGACTTAAAAGAGAATTGTGGAGAAGGTGTTCAAACAAGGAAAGTCAGGTAAAACAATATTGCTCCTCCTTCACTTTAAAGAACCTTCACTTTCAGTTTTGGGTGTATTTAATTTGATGTAATTCTATGTAATGCCTAGTGTTGAGTCCAGACCTGGAGCCTGGCTGATAAAAATCAGAATAGATTCAGGGAGTGCAATATGACTCTGTCTACTTGTTATGGATATAGACCTTGATTCCTAATTTAAACTATTAAATTAGGTAATTAAAAGGCATCTGTGTAAATTAAGGATTAATACTAAGAATATAAAATTTTTGAAGTTGTAATAGTTCTGGATTTAAGGTTGCCAGTGAAGTATGCACAAAATATGTCTAAACAATAGGTGATTTGCATTATTCTGGTTTAGAGGTTAGCTAATGTCAAGCAAATCACCTGCCCAGGGGCTCCCAGGAAATCACTGATAGGGACTGTCTAAATTATGTTCATGCCTTTACGTTGCTGTCATCTGTGAAAACAAGGATTGTTTTTGACTCTTCAGCTTTTCTTGGGCATTCCTAGATCAATACTTACTTAATTTATGTGCTGGCAGAATGTTAAAATGCCTCAGAATACTGTAGAGCACATACCATATGAAATCCATGGCAAGTGAAGTTGATGTGCAGTTCTTTTTTCCAGGTGCATGCTAAATACTGTGGATGGTCCATCTGACACAGTAGAAGACTATCTGTGTGATCCTGAAGATATGCCACTTGGTGCTAGAAAATGCACGCTGCCCTGTCCTGAGGACTGTGTTATGTCTGAATGGGGATCGTGGTCTCAGTGCTCTTTGGTAAGAAGTATAATGAAGTGCCACAGTTATAGTTTTGGGAGGATACTTAAAAGGTGTATGTATGTATGTGTTTTGCAAAACTGATAACACCTGTATATATCTATATATAGTGTCATCTTTAGGGTTGTTTTGTGTTGACTGCAAATGAAGTGTGACAATACTTTCCATTAAGCTAAATTCTTCCAGAACTCAGACTAAAATGTGCCCAGTGGTCACTCTTCCCAGTGTGGGGTGCCTTCTGTGTAGTGGAATAGCTGTGGCAGTGGCTTGTGAGTTTGTCTTTGAGCCTAGCTCTGAGCCTCTGCACAGCAGCACAGTCACTGAACTAAAAATGTCACTATCCTGATATGTGTGACAAAGTCTGCAGATCAAGACTGAGTATAGAAAAATAATTTTGGGTCTTCTCTCCCCTTCCTTCCTGACAGGAATTTCAAAAAGAAATGTCAAAACAAAAAAGAAAAAAAAAAAAAAAAAACCAAAAAAAACAAAAACAAAAAAACCCCACCAAAAAACCCCCAAAAAAACCAAACCACCGAAAAGTGTTTCAGGACCTCTGAGAAGCTTTGGTGCACTACATTATAACATTTGGAAAGTGAGCATCTCAATATCCTGTTTATGAGTGAAATAGTTCCAAAGTACTAATAGTGTACTTTGGAACTATTTCACTCATATATGCATTGGTTAGGAAAATAGAATGGTGTTACCAAGTTAGGTTAAAGAAGAGGGTTTCTCTTATACATTAGCAGGAGCCTGTTATTTTACACTTGTGTTTTTTGAAGGGATTATTTAAAAGGTTATTGTATTGCTGCATAAAGAGGTATCAGTGTGCCAAAATATTTAAGCTGTTTCTAATCTTACCTTCAAGCCATGCAATGGAAGTAGTGTCCGTGAAAGGTCAGCTGAATGCCTTAGACAACCAGATGATGGAAAGCCTTGTCCTGCCGCCACCGAGACAGAAGCCTGCACTTTGAACAAGAACTGCTACCACTATGACTACAATGTGACAGGTATTTGTGTTATGGTGACAGCCTGGGACCACATCTTACAGATCATTTCCATTCACCTTACAGGATGGATTTTTCTGCTTTCCATTCTGACCCAGACACAGCTGTGGAACTTGTGCTGAAAGCTCACTCAGGCTGTTTGATCTAGAAAAAATATTAAATTGATAATTTGTGTGTGAAATCTGCGTGTTCTAACTCCAGGAAAAGTATTTCTCATATAATTTTGTAATTTACTCAAAATCCACACAGACAAAATCAAATTTGCACTTTTCAGGAGAGTACCATGACATTGACATTTGCAGTAAGGTCACTGTTTCCAAAAACGTGTAGCAGCCGGGCTCAGTGAGCTTTTGCATGTGTAAAAGTTGCTTGTGAGGGTTGTTTTAGGCCATCAGAATTAGGTGGGAGACTGGATCATTATGAATTCTATCTGAAAGTCTGCAATGCTAATGAGTTCCTCCTTTGCAGACTGGAGCACGTGTCAGCTCAGCGAGAAGGCTGTCTGCGGCAGCGGCATCAAAACGCGGATGCTCGATTGTGTTCGCAGTGATGGCAAATCGGTTGACCTGAAATACTGTGAAGAGGTGAGTGGGTACCTGTGAGAAAGCTCCCTTCTAATTGTGCTAATTAATACTGAGCCAACTGAGCTGTATGGCATCTTCACCAGATGTTTTGCAACGCTATTCATGGATTGTTAAGTACCTCTGAAATGAACCGAGCCATCAACTGATTTTTATACTATATCCTTTGGTTACTTTTAAGTGCCTCTGTGAACATATGCTAATTATTATGTCCTGAAGGAAATGACTTAGAAACAATAATTAATAAAGTAGAATAAAGGTAATAAATTTCAATCAGAATACTAATCATAATTCTAATTTGATACAACTTCTGCATGGAGTCTTGGACACCTGCCAGTATCAATCATTTACTCAATGTGTTGGAAAATATTTCTCACGTGTCATTCTGCAGCTGGGCTGAATGCTAACTTCTTGTATCCAGCTGTGTGATGCAAAAAATACCCAAGCTAGTGTGAAACAACGTGCAGCACGAATGTAATATTAAGTAGGAGTGTATAAGTAAAGCTAGCTAGCAGACAGGAACTCTAAAGTTTTGAAAGAGCCATTTTGCAAATATTCAAACAAACCTCCAGTTTGACAGAACTGGTTTCCTGACATTTTGTGCGTCGGTCCTAGTGCTTTCAATTGCATGGAGTCTGTAGTATGAAAAAAACCATGAAAACCAAAAAAAACCCAAAAAACCACAGTACTACTTTAAGGGCCATTCTACATGCATTTCTGATGGAAAGTAACTGCACTTGTTTCAACTGCCATTCCCCAACCACCATGACATCAGAAGTAAAATAACTGGCAGTGGGGAACAAATGGGGAAAGGCCCCCACAGCAGCTTTGGCACCAACATCAACAGCTTTTCTGCAGGACCCTTCTGGCTACTATCTGCTCTCAGGATGTTCCCATAGCAAAGAGTCTCATCAGAAGTGGAGGGAGTCGGGAAACTCATCATTTACTTTGGACTATAATTTTGTAATGGTGTATCTGACCTACTTAAACTTCTCCAATCTCCTCTGACATCCTGGATTCTTGAATCAATGAGTTCTTACCAACGGCAGAGAGTTACTTCTGTCCCATGTTCCTCCTTCCCTCACAGTTCTTGGGTTTCTAATAAAATCTAATAATTTCCAAGAATCATAAAATGGTTAGGGTTGGAAGGGTTCTTGAAGATCATCACCCTAAAGATCAAAGCCCCTTCTGTGGGCAGGGTCACCTTTCACTCTAGCAGGTTGCTGAAAGCCTCCTCCAACCTGGCCTTGTGAACACTCCCAGGAATGGGACAGCCACAAAAATTAGGTCTCAAGAAAAAACCTCAGGGTATGACTACCCTGAGTCATACCAGCAAGTTGCTGTGAATTTAATAAGGCAATGCATTAATGTTTTTATAATATTTTAATGTGTTAGAAAAGAGAAAGAAATGTCTGTCTTTTCTAAGATGTTGCAATATTGATTAATTAATACCAAGACATGATGTAAAATATCCATGCAAATAAATATTTAAACAGAAAGAAATATGATTTATTTGATTTTATGGGAAAATGTATTTCTTCTACCATAAAACCAAGAAATTATTTTAAAAAAATCCAAAGATTTAAAACAACATTTAGAACTGATTACATTTTACACTGAAATCTCATTTCAGAAAACCTCTGGAGTTTTCCTGCATTTAAGAAATGAAAATTTGTTATTCAGAATAATAATGAGAGCAAGAATATAATATCTCAAGAGCTACTTGCTGTAAATGACTCGCCAACAGACATCACTGCGGTGATGTCCTGGATTTATCAACAGATCATATAGAGATACCTCTTGTAGAAAGCTCTGATCCACTCCCTAGTCACACAGTTAAGACTATTTGCTGAATTATGGATGTGTAAGCAGCGGTCCAACAAGGTCAGAGGCTGATCCAATAACCGAGGAGTAAAACCTGTTAACCTGATTAGCAGGAAAGCCAAGCTGTTCAGACCTTAACAGACCCTTCACTCTAAAGATGTGAAAGCCAACTCTGTGACCTTGCAGGTCATGAGAGGAGAGTATTCTAGAAATTATCAAAATGTGAATACATATTAAACACTTCTTGCTAATGATCATTCAGGGTGGGAGTTTCCACTGTGTTTTCACATTATATGTGCAGTGCAGAAATATTAAGTGAAGTTCAAAATAAGGTGCATGTGGTAGGAAAATCTGATGAATAGGAGAAATATGAAGTAATTTTATAATGACCAAGGTAATGAATTTTCTCTGGGCTATCATAAAACTTTGTACTAGGTATATGAGTAAAGATCTGCTCAATTTATGTGTAGGTACATATACTGAATTATGTTTATTATTATTATATGCAAAGACAAGAGCTCATAATAGATAAACCTACACTGCTCCCTAAGAAATTAAGTCTCATTATTGCAGTGAGTTTCTATATAATATATAGTTCAAGAAAGCAATAAAGCCATATATAAAAAAACCTTGATGTGGAATTTTGTCTATAAGCATCTCCAGGTATGAGCATCAGCAGAGTTAAATGCTAACATTCCATCTAAGCCCCTGTGTTCTGGTTTCCTTATGTGTCCATGTGATCTTGTGTTTATTTGAGTTGATCAGCTAAAGAAGGTAGCCAGTCATCCTGATTACTGCCAAGATAAAACAATTTCCAGAGCTTATTTCCAAGTCCTGGTTATGTTAATGTAGTTCTCTTCAAACTCTCAAAGCATAGTAATACGTGGATTACTTGGTTTCTGCTTATGACAAGAACTTGACTTTCTTTGAATATTTAAAAATCAAATCACCTAAAGCAAGCTGATCATGTTCATATTCATTTTTATAGACTTATTGCATTCATTTACCTTTAATTAAAGATGGGAAAAGCCTAGAAACCAGCAGTTGTGTCTGCATTAAAGCAGACTTTGCTGGTTTATTGGCGAATAGTCTGCTTGTCAGATTACATGATTAACCTCCAGCCGCAGGGTTTAGTCTTTGGTGCCAAACATTCCCATAAATGAGTACAGATACTTGAGGATCACAGGATTTAAGGAGCATGCTGGTGTGGCAGCCTGCTGCCCCTGGCATGTGTGACCAGAAGCACAGAGCGCACAGGGGTGGCTTTCAGTACTTGATGTTGTTGAGTCACAAACCACAGCTCATCCAGAACAAAACCTTTAGGGTCAGGGAGCTAATGAACACTTTTTCAAATATTTTTCTAAGCTCTTCAAGTTGAATTGTGACTCATCAGTTCAAGGAAGGAGAGGGATGAGAAGGGAATATGTGAATACTATTGAACTGCAACCTGTCAGTTGTTCCCCAGATCTATTTAAGCAGCACTTCAGTATCTAAGACATGCAAATAGGAGGTCACTGTGGGTAATCTGGCCTTCAGCTTTCTCCTCTTCACTGTTAATATCTTTCTTGGGCTTTTCCCTCTTGAGCTGCTAAAGTCCAGCTGAGAAGACCAGTCTTGAAAGAAAGCAGTCATGTTTCTATAATTGGCAGGAATCAGTTCAGCAGGCTGTAAAGCCTTTGCTCAGAAGGTTTGACCCAAACATGGACTTCAAAGAGGGTTCTCTAGCTTTCTAATCATCCAAATTCCAGATTATCCAAAGGTCTCAGGTGTTGTCTGTGTGTGATAGCTGTATAATCAAGGCTATAGTGAACCACCGAGACGAGCCAAGAACTCATTCTTTGCTGTATAAAAGCAAACAGAGGTGTAAACCCTCATCTGTCTCAATAAATGGTACTGTAAATGCAAATTTAAAGCTTGGTGAGTCTATCAGGAAGAGATATTTTCAGTACTTGTGGTAGTTTATTTATGGAGGGCATGTTAATGTTGTGCCTAGTTATTGCTCTATGCTTGTGTTTAGTAGGAAAGAGTGGGTTTATCTCCTTTTTAAAGTCTTAAATGCTGGTTTTATATAATTAACTTTTCCAGTCATTAAAATTAATAGGTTTTGAAATGGCTAGTTTGCTTTTTTTTTTTTTAACTAGGTAGAGATGTTTTTTCTAGTTAAAGGTATTCACAACTGCCTAGGATTCTGAAATGCCTCAATGATGATCAGGGTCTGCTGGTGAGGTCCAGTGAAGAGGACAGTCCTTTGTGTAGATCTGTTCATGTTGGCAGGAATGATTTTCTTTCATACTTCAGATCATACACCCTGTAACTGACCTACCCTTTCAACTCAGCTGTGCAGGATGCAGGTGCTATTATGCTAATATTTTTGCCATCAGTCACATTTCATCTTGCATCATATAATTTCATCTGTGTTAGTGAGAATATGTCTTTCCTTGCATGGATGGGGGAAAATCTGCAGTGTGAATTTAAAAGAATATAGAAATGGCTGTCCAGGATCAGACCAAAGGAGCATGTAGTTGTTGTGCCATGTCCTGAGCATGATTATAAAACTCTCCCTTCCCCAGAGCAGAACATGAGGCTGAATCACACCTGGAGAAAAACAGAGAATGGAATATATTTTTGGGAAAACTTGAGTCTTGAGATAAATTTCTCTGTCCCCTTCTCTCGGACTCCTCCAGCAACTGGAGCTTCTGCTTTATGGATGTTAGAGGATTCTGGTTTTTTTGCAAAGTTTTTCAGAAGAAAATGAAAATATGTATATTTTTTGGAAAAATCATTGTCAGTGTTATATCAATATCTTCGTATGGACAGCATGATAGAATAGAGTAGAATAGAATAGAATAGAATAGAATAGAATAGAATAGAATAGAATAGAATAGAATAGAATTAGTAAGGAATGAGTAAGAAGCACAGGCATACAAGGGTTTCCACCTACTCCTTTCACAGCTTCCACCTGTTTCCAGCTCTTGAACTGCATTTGCCTGATGGGGTTTCTGTGAGTTTAAACCTTCAGATTTCTCTTCCATTAACTTGTTCAGTCTCTCTTGAGCTCCTGTAATCTTTCAGCACCTGCAACATCTTTTGAATATCTAGTACATGTTTATCCTCTTCCTTTTGCTAGTTTTGAACTTGGCTTCTAGTATTATTTCAATTCACTTATTAATAGCTGTATTTTTGCATTCCTCTTTATAAATATTTCAGAAATTATTTTGGCCTTCACCTGTTGTAAAAAGTAATAGTGTAGAGATTAAGCCCTCCATTTATACGTTCTAGTTTAGAAATTGATTGATGCAAATGGGATTTATGCATGTATATGAAGATCAGTATATGCATTAGGACTGTCTTGAAGTGAGAATTTTAAATGTCTTAGTTACTTCACTTTTTTACCTTGCACTGATGATAAAGGCCTGGAGTTTTGTGCTAACCATTTAACATTTTCTTTCAGCTTGGTTTGGAAAAGACATGGCAAATGAATATGTCCTGTGTGGTGGAATGTCCTGTGAACTGTCAGCTCTCTGACTGGTCTGCTTGGTCTGAGTGCTCTCAAACATGTGGCCTTACAGGTCAGTACATACCTTTGGCATATTTTAAAGTCTGAGACTTCCTTTTCAGTTTATATCAGTATTTGAAATAGAAACTGTATCTCAGTGAAGCTGGGTAGCATATCGCGGCTGGAGAGGAGATCATGGTTGGATAAGCCTATTGTATTTTAGTTTTCTTTGGGCCTGAGTGAAGAATCCTCCATTTTCTGTAAAATCTGCATGTAATATTTCCCAAACAGACAGTGACAGAAAGTTGCAAGTCCTTGTTTGCTGGAATCAGACAATTATGGATCACATATTTCTGTGTTAACTGAGGGAAGAGCGCAGCATGCTGGCCTCTTCTAGCAGCGAGCCCCAGATGACGAGCAGGAGTCTCCACTGAAATGGACAAACATGTTGTCACGTTCATAGAGAATATTTTCCTTCAGGCTTCTGAACTAGGAAATTACGGCTTTTGTTTGCTGTCAGGAGCAATCCTAATCAGGCATCCTCCTACACTTACACTACAAACAAATGACAGAATATAAAATGTCTGACTTGGAAAATATGAATCCACATAAAAGACAAGAGCCAACAGATCAGCTTTATAATTAAATTTGTCAAATCTGGAAAAAAGTACTTTATTCAAACACAATACTTTTCAGCAAAATAGAACCATCTTGAGGAATATATCAGTCTAACCACTTCGTTGTTAGTTATATTGCTGGTTTTTGTTACAGGAAAAATGATCAGAAGAAGGACCATAAATCAGCCATTTCAGGGTGATGGGAGACCTTGTCCTTCTCAGATGGAGCAATTCAAACCCTGTCCAGTAAAACCTTGTTATCGATGGCAATATGGTCAATGGTCTGCTTGCAAAGTAGAGGTAAAAGCCATATAGGACTTAGAAGTTATGGAAAGTGTGGATTGAGGCATATTTGTGATATGCCTGGATACCTCCTTATTAACTCTTTAAACAATTTGCTTCCACCTCTCTTACACAAAAACTAAAGTTTGTTTTTCTCCTTAAATTTCATATTTATCAATAGATGCAACATTGTCTTACAGATATTCAGAGTATAAATGTAAACATTGGTACCTGAGCAGCTTCTTTGCTAATAATTTAAATACGATTATTGTAAAAGAATATCAGCAGAAATATATTCACATATTAAAAGAGATCTTCACTTGACGTACTGCTCTGGTTGTAATTCAAAGGCATAATTAGCTCTGTAATTTAAGGAACAATTAACAGTGAGCAGAAATTTTCGCTTGGGTTTTGTTTTTTGTTTCAAAAGTAGTGAATCATGTCTTCTCTTTGTTATCTTCTTTTTTCTCCTTATTGGAATGAATAAGTAGTTAAGTAGAAATAATAGGAGATAGAGTGACATGTAACTCTGATCTAGTCTTTTGGCACTTTCTTCTGTTCAGTATTAATCAATATATGTTCTCCTTCTGTAGGATGCTCAATGTGGAGAGGGAACACGAGTGAGGAACATCTCCTGTGTGGTTTATGATGGATCCATTGAAGATGCTGGCAAAATAGTAGATGAGGAATTCTGTGGAGACATAGAGCCTATTATAGATGGTGACAAGAAGATAATACTTGAGGAAACCTGCACTTTCCCTTGTCCAGGTAATAAAGCTGTTCAAACAGATGTTGCATTTCAAGATTGCTTGGGTGTCATTATAGCTGTTAGGGCCTAGCATTAGCCACAGGCAATTAAATCTTTTTCATCTGCTTTACTGATTGGATTTGTCTATCAAATGACCAACAGAGTTACTTTTTAGGAGTGACTTCATGATAATCAATCAATTAGAAAAAATACTAGATTTTAAATTTATAAAAGACATGATCTCTCTGTCATAGTTTGTATCTATTTTGTATATATTTTTCACAAAATCCATTGAAATAAACCCTATATTTAACTCTATAAGAAAGGGTGTTGGTTTACAGATAAATATTAGTATTAAGTGTGTAGACTATGTAACAGCTTTATTAATACTTTTACCAGTGGCTAAAAACTTGATGCCTTTTATGGGTGTCTAAGGAAGATAAGCTAAGATCTCTTATTTTTTTTCTTTAGAGGTTTTATTCAAAATGAAACTAAAGTTTTGATCTCTGAGAAAACATGAGTGCCTCTAGTTGTTTAGCTCTCTCGATGTGACATGCTCTATCATTGCCTTTGTGAACTGAATCTAAAGGAGCTGTTTTGAATGATCAGGTCCATGTTGCTCATAATGAGAAGGATTAAGATCATATAAGAGCCATTTAATTTCCAGTAAAAATACTCCAGTTCATTCCAAACACTTACTTGTAGAATTTGAAGTATATTGCTGTTTTTCAATAGCTATTAATGATGAGTCTTCAGAAGAGGTGATAAACTCCTTCAGTTCTAATGTAGCTATCATTTCATACAGCACTCTATTTTCATTCTCTTGAAACTCTCCTCTTTCCCAGAGTTTTTTCAGATTGGACTGAAGGTAAAGTTGTCACAATAAATAGAAATTAATAAGAAATTGCGAGATTTCCATCACTGCTTTGTACATTGCATTCCATTTGCATAATTTTCATCTATTTTTGCTTCTTAAATGGAAACTGGAAGAATACAGAAACTGCAGTTATGTTTTCATATTAGTGAATTTTATAAAAAACATATAGTGACTTATTGATTGCTTTAAAAATTTTGCTGAGCAGGGACCTGTTCTTCAACAATCTCACATTTAGCCAGCAAGAATAACTGCCCTGTGGGGATGTGCTAATGATACGCTCCAGCTAATGTTTCCAAAAATCACTACTTGTTTTCCTATTATGTATACATCAGTTCGTCAATTATTCATTTCTTTGCATGCTTTCCTAAGGTTGGCAAATAAAATTCCTTCATTAATCAGGCATCCGGTCAACACAGTACTGATTATATCTGTCATCAGTATAATGCAAGGTAGCATGAATTTTTAATGGCTTTCTCTCTGAAATAATGAGAACTAAGAGGTTTATTTGTGAGTTTGTGCACAGTCTAGTCCCATTTTCTACTGTTTTAACAAAATGGTTTCTTTGTGTTGTGCCTCAGATCTTCCTTAAATGTTCTGTAGCTGATTGTGCTAATTAGTGTCATTAGTATAATTTGATTTTTCAGTTTTACACTATAGAATTCTACAGGTCTATTATCCTAACATGAAATAGCAAGAACAGACATTTTAATCATGTTCCCATTTCCCTTTCTTGCAAAGGATCTTCCATCAGTTGCTTCTATGTCTATTTAGAGAAAGATAAACAATAATTAGTCTTCTTAATACTAGACAATGTTTTCTAAGATCAAAGAAGAATTGAAAAAATATGTAAATTTAGCATAAGACATAAAATGCACAATATCTTAAAGTGTACATAAATCTAGACATTGGGTAGAGCATTGCAAAGAGATTCATAATGAGGGTGATCTCATGGGAATGCTACAAGAAACTAGAACTGCTTTAGAACAAATGGGCCCTTGTACAATCTTTGTAATATTTTCTATGACACAGACATTCAGAGAGTATCAAAATGTTATGATTTCTACGCTATGAGTCAAGTTTAAAAAGAGGAAGGAAAGGAACTAAAAGGAAGGAAAATTAAAAAACTGTACTTGGGACTTTTTTTAAGACATATTCAGTGAAAAAAACTCTTCGCATACAATGATCATTCATATTATAAAACTGCTCTTTGACAGGGGACTGTTACTTGAGAGAGTGGTCAGAATGGAGCCTTTGCCAGCTAACCTGTTTTAATGGTGAGGATCTTGGTTTTGGAGGAGTACAAGTCCGATCTAGAGCAGTGATCATTCAGGACTTGGAGAATCAACATCTCTGTCCAGAACAGGCTTTGGAAACAAGACCATGCAATGGTAAGCACCAAAATATACTTAAGGCTGGTTCCTGTAAGAAAAAAATACAGAACAACCATAATTTTGTTTTCTCTCTGTTCGTAGTAGCAATTTTAGGCAAATGGAAATTTGATAAACAGAAATGCACCTAAATTGTTGTTTTCCATAGATCAAACATAAAGAGAAAAACTTTGAAGTGGTAACTATCATATGCTACTCCTCTAGAATTATTCTTTTTTAATGATATTTCTTTTTGTATAGGACAAAGAGTTTCCCTATACACTTAGTAACATTAACAAAAAGAAATCTCTGAGTTTTGATTCATAACCAGATTTAGATTTCTTTGAATTGTTGATTGCATGACAATATCATTAAAATATCTCAGCCATGCTTACTACTGCTAGTTGACACATTGTCTAAGAAAAGTAGTTTCCTATATCAACTTGGCCATTCAGAGGCTGGATCAGACAAAAAGGAATTTTATATTTATGATAGAGAGCTAAGGTGCAGAAGGACTCCATGATTCCAGATATCCCAGACCATATGAGATGTGCACAGAAGAGCTGAGACATGGAGCCAGATGCAGCCCCAGCCACTTCACCCAGCCCTGGAGCACCGGCTGAAGCTTTGTGTCACCAGGAAAGGAACCGGACCCCTAAATGAGTTTTGCACAACAGATGGGCCACAACCATTATGAGCTTATTGGAAGCATTTCTTGTACCCATTTACTGCATTAGGCTTGCTCATAATCCTAGTTAGTGTTTCAGGCACATCTGGTCTACTCTCCATGTGTCCAGTAAGTGCAGGAGACCCTGGGAGCTCCACATGTGTGGTTCAGTGCTGGATGAAGGAGAAAGGGGCATACTTAACAGCTGTAAAAGCCATTAATCATAGTGAGTGTGACCACAAAATTAGTATGGTCAGCTGATGAGCGTGGCTGCTGCCCATGGTAGTCTCAAACATTGTCATTAAATATCTTGAAATGTGAATGTTCTCTGTGTGCAGATGGGCAGTGCTACGAGTACAAGTGGATGGCTAGCCCATGGAAGGGATCTTCTCGGACTGTGTGGTGCCAAAGGTCAGATGGTTTAAACGTCACAGGTAACTCCTAATTTATATACACAAAAAAAAAAAAATCTCAAAAACAGGTGGAAAATGTGTTTTCCCAACAAACCAAAACACCCACCCCCCCACCCTTCCTGGGTATGAATCAAAATAATCTTTTTGCATATTAAAGATGTTGTTTGTTTTCTAGAATCATGCAGCATGTAATGCTTATGGTAAATATAAATATTATTTTATGTAGTGGACCTGAAATATTTTATGTTGTATACAGTTGGGGTTTTTTTTACCATAGGCATCTTTACACTTTCAAATGTAGGGTTTCAGGCCCTACAACAAATATGATTTTTATGTATTACAGGTCATTCCAGTGCCTATAAAAAGGCAGAGAAAGTTGCACAATTTGATAGTATCATCCATATATGTTACAAAATATAAAATTTTAATAAAATGTACTAATATGAGTTTATTTCTTTACTTCGATGCCATAAATCTATATCAGGATACGTAATGGACTGCTATGGGATGTTGTGACATTTTGTGCAAGCCAAAGCACAAAAAACATGAATTAGGAACGACTGAGATCTCAGAAGAAAACTTTCATATGAATCTATTTATATGGATTTATATATTGGCAATAGGGATTCATTTAAGCAAAGAGTTATGCATTTATGTAAATAATTTTTGTGTCAGACCAAGTCATAGTAAAAGAATCCCAGAGACTGTAAAAATATCCTCAATGCCAGCTGTTGTCAGGTCACTCACAGCAGAGGAACTGTAATTTATTGCCACCACAATACTTATTCATGGTGGAGTCCACCACTACTCTCTGTTGTGACAGTAGAAATAAAATATTTGTGTTATTTTTACAAGGTGTTGAAATAATAACTCAAAGTCTCTTGCAACCTTGTGTAGGACTATTAAAACACATCTTGTTCACAAGAATTGCAACAGATCATTATCCATGCACCTTGATTGCTTCCTGCTTAGCTAAGATCCTTCTATGGTAAGGAAAACTATAAGAGAGAATTCTTATTGAGATTAATATAGGATATTATCTATGAAATGTCCTATAGGATTTGGAGTAAATAGCATCTTGGAGATTACAGCTCTGAGATGTTAAAATTAGAGTATATTCATAAATCACAGTCACATGAAAATACTAATTTATTCTGATGTGATTGAATACAGCCTTGTGATAAATTTTAGGAAAGACAAAATATGACTCTGTATTATTGGTAGATTTTTCATAATGGGATCTCCAAGGCAGACAAACCTCAGACCTATATTGTATCACTTTTTTTTTCAAAGTTTGTTTGTATGTGGCTTTAAGCTGTGATAAATTTCTGATTTGAATGGAAGACTAATGGAATATTCAATGCATCACTGGGCTCCATTGCAACCCTACCCATGCAACACAAAACTATGTTTTTCATATGTTTCTGTTAAATGCAAAAATATGGTTCTAATGGATTTTATGATAGTTTTCAAACACAGTACTTCTATTGTACTAATATACAACATAGAGGGAACTTCTCTACATTAAATACACAGTAGTGAACCAGATTTTAATTTGCATTTGTACATTTTCTGAAAGGGTTTTGTATAAACTACAGTATTTATGAGCTCATTCATGTGATAGACGCACATACACCATTGATTTAAAATGAGATCACCTATTTTGATTCAGAAGAATAGAACCCATATCATCCATTACTGTCTTGTCAGCCTTATTCTTGCACATTTGGATTCAACATAGTGTATTTTATTTCAGACATTATTAAATAATTATTGTGAGTTCTGTTGGTATTTTAAGGTCTTTTTCTATTTACTCACTTGCATAATATCACTGTGCTGAATAGTTCTTTTTTACTTGAAGGTGTTATTTCCCATGGGCGATGAGGCAACTCTTTCCTTCTGCTTCCTTGGATGACTGATATTTTATTACATAGATTCCCACAGGCATGTGATTTGTATGCTAGGATGTATGATTTTCTTTTCTGGGGGTGGGGAAAACTTATGGCAACCAGCAGGGTTTTCTTTGTTCTTCATCAGCCATCCCGTTAACACTTGGATCTGCGTAACCACAACTAACTGCATCTGCTATGGTTGTGACCAACCTCAGCTAGCAGGATTTCATCATCACATCACACCAGTATAAAAATAGTATTAATATGGGAGATGCATGATAAGTTGTCCTGTAGCAGTCTAAATTTTAAACAATGTGATGTATATCTCTCTTCTATAAGCTAAAAGGAAACAGGTAAATTCAAACTGATTCTAAATGTATTTTAAAGTCATTCTGGCTGAAGTGATAGTGAAATCCTGATGGTGTGTACTGGTCCATAACAATAACTGCACTGTATATAAAGCTGTAGAAATGAAAACTAGGCCTGTATAAAAAGAAAAAAGACTGAAACCCACAATATCATCAGTATTGTAATATTCAGTACACGCTTTACTGATAAATCTGCTTTCCTTCGTAAAATCTCAGACTAACATGAAGCCTTGATTCATAAAGGCATGTGTAAAAGTGACCCAGTAGCAGCGGAAAACAGGTATCCTTTCATAAACAGGATGAGCAACTTGTTTGCAGTTCAACAGGAAAAGATATAAATAAAAAAGGTGTTTTTATTTCTATTGTGGCCACAGTTTCAATATGTAAGTCATAAGGAGGGCTCTAGAGAACCAAATCTGTTCCCTTGAGTACAACAAAGCATTTAAATTGGTTTTTTGGGCAATCTAAAAAAAGGGGAAAGCAAAAGGCTCTGTTGCCAAATATTAGTTCTCTAAAATGCACGTGGAATTAAATACATGTGCTGTATCCTTACTCTACATATAAGAAAACATTTGATTCCAATTATGCTTCACCCTCGAAAAGAAGGACTCTTACACTCAAATTAGCGACAAGATTGTCATCCATGATACAGTGCAGCAAGTCATTTCAGCAGTGGTGAGGTATTGCCATGTGAAAATATGATTTTCTGTCCTACAGGGGGCTGTTTAGTGATGCGCCAACCAGATGCTGACAGGTCATGTAACCCACCGTGCAGCCAGCCCCACGCTTACTGCAGTGAGGTATGTGCTACTGCATTGGAGCATGGAGCACCCCCAGGAGGCCTTCCCACACGTCTCTTGATTACAAAGATTATGCCAACAAAAAGTATTTTCAGTGATTTTACAAGTCACAAATTTGTTAAAACCCACCTTGCACCATTTTCTACTTTTCAATTTAATGTTAAAGAGTTGATATGGTATGAACTTGCATAAAAATATACAAAGCAGTACTCTTCTGGCTAGCACTCATCAAAACAGTCTTATCTTCCAGTCATCCATGTTGCTATGCTTTATGGCTCACAGAAAACCTTGTTTTTCCACTACACCTTGTAAAACACTTGTTCCCTGCAGACCAGGACATGCAGTTGTGAAGACGGATACACTGAAGTGATGTCCTCTGATGGCACACTCCAGCAGTGCACTCTCATCCCAGTGGTGGTCATCCCCACCATGGAGGACAAAAAGGGAGATGTGAAAACCAGTCGAGCTGTGAACCCTACCCAGCCTTCCAGTAACCAGACAGGACGAGGAAGGACCTGGTTTCTGCAGCCTTTTGGGCCAGGTGAAGTCATGCAATGAGCAGTTTTAGTGCTAAGTACTGCTGCAGGGTCTGGCTTTCATATTTTTGTGTACCTAGGAAGACCACAAGAACCCTTGACTGTTCATTTGAGAAGGCAGACATACTCTCACTGAAAAAATAGGAAGAAACATAGTAAACACCAAGCCCTGTCACTACTCCATCAATATATTTAGTGAAATCATATATTGCAGATTTCCTTTTAGTCACTCTTCCTGTTAAAATTCACGGAAGCTATTTGAAATGTGACTGTGAGTTTGCTGCAAAGGTGCAAGCCAGTATATTAAATTGTGATATCTTAAACAGTAATTCTCTTGACAGAGGAATGAAAGGATAGCACTGAAGAATGCAAATAGTAAAGGCTTCTTAAAATTTACTGACATAGCACAAATTGTATGAAAATAATTGGTATAGGTATGCTAATGCTTTTCTGACATATCCCTATCTATACTAATTCATGTTAGTCAAATGCTAACCATATTACTGATATTTAACGTAGGCCTGGTCTAAGTATCTATGAGCAGTATTTTCTTTTATGATGGACCATGTTCTTTAGAGCTGTGCAAAAACTTACATGCAAGAGTGTAAAATATAAGTTATTTAATAAAAAATACTTCATGAAGTCCATCATGTAATCAGATGTCAGTAAATATTTTTAGTCTTACTAAATATTTGCAATAAAAAATTAATTAACAAAATATTTTCACATTAGAGATATGTTGCTTGTCCAAAATATTATTAACATGGAAGAGAGCAATTGGTTATCATCTTAAGTGTCTCTTAAGTCACATAGGGCTAAATATACTAATATACTTGGGTATTAGTGTGGTCATTTATTTCTAAAGGGTTTTTTGATGTTTTTAATTGCAGAATTGAAAGTAATATCTTTACATGCATAATCCATAAGGTATTTCAAGTTAAGATTTATAAAAATATTTCTAATATGCAGATTAAATAATGTTTGGGCTAGAAATTAGAAATACTTATATTAGATCCCATTAGTCCTACTACGAATACTACTACTAATAATAGTATTTACTATTATTTGTACTTTGATATTATATTTGATACCTGCAATAAAAATAGTCTTTACTCCAAGTACTTTAATAAAAAATAAAAAATAGAAAATCAAACTTTTCTGGTCCTCGTTTAAAAAACAACATCTTACCAAATATGTTATCATTTATTCATTTTAGCTAACCCCTCCTGAAAATGCCAGAGGGCATGTTGTAGCATGCAGAGTGATAGCAATAAGCAAATATCAGACAGTCACCTTCAACAGTTTAGGAATATGAATGCTCATGTGAGCTCAGGGGGGGTTTTGGAGCAAGGTATGTTTGAGAAACTTCATGAAATCTCACCAATTTTATGTCATTTGAGTTGAGAAGGAGACATAGCTCAGTTCAGATAACCTTAAACATGTTTAACAGAATGAACACTTTATGCAGTGAAGTTATGAGCAAATGTGAGAGAAAGTGAATATTTTCCAGTTCTGATGAGATTAAGGCTGATTGTTTTATTTCAGGATTGGATATATATTGGAAAGGTTTGGGTTTACTCTGGCATGATTATCATTTTTCCTCACAGTTTCTAAGTCTAGATCTAAAATAGGTCTTTCATTTTCTTCCACAAATTACATTGCAGTTCCAGAAAATAAGGTATTAAAACTGTTCTCTTCAAATGTCTGGGCTGAGGTATTACCACAAAAAGATGAATCTGAGATTCCAATTCCCTTGCATACTTAGAAATAATCTGTCCAGAGAGAATTCAGAAAGCCCGAGTCAGAGGTCAGTAGTTGCATAATAGGAATGACCTCATTAGCAGAGTTCCTTGCTTTGACAAAACCAAATAAATCTGTACACAAGACATTGCCAGCCTTTTTTCCAAGGAGATGTAACTATTTTAAAAGAAGCCAACCTGAAAAAAAACCTAAGCCTCTTACATTTACTAATGGGAACAAAGCAAGGAGAGAGGAAACTAACCTATTTAGCAGTTCTAAATTCTGAATTCTTCTCATTGATATTATTGTATCATAGGATTTGTCAGGTCAAATCTACTGTTCCATTAATCTTTAATGGATCCGTTATTTAAGTTATGTCAGTTATTATCAGTTATGATGTTTCATTAGGTTGATTAAGGTAATGAAGGGAAAATGTTCTGATATTGATTAGTCTTGAACAACTTGTCCACATGACAGCAAGACTTTGCATTGCTGCAGCCCAGAAGGCCTGAGCTTAACTGCATAGCAATGGAGAGCACTACTGTGTAACCAAGCAATCTTAGTCTAACTTCTGTTAATATCATTGTGGAAATAAAAACTGCATTGATGGTGTCTTTTGGTTCTGAAGAGCTAACAAGAAGCACTAAGTGTTCGGTCAGAAAAATTTTAGCTGTAGTTCCTTACATTGAAAATACACACAACTTCATGAAATAAAACTTGTACAACTTGAATATGAAATAATTCAGTTTTATAAAGGTTATTTTTTTATTGTCAAGGAGATGCAACAAGGCTAGCTAATCTCCTGGAAAACAATGCTTGCAAAAAGCCATTTAGAAATTTGAAAAATGAGTTGGATAAAACTGGTGACTCAAAAAGCATGCACTCCTTTAGTTGTGATATGGGGGGCAAAGCAAAACCCCATAGACAAAGCCACATCATTTTCCTCTTTCTTTTCCTGAGGCAAGAAGGAGAGTGGTATGTATGCCCAAATCTCCAGGGACATGTCCAAAATACAAACTGCACCGGCTGCCCATAAATACAGTCCTTATCAACAAACAGTTGTTTTATTTAGGAGCATGGGCTAGGATTTTTTTTGTGTATTTTTACTTTGTGAGGAGAAGCTATTTATAACAGCAAAACTTGCATTTAGTAGGGAAAGAAAATTTAAAATTTTGCTTCTTTATGCAGTAGTAAAGGTTGTGTATGTGCAGCTAAGGGATGGATGATGTACAGCATGCTAAGGGCATTTAAAAACATACAAGTAAATAGGAACAAGAATTAATATAATAGACAGATTGCTTTACCAGAGCTAGAATAGAAAGTGATACTAAATGAGTCCTAGGCTGATGCACTGTCCTGGGATTGCTCACTACTAGGGAGACCCAAAGCTGAGTTTCTGGGTCTCTCACCTGCTGCCTCTACCCCAGATCTCAGTTCCATTTGAATTATCCTGACCCCAACTGAAAAGCAGAGCACAGAGAAGTCATTGCTCAGTTATTTAACAATATTTACTCTGATTAAACTGTAATTGCTACTCAAGACATTTATTTTGGATTATTAAAGTATTTCTATGCTATATCAGAACTAATAATTCAACTAGACTAACTCAAACACTACTGACTAACATTCATTCCTTTTAGATGGGAGGCTGAAGACCTGGGTTTATGGTGTAGCTGCTGGTGCATTTGTTTTACTCATCTTTATTGTTTCTATGATCTATCTAGCCTGGTGAGTTCTTTAATTATTTATAAGAAAACAGTCCCCTCATAGACTGTAATGAAAATGTTTACATCTGCTGCTCTAGAAACTGCAGACACTTCTGTGAACTGCAGTGTTTAATTTGCCTTGTCCTTTTGTCCAGACTCAGGTTAGCAGTTTCTGGTTGCACTCTAGATGATGGATCACCACATATTCTTCTGAACGTATAAGAACTTACAAACATGGGGTAGCTTAGTGTGCAGCTCACTTTTGCTCAGTTTATCTTGGTTGATATATACAATGTCCAGAATAATTTTATTGTGTCTGTATCAAAAAATGCTGAGAGAAATAGCAGCAAAGACATTGAGTAACCAGAAAAATAATATTTTATATCTGACAAGATATAGACATACAGAACCAGAAAAAATCTGAAAGCTTTCTCATCTTTTTAATACATGAAAGAATTCTGTTTTTAACAAGTCACCTTTGAGAATGTGCTCCCTGAAGTCTTCTAGGTCCTGTTAGGAATTTCTGATCCAGATGAAAGTACAGGTGAAAGGTGAGGGTAGTGTGGTTGTATACATCAGGCTCTTGGCTGTACTGCATTAGTAGGTTTTGGGGGGCTTCTGGGTGCGTTTGCCATTTTTTAACTTTGCCCAAAACCTCACTTCTGTCTAGGTAATATAAAAATTCATTTGGTTTTTTTTTCTTGTTTTTTGTTTGATTCATTGCTTGTTTTTTGTGCGTTTGTTTGTTTTGTTGTTTGTTTTGGTTTTGCTGTTATGGTTTGTTTGTTTGGGCTTTCTTTGTAGTCTTTCTGTTTTGGTTAGTTGGTTGGTTTTTTGGGGAGTGGGGCTTGAGGAAAAGGAAATCCATTAGCATTCAACAACTACAGATTATTTGGACTGGAACCTGTGGCTACTGCAAGTCATTGTAACAAAAAGTTTCATATAAAAGACTCAGATTTGAGCAGCCTAAGTGACATGGCTGAAATAAGATTTTGGACAAGACTGAGGATGCACAGGCCTGATTTAAAGAAATGCTTACATTACACTCTAAAAGAAGATGAGTGCTAAAGCATAGATAAACATTCATTTTCCTTTGGCCTGGTAATTTTTTACAACTTTATGTAATGGATTGGAAATACTGCTGGATTAAAATCTAATTCAAGGCTAGACAAGGAATGTTATGGCAAACAACCATACACCTGCTATTAATGACTGGTTTGATTATAACATCTAGAATTAATTGTAGGCATTCCAGCAAGTATGATGAGATAAAACCAATCAAAAGATGGATCTTTCCTGTGGAAACTCTTGATGTGTCAAGAGCAGTTTAATATTTGAGTCACATAATTTAAAAGAACCTGATTGCAGCTTTGATACATGACCAAATATTGCATGGCAGGCTCTGAATTCTTCTGAAAACTGGGTGATGTTGCAGGAGTACCTGCCAAGGATTTCAAGTCATCAGCATCATAACAGCTTGTTTCTGAACAACTGAGCTTTGAATTAGATATTGCTTTGGGTTGATAAAGGGATAATTAGTGATCCCAGTGAAGGTTTTATGGTTATAGCTTTTATAAACAAACAACTGAATGCATTATCAGCATGGTCATCTTTCATTTATGACTTATTAGTTGCTTTTTCTATTTACAAATTATCTTATTGTTTCAGCAAAAAGCCAAAGAAGCCCCAGAGAAGGCAGAACAACCGACTGAAACCTTTAACCTTGGCTTATGATGGAGATGCAGACATGTAAACTGTGACTTCTCTTGGTGACAAATGGAGTCTAAACTATAGGAATGAAATCAGAAGGTGTCCAAAGCCACAGGGATTTTCTATGGAGTGGATTAAGTGTTTTGAATTTTTCTTTTTTGTAACTGCACCATAGATAAAGAAGGATGGATTTCATAATGCCTACTGATATTCAAGGTATTATTGCTTTACTTTAGACCATCAGCACCGAGAAATCAGGCAGAATCACATTAATAGACACTGCAGTTGGAGATTTGTGGTGTTTCCTCAGTCTTAGAACAGAGCACCACTTCTGCCTCCAGAATACTGTATCTGACATAGTATTAACACTTGGAAGCCCCTGCATCATTAACCAAGTATAATCAGTACGCATGAGGAGTTTGTACCAAGCTGTCTATGACTCTATATTCACACATAACATATATACTCGGTTGAACCATATGTATTACTCTATCAGATTATGTATGTGATGAAGAGCATTTTAGTGCTTAGTACAATATTAACTTTTAACTGGGATTAACCCACTGAGCAAGTTCAACAGTTTGCCAGTTGATGATAACTTGTGTTAACCTGCATTTCAGAGGGCAATGACTCACTTGCAAAATTCTGTCCTGTTACCACTCCAAATTATAAAGGCCTCATGTGTACATCCGGAGAGGAGGCATTCTCAGATTCACTATTTTCTAGTGGTTGATGTCTGGAAAAAATACCTGCTGTAAATGTTACAATACGTTTCTACTTTCTCTAACTCAAAGTGTTGCCTGCATCTTTTTTGCTACATGTAAGGCAAATTTTTGCACTATATTAGTGCAGCATGATATGCACTTAACTAGTATTGCCATAGAAACTGCCTCTTTTCAGAAAGGATAATGATGTATCTTGTGCAAGGAGTGTCAAGCAGACAGGTCTTGAATGCTGAAGAGAGTAGTGTTTAGTTTGGACTGCGACGGGATGGAATCAGCTGCGACGTTTGCCGTACACACACCGTTCCTCACCACAGCAGCCACTTGTACTCTACACCATGGCAGTAATACAAGTGTCTAGTTTCTTGCCCCGCCTACCTATACTGGTATAGATTGTCCTGCTGGTTTCTAATTGTACTTTGAAGGCTGTTTATGACTAGATTTTTTATATTTGTTAACTTTGTTAGAAAAAAAAAGAAAAGAAAAAGAAAAGTGGTTGCCCTGTAATCCTGAGTGACATACTTCTTGTCTAAAAAGGTGTTCTGATTGTTCAGCTGAAATAAAATGGTTTTACTTTTCTTTCCTTCTGTTAATGAGAGCTCTTTCACTGTTAGTGGCAGTGCAATACTCAGAGATGTTTTGTCTTTTCCAATTAGGATAATTCAATAGACTATTTTAATTATTCAGTTAAACTCCTGAGTGTACTGGCAAGTAAACAATAAGATCAATAGTTCTGCCATTTTAATACTCATGACTTTTTCAAAAACTCTGGCAGTATGAAAACTCACTGTTAACCTCTTCCATGCTTATGGCTTTTCAGTGTTGGGCTTCCAAGATGAAGCTCATTGACTTGCCACTCATGTGACATGGCTGTTACGGATGTGCTCCATGACCTGAGAAGGGTTATTCTCCTCAAATGGCTTCTGTGTGCAGCCGGAACGTACGAGTGACTGTGCCACTACTAAGCAATACAAAACTTTATCAGGCAACCTCTCAAAAAGAATTGTTACATAAAGTTCAATATTAGGTTCTCAGGTCTTTTTTATAACCTAAACCACTTCTGCCTACTCATCACTCTATTTGCTCAAGAAGCACCAGTTTTTGCACACTGGGTGAAACTAACTTTGCAAACTTTGGCCCAGATCCACTGAAATCAATGACAAGAATCTCATGGACATCACATCTGTTCTTAAAAATACAAACCTTTGTTCTATGTAGAATAATTCTTGAAACCAATGAGCATTTTGTGGATATTCAAGAGAGATTATGGTCCTACTTTAGCTTAACTGCCATATTACCAGTGTGATGTTACTGCATCAAGAACATTACCTTCATCCCACTGCGTAGGTTTTCCCCAAATGGGAATGATGAGCAGAGGAACAATGGTAACAATATTTGGTGCAGGTTTAATTTCTCATTTTATACCTTGTTCGAGCTGCAGCTGATGAAGTTTCATGGCTGCCTGCCACAGCAGTGGTTCATTCCTATATGTGTTTCAGGACTGGAGCATTCAGTCTTGCATCACTTTGTAAAGGTCCATTGCGAAAATACAAATCTTGATAATTTTAATTTTCAGCATTCTTGAGTAGAAAACAATAAAAACCTGCTTGGTTCCTCTTTTGGCAGACACCAAAAAAAGGCCATGAAAAAATGATAAAGTATTAAAGAACAATAAATACACGTGGAAACAGATTTTATAATGATTTCTGGTTTTTTAATAGTCTGATTCTGTGTTGTCGAATAGTTTTGAACCAAGAGGGCATTGAGGGAACAGGGTTTCTTTCATTGGCAATGAGTCATCTTTATTTATGACACTGGCTGGTCTTAGCAGGAGCTGTTGCCTAGTTCTTGCCTTGAAGACTTTTATGTCCTAAATCTAAGTACTTAATAACTTAAAGGTATGACATCTCCTTTTCCTTACCACATTAAATGAATAAACAGAGAGATAGGAGGGTTTTTCAAGTCTGTTTGGCCTTTGCAATCCATGCAAATATGTTAGTATGTGTTACATTTTATATCTGATCAGTGAATATCTGGTGCCCATCTGCATCATACTAGGGCTGCATTTAAAATCTAGAGCGTGTTTTTATTATTATTTTTTCTATGAACAAAGTGCATGGAAATTTGAAGCCAGAGTGGCTTCCCTCATTATCAAGAAAAAAATGCTAGGCTATAAGGAAGGCTGAAATTTTATGTAAATCTAAATGTTGCAAAGGTGATTAAGCCCTCTAGCATTGAAATTGAAGTAAATAATATGTGAATTACCAATATAGAATGAAAAGCAATTTGCTTTAAAAATCAGAGTGCTTCTACAAATCCAGTGCCTAAAGCAGCCACTACTGTAGATTATTAGTTTGTGAAAGTAATGTTTCCAGTGATCAAATAAACCATTCAGAAAATAGCAAAGTAGGTATTTTCCTGTTGATGTGGTGGTTTATATTTTTCTTTTTAAAACTGTAGTTTCTAGCTTACTGTGTCTGCTTTGAGTCCTGGAGCAGTTCCTTTTTGAAGCTTTGATGCAACTGCACAAGTCTGTTTATGTTTGGTATAAAGCATCAATTTTGAAACCCCCTTCCTCCTGCCAAAATGTAATGAAGTTTTTTTTCCAATCTTACAATTTGAAGAGAGCAATTTAAAAAGTCTATGTGTAAATCACTGTAAAATATACCTTGAATTAAATGGAAATCTGTCTTTTTACCTTTATGTAAATCGTTAAGAATTAAGAGTTTATTTTGCCTAACTTAATTTACTTGAATATTTATTTTGTAGAATGAGGAGGCAGCTGTCTGAGGAATGTTTACTTTTCTTTTGGTTAATGTTAATTTGTAAATTGTGTAATGCATTTTTATTTTTTAAATTATGTACATTTCTTTTTTAATGCACAAAATGTTTACGTACTACTACTACTGCAAATTTGTGTATATTGTCACTAAGCTTTATTCAGTTAATACAGATGATGGGAAAATGTAACAAGTCTTACATTTTCATCTGGGTTATTTTTACATAACTGACGTATTGCTGACAATAAATATAAACACAAAATCAGTTAATGTCTTTTTTTAATAAATGTAGTATCCTATGCTGGGATAGAGTAACAATAAAAGCCAGATCCCTAAAATATGACCACCTTTTAAATAGTCTCTTCTTTTTTCTGAAAGGCATTAGCAAACACATTCTTGTTAAATATTAGTCTTTCTATTTAAAAAGAAAAAAACTTTCTGATGCTATGGTAACAATCAAGTCTGTTGTTACAGTCCTAGTTGACCTGGAAATTTACAAAACATATTTTGTTGACTGATAAATACCCAATAAATGAGATTTTAAAAAATAACCTTTTCTTCCTTGCCACTTTTATATCAGAAAAAAACAACTGTTCTGTAGAAAATAAGGGGTCAATCAAGATCTTACGAAAAGAAATCTATTCACTTCAAGTCAAGCTGGATCTGTTGCTGTCCCTACACAAGAAGAAAAAGAACAAAAGAAGTCACTTTGCACTTTTTCATAATTGCTCGTCTTCAATCTGTGTGCTCTCCAAAACTCAATTCTTTTCATGTCTAGTTCTGCTGTGTAATTTTCACACCATATCATGGGGTTTTTTCCTGTTTCAGTAACTATTACCTCCCCAGTAACCTTTCCAAGCTAACCCCTAGTAGATTTAAACACAATTTTGAGAGCACACAACTCTTTTTGAGGCATTTCAGAATTTTCACAAGTAATTCCTATCTACGTTTTCTCCTGCTGGAATCCACAGAAAAACCACTGAAGCATTGGTCTTGAATTCCCACCTAAAACCTAATAGAGGAATAGAGGATTTTCAAGATCATTTAAATATGTTTAATTCAATATAGGCAAAAATTCTGTAACCAGTTAAAAACATCTGAGAAGAAAATTTAAATTCTCATTTAAATTTAGAGAATTAATTTTGGTATAATAATGAAGATGATAGAGTCTTCACATTCAGTAAAGAAAATGGGGTAGATTTTGGCAATGTTTGCAAGACTTGAATTAATGGGAAAGGGTCGTCTTTATTTTAAAAAGAATCCCAAAACATTAGAGGAGAGTAGAACTTTCTAGTAAAAGTGTGATGAAAGGACATGAAGTGAGAGGTAAATCAAGAGACTTCGATAATCTTAGTAAATGTTTTAGCCTTCTAGTAATGTGAAAATCTACAATATTGGAGAAACTAGAAAATCTAGAAAATTATCCTGCTGAAACAGAAGGGAACTTGAGCAGCTTGAGCTGCTTGGCACCACTATCAGTTTAGCTATAGAAAATGTTATCTCTAAATTTTCTGATTAGGTTTTTTGGTTTGGTTTGGTTTGGTTTGGGTTTTTTGATACAGGAAAATCCAAAAGCAGGTAATGACCAGGCAGATAGACAAACACATTTTTTGGGACAGGGTAGGGATTGGTGGGGTGTGTATGTGTGGATATCTTAGTCTCTGCTTGCCCATTCATTTATTTGTCAGCAGAGGCTGAGGGTGTGTCATTTTGCTTACCTGAATTTGGGCAGTGCCCCTGTCTGTGGTGGGCGTTTCCTGTGGGGACATCCTGGTGAAACATCTCTACATCCTTAGTCCTACTTAAACAGAAAAGTGAGAAGGTTTCAGGATTTCTGCTGGTCAGAGTGACCCTGAGACGGGTTAGAAAGTCTCTTTTCCCAGCCCAGCAGTGAAAGAAGGAGCCAGGATTCATCTGTTCTCATTCTCAAGGTTGTTTATTGTTTCTTATCTATAAAATTCTTTCTCTGGCCTGCCCAGGTCTGTTCAGCAGGTCAGACAGAGGCACACTGTTGCCCTCAGGGTGGTGTTATCTTTTTATACTAAAAATTATGTGTACATTTTTTACAATAGTTTCCCAATACCTACCACCTATGTTAGACATTGAGTTTCTACCTTAAACCAAGCCAAAAGTGCCAGCATCACCAAGAACATGGAGGTTAGGAAGAAGAAAGAAGAAGGACAGGGTATGCCCAAATTCCTCCATCTTGTGACACTGAGCCCCCATTCTAAAAACCCCTAAAATCTATTTTTCACCCCATGACAAACTAACTATTATTCTACTTAAACTCTCTTGGCTTGTAATTCTTCATATAGAGGTGGTAATCTTTTCCATGGGTCAAAATCAAAGTCACAGGTGTCTTGGGCTCTGTGCCAAGGTCTCTGAGCCCCCTTTAGGCAAGGGAAAAGTCCTTTGACCTACCATCATTATGGTGAAGGTAAAACTTAGCCACAGGATCATAATCCATGATCATAGCTCTTGTTTTCCATTTTTAAAGAAACCTCATTTCAAACAATTCAAGTACTAAACCTATTTATTTATATTATGTGTTGATGTATCTAAAAATCTTTGATGTATCTAAAAATCTTTTGAAAATAGGATTTAGTACTTGTCAATTTATAGATGAAGGGTCAGAGGGTCCCATGTCTGTTTTAATATTTTGTGGACTTTATTCAGAACCTAGCCCTTAAATTGATCATAATTACATTCTGAAATTGCAATTATAAAATTAATGAGGTTTTCTTTTATTTTCAAAACTACACTTCAGAGTATCATATAATTCTTTAAAATGACAAAAAATTGTTTCTCAATCAGTTTTGTTTAGCTTACAAAAAAAAAAGTTTCATCACAATTTCAGTGTTGCATTTCAAAACAAATATAATTTTTTCCTTCTCTGAATAATTACAATTAGAGAGCAAACCCTCTTTCTTACCTATACATGTCAAAATGTGACTTAATTCTCAGCTTCTTAACTCCTTCCAGTGCTGCTGCTTAAGCTACCTATATGGAAATAGCAATATGATTTGAGCCTGGGACCAGAATTTAGTTAACAGTTCTGTGACTGGACATTCAGTTTTTGGTGGTACAGTACTGACAAATTATTTTTCATGCACTGCCCAATGAAGTCCCACAAAAACCTCTCCCAAGCTGAACCCCAACTAATTTACACAACCTGTGCCATGCAAAACCATGAAATTGTCATGTAAGACAAAGGGTTACATTTTGTGTCTTGCTTTCTACTCTAACTCAATTCCCTGAACAGCTTTATTCCTGTGCCCCCATTGTGTCTTGATGCTTGACACAACTGCCAGATTTCAGCCTTATGTGGAACTTTTCTGATTTGCACTGAGTGCTATCATAGCCTCAATTCTCTTTTGATGTGTCTTCTCACTCTTAAGGTTGCAGTGAGACAACAGGAGGTGCCAGCTGACAGCTTACAAGTACATGAAAACATGCTGTCAAAAGTAAAAATATGCATATTTAAAATGGGAATTTTGAAGCTGAAGTAATATTTTCCTCTCTCCCTGCAACTAAAGAAGCAACTTAGAAACCTTGAAGATACCTAACTCTATATATTTTAATCATTTCATTCTATTGTTGTTACTTTACATTTTTCTCTACTTTACATTTTTCTCTACTGTTCCCCTTTTGTACTCATTTTGTGTACATTTTAATTGTAAAATCATAGTAAGGGCTCTCTCTTCTGTGTGTATTAATAGGAGGGAGAATTCTCTCTTTGAAATCCTGACTGTGATATGACAATAAACAATCATTAACATAAGCCCAAATTCCCATTACCTATTATTTTTCCAAGAATTCCAGGGTGAACTAGTTTGGAAATATTCTTAGGCTGTACCATCCCTAAAGAGTGAATCACCACAGGAATCAAACAACATCCCCATTCCATGACCAACTCCATGGCAGGAGGTTATTCACATTTCCTGTTTTGGAATGTAATTTTAAACACACATAGATGTTCTGATTTTTGTTACTTTATCTATAAGCTATACCAACAATCCAAAGGCATGGTTATACAGATGATCTTGAGGTATATTTAAAATAGTTTCTAAGAGGTGTCTAGCATCATCCATGTGTTAACAGAGCTGTGTTCAGGTAGATATTCTGTATGCAAGGCCAGGAGTGACATCACCATACATGTATCTTTCAATTTTGGATCTCATTTTCAGTTTTGATTTTCCACAAAATGAAATTGTCATAATTTAATTTGATTTTTACTGAGATAATAGATATTAAAACACTTCATGTACTCAATACTGAGGAAAATTACTTCTCAGCCCCAGGTGTGCTCCTTTTCAGCCAGAGGGCTGAACCCATGTAACCTCCAATTTGGTTATTACTCCCCAAAACATAAACTAACAGTTATTAATAAAGGCCCTGTGACCTACAAACAAAGAACCAATTTCCCATACAGAGTCTGACTCCCTAGACAATCTGAAAAACTGGTAGGAAAGGAAGTTCCACTGATTCAGTCTTACCTGTTTTTAACAAAATAATATTGGTGTCTTCCTTACTGCTTTGTTTCTTCAATCTTCACAATGAAGAATTCTGTAGCTCCATTTTGTGAGAGGAAATTGGTGACACCAGGATTCACTCAGCCAAGGAAAGAAAAAAATAATTAGCTGGCAGTTTTGTGACTGCTTGGAGTTGAATTTAATGAACTGCAGCAAAAGCTTTCTGCAACATTAGAGCAGCAGCTGGAGCTAAATCCTACATTTCTGTCTTAAATGGCCTTCACTTACAAGTTGATGAGCAAAACATAAGTAGCAGTCATTTGTTCAGTTGTACAGAAATATAAAAGGAAGGTCTGCAGCACAAGTGAGAAGTTAATTGTCAATCTCACACTGACTCTCCAATACAATTGCAGAGCTGCAGTGCTGAAGAGCCAGAGCAGAGGTCTAATGGCCTCAAGACTGCAAATGGCTCCTTCAGAAAGGCAAAACATTATTTACATTGAAAATTGCCATACTCCATCTGTCTAAGTGCATTCACTTTGAAATGAGGTGGTACTGCAGTGACAAGGCTTTCATCTGCCACCTTAGATCAATGGAATGGCAGTGCAGTATGTTGCTCCAGAATAACTCATGGGTCTCAACAAAATGCTGTGCCATGACATATTAAAAATTGTCTTTATGTTTAACAAATTCTTATGAGCTATGAAGCTGTCTGCTATTATTTAAGGATTCATATACCAATAATAACACTATAGAGATCATAAGAAAATAATAAAAGTGATAATACCATTTATTATTACTTGATTTACATTGTTTAGAGTTTTTTGTGTCCTATTTAAGCAGTTCTCAATTAGCATGCAAAGCATCCTGGGCAGTGTCTGCTTAACTGTACTGAATTATGGGCAGAACAAGAAATCATGTATCCTGCAACAGGATTGGGAGGATTGTTGGTTTGCTAGTTTGTTTGGGTGGGGTTTTTTTTGTTTGTTTATTTGTTGTTTTTTTTTTCTTTTGGTTTTTGGAGTTTTTTAGGGTTTTGTTTTGTTTTGTTTTTTTTGTAGTAGCATCACAGGAAAATTAAATAAAAGTACACCAAATTGCTTTTAAAGACGGAAAAAATATTATTTATAAGAATGCTCTAAATCACTGTATTCAAATTGCTTTTCAAAAAAGTCTCCAGATCTACCATTTACTATACAATCCTTAAGGACAAGGAAGTTCATTGTGGTCTCAGTTTCTCTGTGGAGAGCTGGTACAATCAATGTCTTCAAATTCTCATAGCCTTTTTCATTTCTTCATTTTCTTTTTTGTTTGGTTGGTTGGTTTGGTTTTTTGTTTTTTTTTTTGGTTTATGGGGGGAGGTTTGGTTGGTTGCTTTAATTTTGGGGTTTTCTTGTTGTTTTGCAGGTGGCTTTTTTTGGGGGGGGTGGGTTTATTTGGGTGCAGGAGTGAAGAGAATCTTTTGCATTGTTCTATTCATCAACATTGTACATATTTGACTACCAGGCACATGTATCCATATCCATGTGTTTTTATTCTACATCCATGGGATTTTTTTATTATTTATTATTTATTCTGGAAGTCTTTTAACCCAGGCGAACTCATTGCTAAGAGCATCAACAGAGGAGAACAAGTGGGAATAGCAGGAAGGGTTCCACATGTCTGCATTTAATTTGTACAGTAGGACCACAGTTTTATAAAGATAGCAGTAAAATCAGTGGTTCTGTGCAAAATAGTGTTTAAGTCTCTAACATGATGATTGCAGACCTGGATCTGGGCAGAACTGGTTTTAGAGATAAAAATGAAATAGTGTCTAACATACACAAAAGACACTCCGTGTAGTAAATTGTGTGTAATATGGAGCAACAGACCAATGCAGACAGAGCAATAGTGTAAAAGGGTTTTGGCAGGCACATGAAAATGGCCCCAAATTGATTCTAGAGTGAAGATTAACACAAAAATCATATTCCTCACACTGAAAAGCTCCAGAGGCTGGCAATTCACTAACACCCCACCACTGCCACCAGTATGAAACCCCACCAATCTCAGCACCCAGGGGAGCAGTGGGGACATCCCTGGCACTGGGAGATAGGCACTAGGAGGTGAATATAAAAACATTTTAACTGCATTAACCTCCTTTTTTAAACAGTTGGATCTGGACTAGCAGTGGTTAGAGTGCTTCATTTTCAGTTATGGTAATAATTTTTTAGCTTTACCTATATAAGGAGCAAGATTTTGAGTGTAACAACTCTACAGCAGCAGAGGGAATTCTGAGGCAGATAGATTGATGAGAAAAAAGGATAGATTACTTTTTGAGTTATATGAATAGACATACATTAATCTTTTCTTGGTACATCATGTTCTGAAAAGGAAACAAAAGAACCTTGAAAGCTAGATACACTCTGGCTTCAAATCATTAGAAAAATGTGTAGAAATGAAAGAAAAGGTTGTCATTACCTTGGAGGCATTTCTTGCTATTTTTAATTAAGAAATTCAAGCTGGTTTTGTAGGATAGTTTAATTTAGAACAGAAAAAAAATTACTAAAACTGCATTATCTGCAAAGCAATGTGATTAAAGAAAATAATCAACTATTATAATTATTATAAAAATATATTAGTATTTTTGAGCATGAATAGGACTTTTATCTGAACCATAATGGCAGAAGTTCTGTCACAAGGGTGACCAGTTACACTGATTTTGTCCACCTAATATACCAGTGAGCAAGAAAACTGTTCCATGTGGACAGACAACTAGGTGATGCTAAAAATACTGACTGAGCAGACATGGTAAAGAAGCCTGTGGGCTAGTTATGGAAAGTATTAAAATTATGAGCAACTGGAACAAAAAAGTGCCTGAAGTGAACTAAAGAGTAGCTGGAATTAACTGCAAAGCACTGCAAGATAGAAGTAGGGGAAGAAAGAAAATCAAGGGGAAATATGTCATAAAGCAATAAGCCGCAGCAAAATCTGACGTGATCAAGAACATGACAAAGCATGTGCTGTGAGGCTTCCTCAAGAGCAGAGCAGAATTATTTCAAAATATCTTACATTTGAGATAGTCAAATAGTGCCTTAACTACAGCTCAGCAAATGACTTACGAAGACAGGGACAGAATAAGCAAAGAATTGCTTAGCAGTTGTAAAATATCTTATAAAACAATTTACTAGCAAAATATATTAATGAGTTAAAAATCTGAAATTAATCTTTAAAGAATAATAAAAATGCAAACTTTTCACGGCATCCTGGCAGGCTTTTTTTTGCATTTACACTCTGAAACCAAATATTATTTGTGTCAGGACTCCCTAGGCCAGCAATTGTCCACCAGCCACTATATCTGGCAGACTTAGGTGGTTTCAACTTTTATGATGGGGCCCAATTTGTTTCGAACTTGTTCCATCTCTCAGCATCTGCTGCCCTTCTGGTTCCAGGGTGGTGGGTTAGGAGCAGATCTGGGGCACAGCCTACAGCAGGTACCATTGCCAGAAATCACACGAGACAAGAAGCAGGGGAGCTGGGCTGTCTGCATTCCATCACTGTGTGACTGTTCCTGGAGCAGCAAGGATCACAGCACACAGGGAAGCGCCTGAAACATTCCTGCTGCAGCATGGAGAAAAGAGCCTTGGCCTGAAGAGAGGGGAACAAGATTCTTATGAAAGGAGGATTTGAAAGAATGTAAATGTCATAATGTAAATGAGGGGAAATATTAAGAGTCAAAAATTCCAGCAAGTTCAGATATTCAGTGTTCCTTCAGTATAAGGCAAGAAAAACATGGAACTCAAGTGCATGTAGACAAAAACATACTTTGATATATGATCTATGACCTTGAAGAAAATCAGAGCGAATTTCAGCTCCAGTATTCATTATTCCTACAATTAAACCCCTCTCCAGGCAGTAGAGAGAAGAAAGCAGTAGAAGTCCCATCTTGCAAAGTATTCAAACCAAGTTGCCTACAGCAGCAGACCATTTGCAGAGACAAACAATCCTGCTGGCCAGGGAGGGGCACCCAGCTCCCTTCCATTAGGGAGTGCTGTGCTGCTCATAGGCCAGGTGGTCCAGGGTGACACATTGCAAACCTCACCTTTACGACAAGCTGCTTTGCTCGCTGATACTTTCACTGATCTTTATGCGATTTAATATTGTTTTAAAGCTTCAGCTAAAATTGGGTACCATACATTGACTTTCTAATTAAAAAAACAAACCTGATAGTCCTTTGGTAAAAAGCCTTACCTTTTCATTTGTAGGCCCCTGTCTTCATCTATAGGCATGATGTAAATTTTCTGTAGACTTTGGTGATGTAGTTGCACCTGGATGCTTTTAGCAAAACAAATACCTATTTCATAACCTTTCAATAGCAAACAGAGTCAGGCTTCTGTTTCTGCTCCATAGAAAATCACTATATTGCTGCAAGATGAAATAGCTCAACCACCAGGTTTGGCTTCACCACCAGAACCTGCATGACTTCCCAAACCCTCTTTAACACTTGGGGTTCTCATGCACTGGGCTCCCAGGCAAAGTACCTTGAGGTAAAATTATGTTTGTAGCCATAAAACAGGTCCAATCAGTTTTGATTCTCAAAAGCTCCCCAATGGTTTAATGAGAGCAGGGCCAAGGCTCAAGGCTTGAGCACCAAGTTCTGTGCATGTGCACAGTGATGTGAAGCATGGCTGGGTGAGCTATGGAAAACAAACCACAGCCACAACACTGGTACAATTTATAAGTAATCACGCTCTTAGGAAAGGGTAAAAAAAAAATAGGGAAAAGCAGCAAAGCTTATTCACATAGCAGAGGGGCAGAGCAACAACACAGCTCTTCTAAAAGCATGGAACAGCAAATTACTCCAAGCATAAAAAAAAGTCAGCTTCTCTGAAGTGGGTATAAAAATACCTCACTGGTCAGCCTGACTCACCAACCTAGATGAGACATTTAGGTAAACATATAAACTTTACAAAACTTTTTAGCATTAAACTCCTTAATTATTGCAATTTCTTCTGTTTCATAAATAAAAGCTGAAAAAAATTAGGGTTTGGGTACAAGGCAAAACAAGAGAAATTACAAAAGCAATGACAGGTTGTGAGGACTTTAAATGACTCAGGAGATCAATTAGTAGACAATATGTGAAATGAAGCAATACAAAATAATCTTTTTCACAGTATCTGCTTTGATCTTACAGCTTGCACTAGAGACAGCAGCTCCAGTGAGTACTGGGCTGTGAAGAGCAGAGAGCTGCCACAGCATTATGAGATTGTGCAGCAAGGACAGACAGACAGAGAGAGCTCCCACATTTGCATGTTTCTCTTGTCCAGTGCTAACAACTGTCCAAGAAACAATAAAACACAGAAAAAAAAAATAGAATATGGGCAAACTGGTGTGAAAACCCACAAGCATCTCCTCCCAGAGTCAATACTACAGAATTTCAGATTCATTACAACACAGAGTCCACCGAGAATGCTATGGTGTCTTGACAGCAGTTTGATTTGAAGGCAATAAATGAAGCATTTATTTAAACTACAAGGGAAGTAATAGAAAAACATCAAGGGCATAGAGGATCTGATATGTCTGATTTCATATCATCAATTGTAATTCTTAAAAGATTGGAAATTTTAAAAATAAATGAAACATGCCTCCTTGGAACATACATACAGTAACATAATACTGTAAATATCTATTTTCCTGCTCACTTTTACAGAAGAGACCCTTGCTATGTACAGCATACATTTGCACACCACCTTGTAAGTGAAGTAGCCATGGCCTGAATGCTGTGGAAACTCAGGGCACAGGCAATATTTCTCTCTCTGCTCTGGGGTGCCCTGACTACCAGGGGAGCACTGACTTTGACCCTCATTCATGGAGAAAGTTTCCTAGACTTCAAGATAGACTAGAATCCACAAAATTGTGAAATAGGTTATATAGAGTAGTGTAGGTGTGTCACTTGGTGAGAAATTCAGGTTTTGGGATTTTTAGTATGTTGTGGATGGAAGCAAGATGGAGGGCACAGGGTGTCATCCTGGGCTTCTTCATGCTTCTACTTCTTCTTTCTTTATGGGTTTGGGTGGCACTTTGTAATTGGGCAGAAAAATCTGCATCATGGGCTCTTTATTGAGTTAAAAGGGAAAATAATCTAGATGTCAGTTCTTAATTGCATAGTTTAGTCTTAAAAGACCTTGTAACAAGAGACTGTTAGTCATTTTGTGCTTTGCTAATGAAAAGCTGTCGCACTCACAGTGGTGAGACTGTTTTACAGGTAAGAAATAATAAACACCTGAGTCCAAACATGAATTACTGTCTCAAGTGCCTTCAATCCAGACCCAGAGAAACTGATAGAATGCCAAGGATGGCTCACCCTGCAAGAGCTGGGAATTTCCCAGGCAGTGCATGGATGGAGCCATCACGAGGCCTCTCTGGCACTGAGGGGTGTTTTGGTGCTGGCTAAAGGAGAGGCAAAGGAGAAGTGCAGCCCTGTTAAGGGCAGATGTGCCGTGTTGGTTATTCTCACTTCTGGAGAAGGCACCAGTCCATGGGCCATCGTTAGTGCAGATGTTTCCACAAGGGCTCCTGAGGGTGCTGTTAATGGCTTAACTACTCAGGGAAGTGCATTTATGCTTCCAGGTGTCACTGTGGTACCTGAGATGTTGCAAAACAGGGAGATTCTGCTAATATTTTCTTAGAATTTCATATATATGTTCTGTAGAACTGTTTGACTTTTTGAAAACAACGTTTATGCTTCTGTGTGCTTTTTCAAGTACATATTGTATGGAATTGCTTAGTTTACTTTAACCAGTCCAGTAAAACCAGGTGCCCCCATCTCTTTTACTGCTGTGGAGGTAATAACACCAGTTATTAAAATCCCATTGTGTAGGGTCCCAGTGTTCTTGCCTTAGAAACAGAACAAAGACTCAACAGTTTCAAACATTTTCCCCTCTTCCATTAAAAGCCCCCTGTAGTCTGAGGTAAAAGCAATTTAACAAAGCCTCCTTCTGATGTTTACAGCTTTAAAAAGAAGAAAGTATTAACTTCAGAAAAGTTTAAAAGAACACCAAAATAAATTGGGGGCATGTTTTCCTGTCACTTTTGTGATGTCCTCTAAACACTTTCACATGTCATCAGACCAATTAGCCAAATGGACACCTATCAGTGAAAAAACTGAGCCAGAATGACTTCATTATTTAGCAGGAATAACACCTTTTCAAACAATACCATCCAACTTTCATTTCTTTGAATCAAAGAGGGACTTCAAACATGCTAGATTATCAGCAAAGAACCATAACTAACAAAAAAAAGTGATGGACCAAGAAAAAAAGATTAATCAAACAGAGGTGCAAATGAAAGCAATGAATCTTTGGCAACAAACATTAGTCTTTGCATGTCAAAACATGAATGAGGAACAACCTCACAACATTTTTCAAGTGCTAATTATCACAAACTTTAGACTCCTGAAAAGTTTACTGATAGTATAAAACAGATCTTCTTGCATATATATAAAATGAGTGTATATATATATATATATGTGTGTGTGTGTGTGTGTTAAGACATGTGTGTACCTGGAGCTACCAGTGTGTTCCATTGTCTTGGTACAAGACCAGGGAGGAAAAATAAAGCGTTGCATCAGAACCTTCCTACAAGTATAAGGTGATTTTAATTTGTGTATGTCCCACATCCATTGCTGGGGGCCTAGCTCTGGAAACTATACTAGTAATGCCATTAATAAATTGTAATAAATAAATAATACCATGAGTGACCAATGGATGTAGGAGCTACTGCACACAGGGTACCAGCTATCTGAGCAAGGTACCAGTGAGCCAAGACATTTAAGCCCAAGATATAAGATAATTTTTGAGTATGTAAGGCCTTAACTTGGATATGTGGTTGACAATACATTTTCAAAGGCTTCCCCTTTGAGGTCCTGACTGTCACAACCACATTTTCACTCTTGCAAAAAAACAGAGAGAATACAACACCTAGGAGCTCCCAGGAGGCACCCAGGTGTCCAGGGCTCTGCCTTGCATTTTGAGGGGCTGAAAAAAGTAATGACATCCTCTGGATAAGTATTTGTTGAAGTGAAAGATAATTATTAATTTTAAGCTTAATGTTATCCATTATGAGATCTGCTTTTGTTTATAATTATTTTCATCTTGTCTTAAAAATCAAATAACATCTCCCTCAGAAATGAAAACACATTCACTACAAGAAAGGTAATATCTCTTTTTAGTATCAATGCTAAGAAAAGTTTAACTCAGAGTGAAACCTCCCAAGAACTAAGATGGACACATTCAAACACATTACCAAGTTAAAAAGAAGAAGGTCTTCTTCTCACAAGTGGTCCCTGTGGTGTCCTGAGAAGGTGAATTTTCTAAGCCAGTTAAACCTGCCCTTTACCAGAGGTTGGATCTAGGAAAGTTAATGATGGGCCTGCAACAGAAACCCCTATACAGAAGAACAACTTTGATAATACCTTGTTTATAAAACCAGGTTCTGCCCTATTTTTACTCCTGTAGTCTACAATTATTAACACTATTACTAGAAGTTTTGTTACTCTCTCTTCATGCCATTGCTCCTCCAATTCAATATCTACTTCCAATTCACTGCTCAGGAACAGATGGGTATGAGAACTCCTGCACTGAGCACATGAATAATGAACAAGGCAAACTTTTTGGATGAGAACCACAAAACTGAAGTGTCTCTCTTGCCCGCTGCTTCTTTCTGTGTTGATGTTATTCTTACTTTATTGTTGCCCCTTCAAAGATTTTCTTTGGAGAGAACAGTGGAATTAAATTGCTTCTCCACTTTTGGCTGACTGCAAAGCTGCTGTCAAGTGACAGAGTCACCAATGTCCCTCACAAACTACAGCAAACAGCTTCTAAGACAAACTTTGCCCAGCTGATTTTGACTGGCAGCACTGATGCTGAAATGTGCACTGGGCTTGTATAGGAGGAGAGAAAAGTATTTGACAATAGGCAATAAAATGAAGGGACAAATCTCATGAGATTGTAGCCAGTGTGAGCTTATACGTTTTGAGACTGAAAAATGATAGAAAATGAGACTGGAAATGAACCCATGGGCAATATTTCATATTTCGTTATTGGAGGGCCTCATTACCTGAAAAATATTGAGTCTTTTATTGTGAAACACCATGGCTGGCTCTGAAAAATCTTATCTCTGTATCCATCACAATCTTTAGGTGATGGATATTTTAGGTATGAAAAAATGACTTTTTTTTTTTTTTTCTGGCAAAGGACCCACCTACTCTAACCTACTCTTCTCACCTAGACACAATACCTGACTTCTTACAACCCGTCAGCATTTGTGCACTTCAGCATCAATGGGAAGCTGTGGGTCTGGCAAGAGCAGGACAACGCCTTTGCTGGAGCCCTGGGGAACTTTCACTTAATGACACAGGAACTCTCTGTGCTGCTGTAGCATGGCAATCCTGCACTTGGTAGGCAAGATTCAGAGATGAAAATAAAAGAAAAGAAAAGAAAATGTAATAAAATAAAATAAAATAATAAAATGTAATAAAATAAAATAAAATAATAAAATGTAATAAAATGTACTAAAATAAAATAAAATAAAATAAAAATAAAAAATAAAATGTAATGAAATAAAATAAAATAAAATAAACTGTAATAAAATAAAAGAAAATGTAATAAAATAAAATAAAATAATAAAATGAAATGAAATGAAATGAAATGAAATAAAATGAAATAAAATAAAATAAAATAAAATAAAATAAAATAAAATAAAATAAAATAAAATAAAATAAAATAAAATAAAATAATAAAATAAAATAAAATAAAATAAGATAAAAATAAAATAAAATGTAATGAAATGAAATGAAATAAAATGTAACAAAATAAAATAAATTAATGAAATGAAATGAAATGAAATGAAATGAAATGAAATGAAATGAAATGAAGTCATTGTGTCGGGAGGAGGTAGGCGATACCAGCCAGCCCTTTCCGGGTGAGAGCAGTGCCTTTCGGGCAATCAAACACTCGGCGCACCCTGTGAGTTTGGGGCTCTGTGATTTTCCCCCGCGCGGTCCCGCCCGCGGCGCCGCTGTCCCTGCAGTACCGGGAGCGGCCGCCAGGCGGCGCTGCGGGCGGACACTCCCGCCGGGATCGCGGGTGCCGCTGCCGCATCCTGGGGATGCGCGTCCCGAAAATCTTCCCAAGACGCTGCCTGTGCAGCAGACGCAGAAATAAAATCAGGGCAATGTGGAGATTTAGATGCCCGGATTACTGCGCTGGGAAGGTCCCATCCGAGACCAAAATTTCCTTTTTTTATCCCTGCTCTCATTTTCATCTCTTTGCATACAGCATTGCTCTATCCACTACAGTACATCTGACTCATCCCTGCTCTGCCAAGTTTTTCTCTGGCTTTAGCTGTCACCGCTGACACTGTCCCATCCCTTTGTGCTGCTTTTTTGACGATTTAGCACTCCTAGGAACATGGACACGGAAAACTGCAGGATATAGATGTCCCATCTTGTGAAAAATGCATATTTTATGATTGGCTCTTCGCAAATATTACAATGAATATTATATGTGTTGTGTTAGAAAGTAATGCTGTATTAATTCTCTTAAGTAGTGTGGTAAACATAGTTTTAGGTTGTAAAAAAATGTTAAAATAGAAACTATGCTATGTAGGATACTTTTTTTTCTAAAGAAAGGACTCACACCGAAGTAGCAGTCACAGAACACCCAAATATTTCAGAGAAAGGGAATTTATTGATCTATTATCAGGTGAAACGAACTTCCTGCCTCACACAGCCAGGATGATGCCGTTAGGAATATGAGGAAGAAGTTGACACTGACCAGACAGAATCCTGTGTTTGAATGGAATTTATGCATCATGTATCAAGGTGTATGAATATGCAACAGGTTATTGGTTTTAAGAATTAATCCTTTGTTAACAGGGGTCCTTTTCCGAGCTCATGCTGCCCAGAAAAACCTACCTGGACTGTCCGTAACTCTTTGTTTCTATTGTCTCATATCGTCCTAATTCTAATTGTCCAAATTATTACTACTCTAATTGTATTACTATTTTTATAACCATTTTATTACTATTAAACTTTTAAAATTTTAAAAACAAGTGATTGATGTTTTTCACACATCTGATATCTGATATAGATATAAATTCAGGGCTGAACAGAGGGAATTAATGACCTCCTTCAAGCTCTTATTCATGCAGCCCTGTGTTTATCTCATCACCAGCATCTGCAGCTGAATGTGACACATGGTAAAAGTCTAATGAACACACAACAATTTTAAAGAAAGTTTCAGTGCTATGAATAAGCTTTAAAAAGAAGGTGAAAGTAAAGTGGCAAGACAGAAGGAAACAATACAATGGTGTTTTCTGATGAGATGATTCAAAGCACAGTTCATGCTGCTGATGAAGAGCAGGTACAATCACATGCACCAGTCACCAGCTTCTGTGGAAAAATGGAAGAAAGGAATAAGAACCCGAAATTTAAGTTTTTTAAACATTTTCAGGAAATGGAGTCATAAAGGCAAAAGTGAATCCCAGGTAAAAAGACCAATCCTATGAAGGATTCTTGGAGAAATTAAAATCTGCAGAGAGATTTTGTCTCATTCCCTGCAGAAGCTCAGCAAAGTGGACAAGTGGTACAGGCAAGAAGCTCAGACAAAACCATTTGCTACAAATGTATAACAGTGAGGCCTTTCAAAACAACTGTCTAGGTTTCCATTAAATATCACATCTGTCTTTTGGGTGTTAGGAATGATAAAAGTGAAATACAATTGCTCCATTATGCACTGATCTTGATACTTTGCCCCCTTTGGATGAATTTTCAACGGAGTTTTACCAGAAATTCAGGGTGCCAATGCCATTCTCCTCTTTATCTCAATGTTCCTCAGATCTTAGCAGAGTCACCCCAGTACTGACAGATTAGAGGTCTCTAGCCCAATTCATACAACATGAGGCAATCCTCTTCTCTATTTCTTGCCTAAAAAGCTAATGGTGCAATGACTGCATACAGAAGTCAGGATTTTTTACACCCTCAAGTAGGCAACAGAGAATACATGCAGTAACTTTTCCTTATTCCTATCCCTTTCTGGACAAAATTAACACCCACCACCTGCTAAACTATTTATATACTTTGCTTGATGATTTCAAAGGTGAAAGGAATTTAAAGATAATTAGAAAAAAGATGCAAAATAAAAAAGAAATATTTCCTTAAAACTATTGCTGAGAGCATAGAGAGGTGCTAAGATGGTTTGCAGGTCTGGAGATGAGTCCTGGTGGACAAAACACTGACCATGACTCAGCTGCAGACCCTGGCAGAGAAGCCAGCTGCACACAGGGCTGCATTAGGAACAGCTTGAAGGAGGTTATTAGTCTGCTCCTCTCAGCACTGAATTTATCTCTACAAGAATGATCCCTGCTTCTTTATTAGTAATAAATAAGCATATTCTTCTATTCTATTACAATCTGCATGGACTAAACCAGATTATTATCATGATTGGCAGTGCTTTTTGATGCCTACATTAGGTAATTATCAAATTATCTTTACCTGTCATGAAGGACTCAGTTTTCAAATATTTAATTAAAACCAATAAACAAATATGATAATTTAAAAAATCCTGTAACTCTCTTGAGAATAAATTCAATCTTACTCTTTACACCCTTAAATATGCATTCAGAAAATGCAGGGGATGTAACAGACTCATGTTAATCTTGCTGCTAGTAAAGCTGATTATAGGCATGATTAAGCTGTGATACATATTTATGTGTCATGAATACTGATACTTCTATGTCTGAGCCTTCTCTGGATGAATGTGTTTCTAGAAAAGGCAAGAGAGCCTTTTCCACATCATGTGTGCACCCAGTACCTTACCCTCACCTCCCCTCCACCCTCCTAAATACACTGCTTAATATTTTTTTCTTTTAAAAGTCCTTGAAAATAAGCTGGACAGGGCTGAAAAGTCATCTAAAAAGGAATGAACAGTCATTTTGGTAAAAACTCGTAGCTTCTGTGCACTGTTAAACCACCTGGAGCTCCAAGGACAAAGAAGCTGTTCTGATGGTCAGCTTGTCAGCCCCTATCCATCCTGTGAACAAATAGCACATTGGAAAACTATGCCTTTGGCACTGGCTTAGCCCCTCTCTAAAGAGGAATCACAGAATCACAGAATTTTCAAGACTGGAAGAGACCTATAAGATCATCTAGTCCAGCCGATGTTCTAACTGTTCAACTAGATCATGGCAGCAAGTGCCATATCCAGTCTTTTTTTAAATTCTTCAAGGGATGATGCCTCTACCACCTCACTGGGTAAATGATTCCAGTTTCTGACCACTCTTTCTGTGAAGTATTTCCTTCTTACTTCTAACTTACATCTAGCTTGACGCAACTTGAGACTGTGTCCTCTTGTTCTATCTGTTGTCGCCCGGAGAAAGAGGCCGACCCCCAGCTCACCGCAGCCACCCTTCAGGAAGTTGTAGAGAGTGATGAGGTCACTCCTGAGTCTCCTTTTCTCCAGGCTGAACAACCCCAGCTCCCTCAGTCGCTCTTCATATGGCTTGTGTTCCAAGCCCCTTATTAGTTTCGTTGCTCTCCTCTGGACACGCTCAAGTAACTCAACGTCCCTCTTAAAGTGAGGGGCCCAGAACTGGATACAGTACTCCAAGTGAGGCCTCACCAGTGCCGAGTACAGGGGAAGAATGACCTCTCTGTTCCTGCTGGCCATACCATTTCTGATACTGGCCAGGATGGCATTGGCCCTCTTGGAGACATAATAGAATATCATAAAAACACCCTCTACCAACCTATCCTGAAATACTGGACACTCAATTCTTCTTTTCCTTCGTAGCTCTCACTCTGTTCCACAGGACTCACAAAAGCACGCTGATTATGACTTGATTCTTTGTACTCCCTCTTTTCAGCAGATAATCCCCTGTCCACCAGCAAGAGAATCCAGGCTGGGGTGCACAGAGAGGGGCTGTGCAGGGAGCCAGAGGCTGCAGGTGCAGGGCAGCAGCCACGGCCTCATGGAAGCTCAGTTTGCGCTGAAGGAACCTCGAGGGCCTGTTTGAAAACAGGCTGGGCTCCTCCAAGGGTTAGGGCACACCAAAGGTCTGAATCCCTCCTCAGCTTACTGGACAAGACTTACTCAGAAAGAGTAAATTCAATCTTCTTGAAATTGCCTGTGTGATTTTAATGATGGTGGTGCTCTAACATAACTTATCTTCAAAAATTGTTGCTTAAAAAGGATTATTAATCTTACTAAGGAGATTTATTTCCTCAGAGGTGGCAGCAAGTATTTATGTGAGGGAAGGAAGTGCTTCTTTGTAGTCAAGCATTTTGCTGTGTGTGTGTTATATCAGTGAACTCAACCAGACTTTCCAGAAACAAATAAAATATCAAGATTGCAGTAGAAATTCTCAGGAGGAATGCTTAGCCTGTCTATTGCTTACTGGATCAAATATGCTGTAGAATATGTAAGAATGCAGGGCATGTTCAGGCAAAAAACACAGCTTATTGTTATTATGATTATTAACATATGTTTAGGTTAAAAAGGTAATAAAATTGCTCCACCTCTATATCCTGCAATAATAAATAAAATTTTTTACCACATCTGACAGAAGAGCTACCTTAAATACTTCTTTCTTGTAATGAAAACAGATGTCAAGATAGAAACGTTCTCTTTATGACAGAGCAGCAGCCAGATAAACTCAAGTACATATATATTCACATACATATATTCACAAACATTCCTTGGAAAGCAAAGAATCTCCTTCTGCAGACACCCTCAGGAAACCAGACACCCAAAGCTCTCCTGCTTGTGGAGCTCTTTTACCCCAGGGCCTCAGTGAGGATGGCTCTGGGACTATTCTGCCTCCATTCTTTGGCTGGACAGGGATGTACCTTGAAACATTATTCTAAAAATTCCACTCATCACTCAGTTCCATAATACACAAGAAAAGACAAGAGAATCCATGATTTGGACAACACCCCCCACAAAAACAAACATCATGCAGACAGATACCCAAGTTTTCATTCCCCTTTTTAAAGCACTTGTTTTCTCACTGAGGTTAATTGAAAAAGTGAACCAGAGAAAACTACAGGTGCACTTCAGCACTACCTAAAGAGTAGAAGAGGCAGTTTTCAGTATTAAAAAATGTATGTTTATTTACAAACCAGCACAAATCAAATTCCAAATGCAGCACACAAGTCTATGTCAACAATGGATGCTCAGCATCAAAATGGAAAAAGAACAACAGCACATTAATAGGCAAAACTGGTATTTGTATTTAAAAAAACCTGTTACATCATATGCACTGAATCTCTCTTAGTAATATTCAATAGACCAAAATAAAAGTCAGAAAACAAGGACACCTTTACCTAATGCTTTTAACTACCACAGAATTTCCACAAGAGAGCAGCATATACTTGAATTTGAGAAAGAAATGACATAGAGCTGCTCTTTTCCCATCCTTTCCCCTCTCCCATTATTATTATTCCACTGCAAAAAGGTAATGAATGCAAACACACCCAGGCTGTTGGTATGACAGCAGTCCCTGAATGTCAGGGAAATGCCATCTCACTCCAAGCTGACAAAGTGGAAGGTGGCCACATGAAACATGATAACTACTGAGAAATTATATATTAAAAATCATAAAATATGGCTCACCATGAAGCTTCTAAAGAACATATTCATTTATAGTAAAGGGATATATTTTTTTAATGGATCACAGATACATCATGGAACACCTAAATCCATTATTAGGGATAAGTATCTGAAAATATTTTGAGGTAGTAAAACTCACTATTGTTTCAAGAGCATTGGACAACTAAGCATGAGTAGAAAAATGTTTTTTTCATCTTCAATTCATGGAAAAATTTGTTTTTTTTTTCTATTTTACTATGCTGGGAGTTTTACACTAGTAGCAGACAGAAGTAGGAGTATTTCTACAGGCTTTTTTCCTACAGAAAGAAGAATTTTTAACCTCTTGGACATCAGAGTATTTTTACCCTGAAAATTCCAGAAAAAATTTCCAAACTTTTATAGATGTCTTTAGCTGCTTGCTTTCCACATTTTCATAAACCCTGTAATTCAGGTGAGAACACTACTGGTCTCTACAGAAACAATCATAATGCCTCCAATGCCCAAGCAGAACTGCAGAAATTCATCTGTCACTCTGCAAAAAGAGGGACCAGAATTTTCCACGTTAAAGCAGAAATATTTGCAGTAGCATTGAAGATAAATATTTTGAAGGACAAGACTGTTTAGATTTAAAAACTTAATTAAAACTCCTCATTTAAGGAGGAGATTGTGTGGAGCACAGGCACTTTAGCTGGTCCTGTTAAAGGGACCATGAGCAGCAGTAGGCTAAAATTCTTTATATTTATAATAAATAATAATAAATAAATAATAAAGAAGCCAAAATATCTGACTGCTCCCATTAGCATCTGCTGCCAGTGAACTGTTGTGCTGAATGTGGTTTCCACCAGTATCATACCCTGTGAAAGGCAGGCTTCATTCTACAGAGATTTAGAAAATGCCAGAAGGCCAAAGGGACAGAAAAAACACCAGGCACACACTTAAATTCAAGCAGTGCTTGGGGGAGAAGGATGTTTGTATAATTTAGAAAGTGATGTAGAAAACAGCTATCACTGATGCCAATTAACATTAAATCAGTTGCAAAACATCAACAGATATCACACAGGCACTTCCTTCACTTCAGTGCATCTGGAAATCACAGTATTTATCATTATTTGGGCAAGATGCTTGCTCTCCCCTCCCTCCTGGCCCTACATCTGGGGAGACAAGCCCTCTTGTTATATATGTCTTTCAGATTCTCTCTTTGATATTAACTTATAGAATCATGAAAAGAATTACTAAGAGACAATCATGCAGGAAAAAAACCCCAAGGATTTCTGATCTTTTTCTCCCTAAAAGCAGCAAAGAAATTGTGCTACAAGAGGTGGGTCATCAATAAAGAAGGAGCCATCTGGATGGCTCTAGCTGTTTGACTGGCTTTTTGTCTTTCTGAGGCTGAGTCTCAGAGCCTCAGAGACAACCCCATCAAAGAAATTTGTGGCAAGATTGATACTTGAGCAGAAATCCTGTCACATACAATCTTTTTAAAGAAACCAACCATGCAAACAACTGCAATTTGCATCTTCCAGTCTAAAGATAATATTTAACTGTGCCAGAGCAGCCTCATAAATGAACAAATAAATAGTCCTATGTATGATTTTGTTTTCTTGGAATATCCTAAATATTTTGGACTTCAGACTTCAATAAATGGTCACTCTCCATCATTTCAGGATCACTAATGTGACCCAGAGGACTCATGTTAGTCCTCAGCTCTGTGGGTAATTAGGCTCTGTCAGTCTACCAAAGATAAAGAGAAGGGGAAAAAACAACCCAACATTTACAAATAAGGCCTTTAGATACAACTCCAGAAACTGAAGGTTTTTTTCCTTATAATTGCAGGTTATTTAAAGCAACAATGACAAGGATTTAGCAATGATTCATGCAATCTGTCTTCCTCTTCCTTAAATCAATTCAAAGACACAAAATTCAGCTGTTCTTCATGCGCAAAACAAGAGGATCCCAGAGATTTTTTTTCTTTTCCATTAATCTTTATAAATGTAGTTTTATTAATATCTGATAAAGAAGCACCGTTTTTATTAGCATCATTTAGATGTCCCTTTGTGCTAGAATGGTTTATCTGCAAATGTAATATACTGCTCTTAGAAATCCTGTGGTTGGTGATGGTCTCTGCTCCTCATGATCCTTATTTTTGCTGAGAAAAGCTCCATCACAAATTCTAAGGAACTTTATGTGAAGGGTTATAATGGTTTTGCAGTCATTAGTAGTTTGTCTCACTATGCTGTTGTTTATAACAGACTGCAGGCGTTTGCAAAAGATGTGAGTGCAAGAGAACTTTGTTACTTGGGAAATATATGAGGCTGGCAGGTTGAGACTCATTTCAGGACAATCTATGAACCAGACAGAGTATTGTTGGACAGCACTGTGTGTCTGACACTTATGAAATTGCATTTTAGGTAATGATACACTTCCCACCTGCCTAATATCTATTTTCCAATCAATTCCAATTCTGCTTTCCTGGACAATAAAAAGGTTTGTTTCTTCCCAACACATACCTTTCTCTTACTCTTACCTTTCTTGCACATAACAGGCTGAAGAAACATTAGTAGCCATATTTCAGCCATAACCGTGATCAAGCTTATTTTTCCTTTAAAAAAATTCTCCACTCACAGATTGCCAGCACACTGTGTTAGCAAAATAAAAAAAAAGTTATGATATATAAGGAAAAAAAAATAAAAATTAAACACCAAAGATAATTTTATTAATTATTTTAAAGAGACTTACATGAGGAGTGGCTAGGTCATGATCTGTTTAGCCTGGAGGAGACTGAGGGGAGACCTCTGCAGTTACATCTTCCTGTGAGGGGCAGGCACTGATCTCTGCTCTGTGGTGACAGTGACAGGACCCAAGGGAGTGGCCTCAGGGGAGGTTTAGGTTGGATGTCAGGAGAAGGTTCTTCACCCAGAGGGTGGTCACTGGCAGGGGCTCCCCAGGGAAGGGGTCACAGCACCAAGCCTGACAGAGTTCAAGAAGTGTTTGCACAGCACTCTCAGGCTCATGGTGTGATTCTCAGGGTGTCCAATACAGGGCCAGGAGATGGACTTTGATGTTTGTGCTTCCCTTCCAACTCAGGATATTCTGAGATGGTTCTATGATTCACAAATAATAGAAAGTTTTTATGACTACATGTTACATAGTTTCAACTTAGCACAGGATTCAAAACCTGGAAATATTAATACTTTATATAACACAAAATTACTCCATCAGACCTTTTTCAAGGGAGTCTCATCTGAGTCATTTATTCTTGTGACACTTTAGAAAGATAAGGGCTTGAGGACACTAATCTCCTCCTATATTTTACACATTTTGACTACTTTATTCAGGGGAGATGTAAAAAATGTGCCACATTATATAAAAAAGCATGGCACATTCCCAGGTTTGGACACAAATGACAAGGCATATTTTCATCCATAATTTATATTATTTTGAGAAACTTGGTCCTTTTCCTTGATACAGCATAGCTGGCTTATATGAACCATAAAAGGGAACTTTAGTTATCATTCAAATACGCTTGAAGTCCTGCTAGGTGGGGACCTTATCTCTCTGTCAGATATTTTGGCCTCTCAAGGTTGAGGTCCTGGGGATTGTGCCAGAAGGCAGGTGCTGGGCTGGCAGACGGTGTGGTGTGTCCTTTCAGGCGTGGGGGTGCTGTCCTTCACTTCTCCTGAAAGAAAAACCTTTTCAATAGCTGTGCAACAAACTCTTTTAACTTGCCCTTTCCGACTGAACAAGGCAGTAATCCTGTAAGAGGCCAACAGGTCCTTTGGGATCCATTCCCACTCAGCCTTCCCCAAGGTGGTTCACGGGCTCATGACCATCATGACTTTAACTTTTCTTCTTCTTTATGAGGAATAACAACAGAATTATGCCTCATTCTTACTTCATCCCTTTGACAGAGCAAAGTATTCTCCCATTTGATCTAATACACTGTAAATTTTTGTGTTTCCTTGCCTCCCATGTCACATTCCTGATCCATGTATCTAGCTGCTAATCCTAGCCAACAGCAAACAATGGTAACTCTCAGAAACTGGATTAGCAGCAAAGCTCTGAGCCGCGTTTGTAAGGAGATGCTGCCTGGCTGATCTGCAGTTTCCCTGCCCTATTTGGTTTTTCAGGTGTGGGGCATGAGAACAAGAACAGATGTATGACCTGATCTGGAAGAATTCAGAGGGGCAGCATCATGCAAAAATCATGGTAGTGCATAAAAAGAAAAATTACATGAAGTGACGGAATACAAAATATTTTAAATTATTAGAGAATCACTTTTTTCCTCTGGTCAAAATTTTATATCTTTTATTCAATCTAATATGTCTGTTAGGCCACAGGGACTGCAAGGCATCAAGGGACTACTGCAAGACAGGAAAACACAGAACTGTCTTTGAAGTTTCAACTAGTTCATTTCTAAGGGACTTTCTTTACCATCATAGTGTTATTTTTAAGGGAAGGAAAAGAATTTCATGCCAAATGATTTATAGATGGAATTATTTCCACTTGCGGAAATGTGCATTTTTAAAGTGGATCTCTCTGATTTTCCCATTACATCTGCCATTTCAGTACAACTCCTGTCCTCTGTAACTAGACCTCTTGTTAGTATGGCAAGTAGCCTGAGAGCAATTTCTGTCTTTTTCCCACTGTCTGCTCTCACCTCACTGATTTCTGCTTCAGGCAACAGAACTACCTCAGCTGTTAAAGACAGATGCTCAAATAATCAAATACCTAACCAGTTATACAAACTAATTTCATAAGCAATCATAATTTCCACCTCCTTTTTCAGAAACAAGAGGAAAAACTTATTTTCGAAATAGAAATGAAATTGCCTGGCCATGTGCATTTTCACTTTTCCAAAGTAATTATTAAACTGCTTAACTCTGGCAATTTCAAGCCTCCTGCTGTGAGAAGCAGGTATAGAAAAAGGAAGAAAATTTTATTATGAGTTTCTAAAAGGACAGGCTTGAAGCAAGATTTGCCTACAAAAGGCTGCATTCCCAGCTGATTCCCAACCCATGATGGCTGTGAGGCTGCACCTCCCTGATGCTGATCTGCCTGCCACTGGCACAATATGTACATCCAGAAGTGCCAATGGTATATAAAAGAGTGGTTTCTGCAATGTTGGAAGAAAATAAGTCTGGATACCAGAACTTCCTTTTTATTCTTTTTTTTTCTTTTTTTTTTTTTTCTTTTTAATAAGTATATTGTAAGAAAAATTCTCACAACAGAACAAATGAAAACTTAGTAAATAGGCCAACAGCCTCCCTTGCATGGCATAATTATCATCCATCAACAGCAAAAGAGAACACTGTTCAATTACAACACAGTCCAAGAATTTGTAGGTGTTTATTTCACAAGCCCCAAAATACTCCAGCATATTATTTCTTCCTATGGGTAGAAGATTGGTGTAAGGAAGAATAAATGTCTTGCCTTTGGAGAGAGAAGAAGAAGATTGTTCATAAAGACTAAGAAAAGAGTCAATTTTTCCTACTGTCTGAGATTTTTTTTAATAAGGCCATTTTCCCCTCTTCATTTTGCATTCTTTTTTAGCAAGTCTAATTATCATCCTTTGGCTAACATTATATTGAGCCAAATTAAAATGAAATTAGATTGGACCTAAATATTTTTCTTACTTCTTTTTCAAAGCTAAAAATTAAATTAAGAAGATACAAGTACTGAAAATACAGGACAGAATGAGCATCATTAATTTCTTCATACCTCACAAGACAAAGACCATAAAATATTAAAGAAATGCTTAATTTGCTTTTAAGATACATGTTTTGGTAAGTACATCTTGTCAGATTTACTTTCAAACAGGAAATTCAACATGTTTGCAATGTTCCCTACTGATTTACACAGGGCAGTGAAACTACATCCAAAGGATCTTTCTAAAGTCGGGATTTGACTGCTCATACATAGATCAGTTTCTGTTCAAATGTTCTTTGTGAATAATAAATCATGTGAATAGCATAATAAAAATGAGCCTTCCTCTGGAAGCACTTGTATACTATCATTTCTTTCAGAGAAAAATTAGTTTTCCCTTTGTGAATCTGATAAAATAAAGAAAAATAGGTAATGTTTCTCCCTATCCCCACATATTTTAAGGCTAATCATTTTAATTTTCATAATTGATGACTAGAACTATTTAATGAAAAACAGCTTCTTATTTTACAAGAACCATTTGGAAGATAAGCAAATCAGAACACTGCTGTAATCAGAATGGCAATGACTATACAGAACTGGCTCTGAATTTGTTTTTAAAATGGAAGTCAATGAATAGCAGTGATCTTCCAGATATTCTCTTGAGAAAACATCACTGTGTATTGGCAACACTGTATAAATCTACCCAATATACATGGGGTGGCAGGAAGAAAGTAAAAAGCAATACCAATGTTACAATCAAGGTTGGAAGGAGAAACCGAAATTACTAGAGATGTGAAAAAGCTCACCAAAATGCAACTAAAAACCTTGATTTCTTGTAAGAGAAAATTAAAAAATGGGCACAACCACACTGGACACCAGGAATACCAAGGGCATTAGCTCCTTTTATGTTGCCATGGAAAAACTGTTTGTTGCTAAAATTGCCATCTCTATTAATGAGGCACCACATGCCATTTCTGTAGAAACCTATTAAAAAAAAAAAAACGAAAACAAAACCAAGCCAGCAGCACTACAGTAAGAGTGAATAGGCAAAGCCAGCTAGCTGCCAGCAGGACTGCTGCAAGACAGAGCTGGGAAGGCTCCCAGAAACACCCAGTGGGTCTGGCTGAGCCACCAAGCACATTCATTTTCTCGGAAAGACTGTGTGGATGTGAAATGCAATTCATCCTTGCTGCCTGTTCATTGGGAAAAGGAAAAGGAATCCAGGCTGGTAGGGAGCAGGGAGAGTGTGCACAGGGACAAGCCCTGGAGGCCTTCATGAGAAGTTAAACAACTGGAATTGTGGTTTCTGTTTCCCTTTTCATAATCTTCTCATTCCTAACTTGCACTTCTCAAACTTAGACCTGAAAAAACTAATTTTTGATTTACAATTAAGCCTGCCTGGTGTTGGAGGCAGTGGACATAAGTCTGAAACCTACAAACTTTCAGTGTTTCATGCAGATGAAGCCAGAAGGGAGGAATGTGCTCTCTGCAGCCTTTGCTTTCTAATTGCAAAGAAAGGCTTCGGGGACCTGGCAGGATGATTAGGAACAAGTGCACTCCAGCAAGCACAAACCAACCCCTCCCTCTGCCATGATCAGAGAGCTGAGACAAATCCCATCGCTCTCAGGAAATCCTGAGGCACCGCAGCAGCAGGGGCAGACAAGATGATAATGAGTGGTGTAGGGAAGAGAAGGTGGCAGTTCCTTGTTAACAGAAAAGGGGAGAGATAGTAAACAAAAGGAAAACACGGCAAAATTCAAATCTGAAAATGATTTTTGTTTCTTCTCGCTGTGTTTTTAGGCAGACTTGTAGTTCAGGCAAACGTGTGTCACTAATATTTGACATTGCAGGTGAAAAGGAGAGATTTGAGTAAATATGTTAGATCATTTTACAGCCACAACAACAAGCTAATGGTCAGAAAATAAAAATGGAAAAGTTATGTATTTGGATTATGTATTTATGAATAATTCTGTTATTGAATTGCTTTGTTTGGGGTTTTTTGGCGTTGAATTACAAAGTTCAACAAATATGAGCAGGTAGTTACACGTGAAATTTTGCTGACTGTTATTAAAAAGGCTGCTTTTAGTCTTCCATGTATATTCAAACTACACAGTCTTCCAAAGACAAATGCCTTAAAAATATATTCTCCAGTTTGTCACTTACCAATACAACTACTCTACAAAAGACAAAAATAAAAGGGTAGGCATTAACTTGTCAGGCATACTATCTACAAATAACAAACCTAGGAGTAGAATCAGGAAATAATATAGATTAATATTCATAGCATTAAAAAATTAAATAAAACTATCACGATTTTTCAACAGTAATAGCATAAAAAGATGATAATTCTGATTTGGAAAATGGGTTTCTTAATAATGCAGTGTAAAAGTTAATACAAAGGCAAAACTGTCAGACTTCTGCATCAATATTTAAATTCCTCTTAAGAAGCATTACTGACTTTTGTAGCCAGTAGTAGCCACATTTTAATAATTTGACCAAATTATCTTTGGTTATGCATATAATCTCAGAATTTGATATTATTCTTTTTTTATGGAAATATGTGAATTTTAATTAATGAACAGCTCTCATAACTCAAGTACAAGAGGCTGAAAAGGGCAATAAAGGACTGTGCCTCACAATTTTCACCAGTGTTCCCAACATTACTTGCATTTACAGGGAACAATGCTCTTGAAGAACAAGAGATTTGGCTTTAGAAGCTGAAATTACCTGTAAAGCAATTGTCTGACAACTTCTGGAGGACTCTTATAAACAACGCAATCACTTTTTAAAGGCACAACTGTGGCTACTTTCTAAGAAAAATATTTAAGATCTAGATAGGTTTCTGAATCATTGGACCGGTCCTCAGTCATTAGGAGATGGAAACAGGAATGGAAGCTGCAAGCCTGCAATGAGCCCAGAGACCATTGCCACAGGTGCTTTGAAAAATACATAGGAAAAGACCTTAAAAATAACAATAAAACTGGGAAGCATATTTTGTTTACATTCATTTATGCTCCTGGGTTCTTGAAAACAGGTGGTGGGATAGACATCAAGTTGCATTTTATATGAAGGCTGACAAAGTTTTTGGTCTTTACACCTGTTGTTCTGAAAGCAAAGAAATTAATTAAGCACCATGTACATGTAATAAGAACCTGTATTAATAATGGTATTTTATTTAACTCCTACTGATTAGTTGAACTAATGAAACTGAATTCTGTAAAGAAGAAAGTATTAATTTAATATGTATGAAGACCTGCATTTGTGGTTCTTCAGAGGAAAAATACATATAAAGGATGAAAGCAGTAATTCTATGAAAATGCTAGGATACAGAAAGATTTGCTGAATAATGTTCCATTACCTAGGAAAGAAAAAGAATATTCCCTTCATGACACATACCCAGTGAATTAAATTGCTTCCAGTAAAGGAGTTATACACTATACACAGTCCTGGACAATGCTGAATGCAAAAACTCATGGCATAAATCAAGAAAAGATACTTGATGAACAAGAGCATCCCAAAGATTAAAAGAAAGACAGAAAGACACCTCTAGACAGACGCTTCTAAAGAAGTGCTAGGAAAGATGGTGAAAGTCTGGAATTCAAATAAAATTATATGAAAACTTGTTTCAAAGGGAGAAAAGGTTTTTGCTTAGGAGTTAGCAGGGCTCACTCAAAGAGCTTTAAACTAGATGTGAAAGAACAAAGGGATAAAACAAGGCTCACCAGAGATAAGCCTGAGGGCTGCACACCGATATTTGAGGGACAATATGCTAGCAAGGTCCTTTTCTCCTTGTTCTATAAACAGGACCTCATTGTCCTGTGATATGTGATGAGAAAAGGCTATTACTGGTTAAAAAGGATTAATTTTCTTATGAAGTAAAAACAGATAAGCTCAGCTGGGACAAGTTTATGGAAAAATTAGTATCCTCTTCATTACTTTCTGAAGTAAAACTTCAACTGTTACATAAAAGTGAGAAAACTAAAATAAGTTTATTTACTGACACTAAGGATTTATATGTAAGGATAGGAGATTAAAATTGCAATTCCATCCCAAGCTTGTACATGAAATATCTTGTATTACTTTCCTTAAGTCATAAGAGCCATTATTAGGAATGCAGCTCTTTGTGGGTAAGAGTGGCAGATGGTGCATAGGAGAAAGTGGTGAGCAATTCACAGTAAACAAATTCTTTATCTCTGACGGGTCATGGGGAGAACTAACATGGTCCCCAATTCAATCAGGGAATTGTCTGGAAAACAGTGGCATTCAAATGTACTGATCATTGAAAAGAAAAACAAAGCCAACACAAAAGCTTTAGATCACCAAACTGAATCTTATTTTTTCTACAGAAATTTGTCATTCTTCTGGGACTGACAGCATGACGCAATTTGTAAAGGTGCTCCAGTGTGCCCAGCATCTATTGAGAGCCCTGTTTCAGGCTTAGCATGACTGAGGCAGTCAGATTTAATGCAGGTGTTTACTGGCACACCTCAGCTATTGTTAGTAGCTTTATAGATGGGCTATTATGTGCAAATAGGAATTTATAACCACTTTAACCAGGAGTCTTGCAAGGAGGCACTCAGCACAGATCTGGGGTTTCCTTATCTTTTGAGAAGATGGGGAAACTTGTGTCAAAACCCAAATCCATCTCTTTGAGTAAAGCAAGCCTAAGGGTGTGTGAGTGAAGCTCTTTTGGGATTTTTCCTTTGCTGCTCAGACACAATGAGCCCATGTTACCTGTGTCCATCTGCAGTGGAGCTCTGAATGAATTGTGGCAGAGCTATAGTCACCAAATGCATCTTCCCTGTCTTTTAAATTTGGACTCCAACAGCAGCCTAGGTAACTAGTGTCCCTAGCTATGAGTGGAATATGTATGTGCTTTCTCAAGCAGATTATGGGCCTGCCAGGCTGAAAATGTTACAAAATTATGTCTGGCTCTTTAAAGTAGTATTAAATAACTTTGCATGGAAAAATAATCTATTTATTTTTAAAATTAGATGTAATTATTCTGGAGATGTTTTTAGCTTGAAAAAGAAGTTGGTAATTCCATCAGTTATCTTCTCTGTAATTCCATTTATTTTTATGAAAGAACAATTCTAACATTCATTGAATAGACATTAACAAACTAGAAGACATTACTTCTCAGTTTATCTCATGCACTTTTATAAGTCTCAACTCTTCCTGGTAATAAAACAACCATCAAAGCTTTTGTGGAATGTAGTTAGTCATTTCCCTAGAGAAATTACAGTGCCTATCACTGGCATCAAGACCAACAAAATCACTTCTCTTCCCTCCCCACCACCTTGAACAATGAAAATGTATGATGGCTTTTAAGTAAATAAATATTCAATCCAGTACTTGAATTCCAAGCACCAAAGAAATTGACATCATCACTGATTTTCTCCATGTATAACAGTAACAGAAAAGAAAATTCAGCAGCAGGGTTGAAGAAATATCTTGGGTCTTAATTCCTTGGGTTTTTCAAATCAGATGCAGTAAAAATCATCAATAAAATAACTCTCATTCATCCTGGTCGATTTTGAATCTGAGCTTTCCTGTAGTGTTTCAGCCTGAACAACCATTTATCTGCTTTAGTTTTTTACATTACAAAATGTAAATTTTTACATTTTTAACACTCCCTAACCTCTTTGGATAATCCCACTTAAGGCATTTTTAGCAAATTAAATTTATCTCTCTGCATCTGTGCTTAAAATGAAGGCAATCATCACTGAGATCCGTGTTTCAGACTAGGCTGGCATACAGAGCTGATACTCTGCACTTCAGCAGTGGTTGTGGAATAGTACTGCGAGAATACCACTGTGAAACAGAATCTAAAAGCTGCTCTTGTATGTGCAGTGCAATGAAAATATTGTCTTCAGAGAGGTCTGGAAGTCCCATCCCCAGGGAAGTTTAATGTTTGCTCTCCGATGTCTGAATAACACAGCAATGCCTAAGAAAAAAACAGTGCAAGATTTATTTTCCTTTTAATTAATATCTGCTCAAGAGAGGTTTGGAACATTTAAGACATTGCAAAATATCATCTTTGTTTAAAGTTAACAGAAATAAATCCAGGGCATCCGGCAGAATTTAGATAAATTATTGCACTTTTGAATCACTTGTATATGACACAATTCTATATGCCTTTTGGGAAGTTATTCAATAGTTCTTTATGAAAATTGACTTACACTGTTTCAAGTTTTCTTGGTCTTTTGTCAGGTACTGATTTGGTATTTCCTGATATGACAAATTACAAAATAAATTATGTAAAACACAAAGTGAAAAATAAAGCTAATTTTTACTAGCTTTATATATAATAAATTAACTGCTAATTGGAAATAATTATCCAGTTGCATCCCATTCTTGGCTAGAAAGTACTAAGTAACCTTGGGCAATTAACTAGAAAATATATGAAATCATTGTTTATTGGGGTCAAAGATGAGAAAAAACATAGGATAAAATAGTGAAAGTTATTTAGATGAACAACCATTACTGATATATCAGATTCAGTCACACAGCTATGGTTTTGAGAATTCTAGGAAAGTGATGAAATCTCTTCCTATGACCTTTGCATCCCACAAAATAAAATAACATTTATTTTTCTTACAGAACATTGTCCCTAACAATCTACACAGTAAGATTTCTATATATTTTATTTATTTTCATAAGGAAATGCTCATGTATACACAGCTTCAGGAGGACATGTGGGCAAAAATTTCATTATCAATGGTTGTTTTAACATGATATACATCAACCCCTACTAGTGGTAGCACTGTTTGTGAAGTACAAATTTTATTTATTCTACATAAATATATTTATTTTGTGAGCTGTAATTATTGAAGCATTATTCCAAATGAGATTTCTGTGTATTTTAAGTTCTGTAATTCAAGAAAAACAGAGTCACATTGCAAGAATGAAAGCAGGTTAGTTTACTTCAGATTATAGCTCTTGAATCCATAGATGTTTCACAGAGAAATATTCTGTACAGGTTCTGTCATGCCCATCTTCACCTTTTCTTTTTTTCCTAACAAAAAACATGATATATTTTTGGGTTCAAAAACATGAATTTCAAGATTTCTTTGCCTGGATCCTTCTTCTTTATATTTTTATTTAATTTTTGGGCATAGCAGCCAGAAATCTTTGACTGCCCCTTAATGAATGATCAAAGCCTTGTAAAATACTCCAGACTTGCTGCCATAGAAATGGAAGTGTTCAAATTAGTTCTTAAAACCCCTGATTATGACACACTTCCATTTTATACCCTTGTAAGTCAATTAAATTTTTCATGTGGGTTGTTTACTGAATAACAAACAATTTTCATTAGTTTTGGGTTTTTGCCTTGGTTCTGTTTGGGAGAGGATGTTCATAATGCCCCTATGAGTAAATCTCTAAAAATGAATTCCTGTTGATCTTTTTCCAGTTATGTGCTGTACCTCACTATGCAAAGCAGTTCTGCTTCTCTCTCACACATATATTCACATGAATATTTCTGCCTCTTTCTCAACAGCCAGAGCCCTATGCTATAAAAAGAAAAGAGGGATTCTGAAATGGCTTGTTATCAGAAGCAATCAGATGAACTTATTAATATTATTTATAATTGCTGCATTGTTGCCTGAGGAGCTGGTTGCCAAGGGAATTATTAAACCCACTGATTTCCACTTTTGCAGAGGATTTGAGAAAATTGCTTTTAAAGGAAACATCTTTCATTTTATCCACAAAGTAGGAAAAAAGCTAAAGTAGGCAGAACAAATAGAACTTCTTTAAGATGTCTGATAGAAAATTCCCCTGAGTGGAAGCTTCAAATGGATACAATAAACCTTAATTTTAGAGGATTTTTTGGAATCCACATGCTTCAAGGGAAGAAGGATGAGGGGTTTGAGTCCCCATCTTGCTAATATGCCTACAACAGAGTGCTAACAATAACCAGAGATATTGTAACCAGCTGTTCAGGAGGAATAACAAAAAAATATCAGTGTAAATGTGCTAATTCATTACTGACATACAAATAGTTAGAAATAGAAAAGATAAAGCACACCACACCACCATCTTTTAACATCCTCATTAAACTCTTGCCTGTGCCTTCTCTGTGCTGTCCTCTATAGACTCCATGTGTGCTTCACATTTGGTTCAGGTTTTTTCTGAAGCTGCTCCTAGGGCACACCAATTGGCCCAGACCAAGATTAAATTCCTCTCAGTGTACTGAGAGCCAAGTCAGCAGAGAGCAGCTTCCAAAAGCACCTTCAGCTACAGCAGCCCTCCCATCAGACACTGCTTGCAGTCACCATTTTGGCTTCATCCTCCCTTGTACCAAACATTAATGAATCCTTTCCTCAGTTCCAGTCTCAATCCCACCACTGACCCTGAGAAGGCACTACTGAATTGGGATTAGGTACCAAACCCTGTGGGACTGAACAAATGCCAGTTCTATTAATTTAGTGAAGGCACTCAATTTTTAAATACTCCATTAGCCCTAGACCACACACCACAAGAAGCAAACAAACAGTTTCAATGCAGGGCAACATTCATCCTTGTGTGCACCTAAATCCCATCAGCTACTCCAAAGGACCAGCTATTTTAGAAAGAGTAAATGAGGAAGCAGAATATAAAAACACTGCACACATGATTAGCAGTTTGAACATGGGTGAGTTTGAATCCAAAAATCAATGCATTCAATAATAGGAAAGGTAATTTTTTTCCCCTTTTTAACCTTTCTTCTATTTTGAGCATTCCTGCTTATCTTTCCCCACTTTTCCAATCTGTGGTTGTCTTCCACTTCAGATCACATTTTCTGCTTCAAAATTGGAGGTTCTAACATAAAGAGCTTCTGTTTGGTTTGGGAGCGGATTTGTTTATAAGCAGCTTCAAATTTTATTCCCATTTAAAATTCTAACTTTTCAAATTCTGACCATGTCTTGACCACCAGTTGCTCATCCTGAGAAGATATTTCACCCTGCACCACCCAGATTTCCACATTCTAAAATGTAAGCAGCCATTTGAATTTTTGAACATTTGAATGCCAAAACCTGATACCCTTCTCCTTTTTCTCGTGGCTAGATGTAATGACTTGAGGCATGATCCAAAATCAGGTCTACTGGTGAATCATTTCCATACAAGAAAGTGTTATAATTTCTGTCTGGAAAAACCCAGTCTTAGCAGAAGGCCTGAAAAATAAGCCACAAGTATATTTTCTTGAAATTGTGTACACTACTGAGTGATAACCAATATTAGCAACAACTGTGTGGAATTAATTAAAAAGTATTATAAGAGTGAATTTACCAACATGTAAATACGTATTTTCATCATACCACAAAGTTGCCATCATATTTTGTCATTGAAACAGACAAAGCCAGTTCAGGCAGGTTTGCAAATGTAACTTCTCTTCTAATAGTTATTAATTTTTAAAATTTACAAAACTGAAATATTGATAATTTCATTTTGTTAACATTGTTGTTGTTAATTGCTGTTGCAATAAGCAGGGGAGTATGTTGAAACATATTACTCAAACAATCTTTGATTAATGTTAACCCACAAATATCTCATGTCTTATTCTATAATTGCAGAATGGTTCAAGGATTAAAGTTTAGAAAATGACTGCAAAAACATTTGAAATTATGCTAGATTATAAAATACTTTGAAATTATGATAAAAGAGTGATTTTTTACCTAAAGAATTATTACAACACAGAATATGCAGTACCAACATAGGAGAAAAGGTGATGACAGTATGCCTGACAGAAAAGTTTAAATATTTTCACAAAGATTTGATAGTTTGTGAAAGTCAGTGAAACAAACACTGATATCCTTTGTCCTTTTGCAAATTAACATAGTATTAAAGATGTATTTATTTGCCTTCCTTTCCTCTTCCTTATATCAGCATCACTGAAATGTAATGTAAAATCTTTGTTCCATATTATGAAGCATTAAGCAATAAAAGGATATAAAACTTCTCTGCTCTTCATTCCATAAATTGCATAAAGAACATTTGCACCAAAAGGTAAGTTTGCATTAGTCCTAAGATGCATCATAACAGAGGAACTGTGCTGAAGCATGGATAAAAAATGTCTATAAAGACCACAGGCAAAGTGTTATTAGAAAATTATTTCTGAAACCTTGAAGTGTGTACAGATTTCCAGAGATCAATTTCACTATGTCCTAGCTTGGATCTACATGATGCAAAATCTTCATTATTGCTCAACAGTTTACAACATTTAGAAGCCTTTTAGTTTTAGCTGTGAAAAGTTTCTTTTTGCTCATGGCTTAATGGCAAAAATGGTCCTTGGTAGCTGAAGACTTCAAAGAATATCCTTCTATGAGTGTGCTGAACTTTCTTTCCTCTTTTATATTTGAACTTTCTCTTTTTTTCAAATTTTTGAAGCTGAAACATCATTAAGAAAAGACAATTTAAGTACTTCAAAAAGACAAATGTTAAATAATTCTCACTGCTCTCAGAATCTTCTATTAACACAGTTATGATCTCCGATAGCTCAAAGCCAGATGTTTTCCAGTTGGATGAGGGCGAGCACAAAGCAGAATTTGATGTGACTAATTAATCTCAAGGAGAATATTTCTAAATCTTCCAAGATGCTGAGAGAACTATTTCAACAATTTAAATAATTCCAACAATTCAACCTATTAAACAACTTCTCCTTTGCATCGGCTTCCCCTATAATATTTGACCTTTTTTTATACAACTATTTCCAGGAATATCCCTCTACAGGGCAAAACACATATCTCATCAGAGCAGCGCATGAGTTATTTAAGTAGGATTTGTGCCACCACATATTTCTTTTTTTTGCCTCTATGTTGTAGTAGTGATATTTCTTGGAGATAAACATAATTTTCTCAGAATTTTTTGAATTGGAATTTCTTCATCTGATAAGAAATGGTCAAATAACCTAGACAAAAGTTTCAACAGAAATATTCTGGTTTTACCAAAACTCTGTAGGGAAAGCCCTCAAAATAAGAAACTACAACAGGCAGGTCTGGGTTATTTAATTTTTTTTTCCCCATTGGATTATCAGAGAATGATGTAAATTTTTCACAATCAGAGTTTTATTGAGGTTATTTAGATTATTCACTTTTGCCATTAACTGTCCTGGAGAGTGAGTGACTTTTTTAACCACCACCTGAAAACACAAGTAAAGCTTCACACTACTGGGGGACAGAATCAAACATAAGCCCACAGCAGGAACCATTGAACTCATGTTTTCAGGTTGTTCCAAGCAATAATTGCTGATACCAAATTGGCAATTTCCTATTGGTCACTGGAGCAGTAAGCTCCATGATTGGGTTTTCTGTCCTTTGCTCCTGCAACATGGACCAGAACTTTGTCATATTTCTAACAAACAGCACAGTGGCTCTCATTCTGAGATATATTTTGTTTAGCTAAGGCAAGGTTTTGTTTTCTGCTTCCATCTGTCTACAAAGTTTCATGAAATATTCATGCAATAGGGATTTGTTTCAAAGGCAGGCTACATGCCTTATTTCTGAGTCACTAATTTTAGCAGAAGCTGGAGTGCCATAAATGAAGCCCTGTGTGTATAAATCTCTGCCTTAAGATTTTGCTGTTTAAGAGTGCCATCTTTGTTGCTACAAAAGGAAAAGTGGTGACACTCCTTCCAGTTATTTATTATAAAATGGAATTTCCCTTATTGTCTCTAATTTCCTTTAGTTGTTTTTAGCCCACAAAGCAGAAAACCATCATTATAGGTCATCTGAAACAGCTCTTTGTTAGGAAAATGCATAATCCTGAATAAACAAGGACACCCACTCTCTTTTTTCTGTTGAGCCTTTCACTCCATGCCAGCATGAAACCCAGAGGACAAGCGATGACTTCGCTGTACTTACTGTGTACACACACTTACAGAGTTTCCTCTGCTTCAGACCTTTTATAAAAGTTTAATTCCACCAAATTCCCTATGTTTATTTCCCACAGAGTGAAATCCAGGTTTGGAAAGAGTACAGATGTTACCTCTTCTATCACTTAATCTCAGTGGGTAAAATGCCAAAGACCAAAAAAGAAAACAGATGGGTGGAAAGCCTTTCAAATCTCAGGCTGAACAGGCCTGTTTGTTGGAATCAGCTAAGAAAAAACTGTCTTGACCATTTTTAATTACATTTCAGATATTTTAGAGAATGAGCAAGGAGGAAATTAAAACACTTCTAAAAATTTTAAATTATTGATTTAAGAAAAATTAAGCAAATAATTACTGTAAGTATAGTAAAGGCAATCTTCAGGTCTTTATATTTCCAACATTTTGCAGAAACATATTACATTTTTTATTCTGTCAACAATAGAATTATGTCAATTATAGAATTTTTCCATATTCTGAAGAACAGGATTTATCCTAATAACAAGCTAGAGAAACATCCATTCCACTAAGTGAACTTTTTAGAGTGTCTCGCATGTAAGACCCCTTGACCGCAATTAAAACAAACATGAAAATACTCATTTCATAAAATATTTAAAACAATCTGTCTCTTAAAATGTATTGCTTACTATTTTCATCAAAGTGGCCCCAGAACATGCTGTGAATGTAGAGGTTATACCTCATTAGTTAAAGCCACTTTTGTGAGGCAGTCCACAAACAGAGAAAAAATGCCTTCAAAAAACCCCAGACACTCTCTGATGGTACATGACATATTGCAGTATTTGATTTCAATAAAACAGTGACTAAATTAAAAATATATATTCAGGCTCAGCAGTGTATGTTTGGTACAGGCCAAGTTGAAGAGGAGGAGATTTTAACAGACCAAGAAGAACCTGTGCAAGCAGCTCCATTTGAAATGTGTCTTTCAGTGTGAGCCCACCAGGACACAAGCAGTGACTTTGTGCGCACATCTTGCCTTGCACATCAGGCTTTGAGGCTGCTTAGACTCTTTTAATGCCTTCTGACAGCATGATGATCTCCCTGGCAAACACGCTCCTGTGCTGCTTATCTTCCCAGCAAGGCTAAAGGGGAGAAAGGTTTTCTGTTTCTTTCATCCTCTTTTAGTTATTTTGCTGGAAAGTGAGGGCTGTGTCCTCTGGCTGGTACAAACACAGCTCGGCAGCATGCGGGCGGTGGCAGGGAGAGCCCCTGGCATGGCTCTGGCTGGTGGGATCACATTTTGTGGGCTTGAGGGGAAGTCACTGGTGACTTGCTGAGTAGGAGGATGAGCCTATAAATCAGTAAAATCCCTTTCAAATCTCTTTAAAGACTGAAAAAGTTTAATTCCCTAACAGAAGAATTAGGGCCACAGATGTTAGAAGCCTGCCTCTGGGGATAGCAGGGTCTTTCTCTCCTGGGCATCTTGTAAACCTGCAACATCTCTTCAGCCTGGGCACTGCAGGTCTTTCTAATATGATTGCTCTTATCTCCCCCACATATCAGCAGCAATCTTTTTTAAATTTATATACACAAAACTGATTTTCTACAGGGATTTCTTTGAAATATGACACTTTTCCTGCACTGAAACAAAAGACACAATCACAAATTCCTGTTGCTCCAGTTTGACAATGTTGTGCCCCTTCTGTGACTGCTGATTCTTTGTGATGTCTCTGAAACAGCACACATGGCACAGTTCATCAAACCATAGCAGGCAGTAAAAAAACAAACATGCAGGAAAACAGAACCCAGACCTACTCTAGAGCTCGATTATGCTGACCTAAAAAGCCTCCTAATATGTAGTTCTTGCATTAAGATGTAGCTTTGCAAAAATCATTCCTGCTGGGTTATAATGTGCTTATTTTTTGTTATTATTTTTTTAAATATCCCACTTGTCAGGGAAAAAGCCATGATGTGGATGTTGGAACATTATGAAAATGGATTCATAAGCCAAGTCTATCTGCCAGACAGACTAAATTCTGTAATGAGTGAGAGACTCAGCATGTAGCCAACCAAAACTGCTGCAAAAAAGAAAATAAGAAAAAAAATCAAGAGAATAAGGGAGAGAAACTATTTGATATCTATTTAATGATCATGGAATTACATAAATGAATAATCCCCAGGGCCAAGAAATGGTCTTGATTCAAGTGAATACCCAGTCTGGTAAAGCCAAGACAAAGGGATTGATGTCAGTCTCGTGGTGTCCCCACCGCAAAGACCAGGTGAGAGCAGGCCTGTGAGCCATGAGCCCAGAAAGATGTTCCACCTTGTGTGCTCACTGCCAGCAGCCATGGATGCTAGAGCCTGGGCGAGGGTAGCACAGGTAAGATACAGCCACAGCTGTGCTCACAGGGCCAGCAAGGATCCCTGTGACCTTCAATTGACTATAAAACCAGGGGTAGGAAGCCTTCTCTCCTAAAACTCACTGCACTCCTTTTATGTTTCATTTATAGTTTTTCTGGTGGGGTTGGTGAGCTCCATCTCTGAGCTCTCCTCTCTTGCACATGTATCTGCTGCCTGGTGGCACAGCACCCTGCAGCTCTCTGTCTCTCACAGCTGGTCTTGCACTTCTCTTGTAGCACACTTTGGCATCCATTCACTCTCCAAAACTGTGTATCAAAGCAATTAGTCCCTTCTTTTACTCCTTCTTAGCAAAGGCTTTGGCATTACTGCATTGTCTCATCTAAGGCAAAATCCTGGTCTTACAGTGACCACAAAGAGCTTTCCTAATTCTAAAAGTTGTTCTTGAAGTGTTACTAATTTGTCATCCATTTACCTTCAAACAGCTAAACTTCTCTATCAAACACAACAGAACAACAATAAGCAGACATTTGGATCAATCTTAAACAAGGCACAATAAATCCAGGGGTAGAACTGAGACTAGATTAAAAAACATTCTGGAAATTGAAACTGGACCAATGAGTTGGCAAAAGATCAACATAAATGCCCATTGGATCAATTTACAGGACACTGGCATGTGTACAGTAAGATTTCTAATGCCTGCTGGGGCATAATTAATAAAGTATGCCTGGAGTAAAAAATCAAAATATAAGACAAATATAAAGAAGGGCCACTCCCTCCCAATTAGGTTGGAAATAAGCTGTGTAATATGCTGGAAACTGCAGAGTACATCTCCAAACAGAAATATGACAAAGTGAGGAGAAACTTTGCACTGTATTTGATCTCTAAACTTCAGTGAAATTCTAATTAGACAAACCATGTTCTAAATGTTTTCATTCTGTCTCTTAAGTGCTGATTTGCATTTTAGCACAGCTTTTTGGGTTCTCTTTCTCTTAGTGCATTCCCCATTCATAACCTTCCTTCTTTAATTAAAAGGAAACTGATTACTGATGATTTGACAGCAATGTCAAAGCAATGCCCATTAGCCATTTCCCAGTGGTAAAACATTAGCCATTTTCCAATCGTAGAACACTTCCAAAAACATGGCAATGTTATGCCTTACTGAATGCCACTCAGATATAAGTCAGTCCTGTAACTAACAATAGCCCCACTTCCATTTTCCGAAGACTCTTAAGAGCTGAAGCTGGAAGAGAAACACAACAACGTCACTAGCTCTTTTTGGTTTTTTTCCACCAAAGTAAGGAACCTAGCCCCAGAAGCATGAGTGAGTGTGCCACTCCAAGAGTGCCTCCACCGGGTCTGGAGTTAGTGCCAGCCTGTGGCTCTATTCCATGCTTATCTCATGGCAAAGTCCTTCTTGGACCTTAACAGTGCTTGAGAGAGGCCACTGTGGTCTTTATGTCCTCACACTGTGTGCAAGCTGTAAGCAACACTGTCATCTGCCATCCATCAGCTGTGGACAGACAGGGCATCAAGTGGGAAAGACATTTCTCTGCTACAGATCTTAGACACACCACGTTAAAAGACACTTAAATACAGACTTGCTTTATCCTTCTTCCCTTCATATTATTTTACCAGACTTCTCCACATCAGCCCTCCATGCAGACCTTCAGAATATGTGACATTGTACCTCCACTAAGTTTTAAAACTCCTTTATCTGTGTATACTCTGATACAAAACAATAAATTGTCTTATCGATGTGTCATTGAGCGCTTGTCCCACTCCTCTGGCAGCAATTTTCAGAGCAAGAAGACACAGCCTGGTGATCTGCCAGAGAAGAGGCACATTGGAGGAGCACCCACATCTCTTCATTGGCCAGGGTCAGACTCCTCTCCCAGGACCACCATAAGAGATGAATGGTTACCACCCCAGTTTGTTCAATTCACAGTCACACTCCACCACAGCACTGCCATTATTCCTCACACCCATCAGTTCAGTGGCATGTCAGAGAGTACAAGCATTTCCATACTCCAGATAATCAGCACTATCCTCTACCACCTCTTTGTTACAGGACCATGCCTGGAGTGCCTGTCTTGTGTCTCATGAATTTAGCTTTGCGCAGCTTAGTAAATGGCCTAGAATTACCTCAAACCATATTAATTCTACATTAATAAAGTTAGTGGTCATCTAGGACAAGGCTTTCAGGGTTCTTTTCATATTTGTATGTTCAATATAATATTAATTTTATTGACACTAGAGAATTTTTGGCATAATCATCATAGTGATTTTTTATATCAAGTAATCACTTTCTAAGAAGTAAGTTGCCCACTTTTAATTTTTTTAATGTCCTCTGACATCAACTTTTAGTATGTATTACTTATGATGAACTATTCAGAGTTCTTTCATGTAGTCTCAAGCTAAAACCCCTGAGCAGAGCTACTTATTCAGAGCATTTTGCACTGAGGGCAGAGACAAAGTTGTTCAAGTAGCATAAACTAATCCAAGAACTCAGAAGTGAAATGAAAATGCTTGTGATGACCTTTCACTTTGCACAATAATTTATCTAAAACAAATGTTCCTTTAATTTGCATTATAATGGCAATCACAGGAAATGACTGGCCAGCTCTCAGAAGTTTATCTGCAGTAATTAAACATTTTCTGCCCCAGAATTTCTCATTTCATTGATGAAGCTAAAAGTGCAATTCACTTCATCTAGAAATGCGCTTCCAGAAGGTCAAAAAAGAAACTTAAGCCATTTCCTTCACCATCTATTAAAGATGTATCAAACTACCCATGAGCATTCATAGTGTATATCATTGAACATGAATGGGCTCAATGACCTGTGCAAAACAAGGGTATTGAGCAGCCTATTAGACATGCTGACAAAACCACAATATTTAGGTCATATTATACAACATAAAAACAATTACTTCAAAGTTACACTCAAAGATACAGATTACTTAAAACTGCAGACAACTTTTGTTCTTCAGGAGTCATTTTTCTAATACAGAGGGATAAATGAATTTTTGTTGGGTTACCATTATCTTTAAATGTAGTCATGAAGTCTGCCTTACAGCATTGAATAGCCACAAGCTACAAGCTGTACTTAGAATTTAGAAATAAAAGTGCCCACAACAATTGTTTTGTCTTTTTTTTTTTATTTTGCTCTTTTTTTAAAACTCAAGAATATTCTGAGTATTCAAACCTTCCAATACAGCTTTTTTTTTTTTTTTTTTTTTTTTTTTTTCTGTAATCAATTTCCAGGTTAAGCAGAAATCTGATATTAGGAAAAATCTAGTTTTCTCATAATTTATGCCAGAAACTTCATCATGGAAAAAAAAATTTTAAAAACCCCCAAAGAAATGTTCTCCATTCTAATCAGGCTCAGACAAGATTTGGGACATGAACAGACACCACTGTACAAGAATTCTGCATTTAAGAAACTCTTTCATGCCAAAACATATCAACCTTTACCAATCTAATTGCTTAAGGACATACTTGAATGAATGAAAGCAAAAAAAGAAATCTCATTAAATGTTCCCAGCAACTCCAAATCATTATGAATTTTCCTATACAACTTTCGATAATTATATTAGTTTTCCAATAATGTAGTCCAATGTCTTTCATTACAACTAATTGAGAAAGTACAACAGATTACCCAATCTTACTGTTTTATGAAAAGAAAATGTTGTTTGGTCACCTCTGCAAACTGTAGAGTGTATTGACATACACAAAAAGTCACAAGCATGTCAGGACTTACCTTTCTGTGGGCTGGAATTCTATTACTGGATAATCCTTTTTATATAAACTCCCAAAACTTACCTACAAAAACTTCACAAGGGTCTATATCCCAAATAATTATTTTATTACAATTATAAATATTTCTAGCCAGCAAGTCTAAATACATTGTTAATTTTCCGTAAGCAGCAAACTCAGAAACTTTACTGGTACTCCTGAGACTTCAGCTGTCTCTGACCCTCAGGGCCAGAGTTCTCCTGACAGCCCCATTAGCTGCATGCAAACACCTCTCTGACAAAACCTGCAGGCAACAGGATGAGCCACAATCACAGCTGCACAGTCTCTGTCACTGGCATTGAGGAGCATGCTGGAGGAAATCCAGATGAAACTTGCAGGGTTGGCAGCCAGTCTGGTTTCTCCCCAACAGAACAGTAAAATTCACATTACTATTGTTATCATTATTACTGTGGTTATCCAGCTAAGTAGAGTTAGATATTCCAGTGCTGTGTGGAGCATGGGGGTGGTAGCACAGAGCTCACAGAGCCTGCTGTGCTGGCTGGGGCAAGGCTGCCCTTTCAGCCTGGGCACTGGGCATTTCTGCTCTGCAGAGTATCAGCACAGTGCAATCCCGTAGAACTGTGAAGCCTATTTGGAGGCACACAGCTAATAGCCATTTAATTCTGAACTCCTGTATAGTCCTCAGCAGTTATTTTTACAGGATTGAAAAACAAATTGACAAAGAGGAAGCTGAGGCGATAAATGAATATGGGATTTAAATGTCTATAATATGTCTTCACCCAGAGGCTCCAAACTCATAATTGTTTAAAATCAGACACAGAGGGGAGTTGCAACCCCAGGTGGGATTCAATTATTCATGGTAGCATTTGGAGTCACAAGCATGACACCAAAGGCCTGCAACCAGAGAGAGTGTGCAATTACAGCTCCAGCTCTGTTTTGACAGCATCTCCTGGACATTGCCCACGTGTTTCAGAGACATCAGGGCTGGAGGCCACGAGGAGTATATGCTTCCCATTGCTTCACACACTTCTGCCTATGGGCTAGAGAGCAGGGGGGTCACTGTGCTCAGCTATTTGGTGCTGAAGTGCTACCCTACATGTGTAGGGCAGCAGGAACATCTCTGAGCAGCTAAGCCCAAATACATCTCACTATTTCAAATACCTGGCCAAAATAGCTGTAGAAACTTTGCTCCTGTGAAACAGGCTCCCCTCTAATAAGCACAAGGCTATAATAATAGGATGCCTTTAGTAATATCAATAACAATAATAATTATGTTGATAAAGGAGACAGTTCTGCAATAAATATTATGATGATTAATTTTCCAGGACTTTCAAATGGCCATTTCAGACCACTGTCTTTATATATTATGGATGCTGCATATATGTTATCATTGATTTTTATTTTTTTAACTTTGAGCTTTTGAAATATTTATGGCTTAAATCAGCAACAGACACAAAATATGCATGGAATAATATAGCACCAGGGACACTGGTGATCATTTGAGAAGGGCTTCATAGAAAGAGGTACAATTATTAAAAGAGTTGCACGACCTGAAGGGACTACAAACATAATCATACTCTGTGTGGAAAAAAAATATTTTGCAAAAGATCCAAAAGAATTAATCCTAAATCTAAATTAAGCTTTCCTTTCTTCTACACATCATTCATTTCTGCCCTGACAGCAAGTCTCCTAGTTTCCTGATTAGTAAGTAGGGTACGAAAAACAACAAATTTATTTACAAAGATGGGAACTGGGGAAAGATACCAGCCCTGCAAGACAAAAATTTATAATTGTGTCATGTGTCCCTATTAAGGAACCACTGTTTGCCATTCTGGCTGCTTCCATACATGCATTACTTGTTTAATATCAAGTGCAAATATATCACTCAGCAATAATCTAAACCCTCAGAATCTTAAACCTGGAAATGGCTTTTCACAGGCTGGACAGATCACTCAAAGTTCTTCTTTTGTGTCTGCATCCAGTGTAAAGGGTTTTTTTTCAGATTCTTGAGAGAAAATAGTAGTTATTTAAAGGTCAGGTAAATAGAAAATTAACAAATATAGTTAAGAGACCTGAAAACCATCTAAACCAAACCTTAACAGAAAAGATGGCCTTCTAGAGCCATAATAACATCACAGTTAAGCTCCACTGCTAAATATAAAAAAGTTGCTAGGTCCCTGCCTTCTATGTTTTAAATAATTCAAGCCATTTGCAATGACCAAGACCAGCACTCAAAATGATTATGTGCGCATGCATGTCTGTGTTTCTGGGGGAGGAATGAAGCTTGAAATAATAAAAAAAATTGCTTTGTTCTCTAATTTGGCATTTTCTCTAAGTGGGGCAGAGAGAGTCCCAGGAGTAGAACAAAACCTGCAACCTGCAATACAATTTCAACTAATACAAAAAGAAAATTTAAATTCTCCTTATCGTGAAAACAAGTGATTTAAATGTTGGCAAATTGAATTATTTATCAACAGTTGCATGGATTCACAGAATGAAACCTAATTCAATGCTATTCTCAAAGAAACCTTATCCCTGTCTTTAATGCAAAGATGGGAATGAAAATGAGTACTGTACTGACTGATAAAGGGGAGCTATTGCTTTCCAATAAGGTAAATGGCACAAGCCTGATCCCAGAGTAATTTGGCATAAAACTGGCTTTCTGGGTAACATGAAAAGGACATTGTGTAAGGAGTCTCTTCCCATTGATTCATTCCCTCTTTTCAGGCTCTGGTTCTGCTGAAACAGATTGGCTGCTCCAGCACAAGCCCCGGTGACATCTGATTCACACGCTGGCAGCCAGACAAGCCTATCTGGTTGAGCAGGCTTCCGTGAACTGGGGACTTCAGGTTTGCTCCACAGCCTTTATCAGCAGTTTTCATGCTCCTGAAATGATCTTGGCAGGGCTGCTCACAGTAATCCCTCACCCCTTCGTGCCACTGCTCTTTGCAAATGCTGCTCTCCTGCTTCTAGGTGTGTTATCCCAAAAGACTTCAGCCTAGCAAGGCCGTGCAAATGATCATTTAAGTTGGGAGTCCTCAGACAATTTGGATGATGTGCAAAATCAATGCCCTGTAAAAACTAATGTAATTTTTTAAAATGCAATTAAGTTAACTACCTGCCTATTTAACCCTAGCATTTAAATCCATCTTTCAGGCTTTGGAGCCTGAAAATAGTCAAGCACTTCAAGCATCACCTAAATATATTTCCTCTGGGTGTTAGACATCTCCTAAGGTGCCAGGAGCCTCTTTTGAGGGTTCAGCTGTCAAAGAAAACCCAATATGTTAAATACATGGTAAGAAAGATGACCCACATGCTTAAACACCTGTTTGGGGTGATGGTCTGTAGAATAATGGAGCAATTTGTTGAATGGACACTTATAATCGTGTCCAGAAGCTGGATAAAAAAAAAAAAGATGCCAAATGAAACAAATTGTGTTAACAGCATGCCTCAAAATATCAATGGATCAATGTCTTGCAACTTATTCCCTGAGGGAAGAAAAGGAACCAATCCATATCTATATATAACCATCAGCACATGGTACAGTGTTTTGCATGATTAATTAGATGCTGTCCAATAAGACTCAAAAGAATAAAGTAAATTAAGAGCAAAACCAGAAACTCTGGGGAGTCCTGGAAATAACTGAGGATGAAAGCATAGCCCATTCTAGGCATTTATTAAAGCATTTATCTATTTGATACATAAGCATCAGTTCTACAAAGCCAGTCTGAATCACTGCTACAACCAAGATGTAAGCAACCTTAAACAGGACCAGACAAACTAATTCAAAATTACAAAGGCTGGATGAAAAAAATCCCCATGGGTCAGTGCAATGTCAGAAGAAGAGGAAGGATTTGATGTGACTATGCTGAAAGATACACATGCTCAACACACATCAAAGAACTTCACAATTCAGCATTTTGTATCAAAATGGTCAGAGCTAAAGGATGAGACCTGCTTGAAAAAGATTTCTACAGCTGTTCCTTGAAATTGCACATTGACAATTTTATGATCTCTTTAATAGCAAAAGAGCTGAAAAAGAGGTAGAATAAGTCCAGCCTTCAAAGTAGAAAATGCTTCCTTGTTAAACAAAAGATAGGCAGTACATACAAAAAGTCTCTTTGAAAATAACCCTTAAACTCATTAATATTGTGTGTGTCATTTAAAGATCAGTGAAACATGAAAAAGGTGATGGCAATGTTCTACCAATAAGAGGAATTAGGTAATAAAATTATATTTATTTTTCAATAAGGAATAGTTTATTGCTAAGACTGAAAAGTGAACAGAAAATATCTTTTTTTACCTACCAGTACAATTTTTATAATCTTTCAAACATGATATACTGTTATTCAATGTGGTGTTATTCCAGATATAAGATTCGTCGAATTTGTGCTATTACCAGTCATTAGGGGCAGACCAATTGGTCTTTCCAAACTTTGAGAAAATACAGGAAAAAAAAGCCCAAATATGTATCTTTATGCATAAAATATGCCTGATAATGAAGAGAACATTTTGGGAATGAGTTTGAGATCTGATTCAGTAACACTTTGTATCATCTAGTAAATGTAACAAAATGAGCACCTCTGGGTTACATAAATAGGGGTGTGACTGTGTGATAAGGTGCAGTTCCTTGCCGTGTCAAGAGAACTCTTCAGCAGTTGCAACTACTTGGATTCAGCATTTCTGCACTGAAAAGAGATTCTTTAGATGATGGAGAGATTATGAAAGAAAGTTCACAAAGTCCTTTCATTTTATCTATTGATTTACCAGATTTTTTGGCATGCAATGCAACATTTCTTTAGAGGCTTCAATAGAAACCTGCACCCTCTTGTCTTTGTAAAAAATTATCTTCTTAATCAAAGCCTTCTTTTACTTGTTGTAGTAGTCATTTAACCAATCACATCTTGTATGAACTCCAGATATGCTGACTTAAAGACTGCCTCCAGTCTGAAAACAGAACACACTGCTATCCTTCATTTGCATAAATAGTATTAGTTTGACATTTCTGCTTTCTTCTTGCTTCACATAATGTCCTGATATACTTACCATAGGAAAAATAAAAACCAACATTATGTGATTTTGATGCTATTCAGTATAAAAGGACTTGGGCTATAAGGCACTATCACAGTCTGAATATGATCAAATTTATTACAACATCCCCATTATGCAAATAGTTTTTTATTTTGTACTAAATGCATGATCCCATGTAAAAGCCCTCAGAAATTAATAATTAATCAATGTGGGGAAATTGCTAGGATTTTTTATATGTTATTCATTTAAAAACATTGCCCTGGAAGGGGTTAAAATACAAGCATACATTTTCACCATTCAATAATCAAAACCTGACTGCAGACCTTGTATATGACCAATGTGGCTCTTCATGCCATGCTCCTAAACAAACACCCAAGTGGCAAATCAGAAGGCACCACTGGACTGACATTCCTATTGCAGTTCCAGGGGTAATTACATTCTGTGTACATGTGAACATATTTACAGGATAACAGGCATTATGAGAAGGTGGACTATAATTTACTAGTTTTTAATGGAAAATATCCTTTATTTGAGAGTTTGTTTCCAGTCAAATTCTCTGTGAGAAACTTAGACCTCAGTGATGATAGGCTTCAGGGAAGTGGTACAGCAATTAGCAAGTACAAGAGCTAGTTCCACGGGGAATTCAGAAATAAGAGCTTTCCTGCTGGGATAAATAGAGGCAGTATTGAAATAAAAATGTTTTGTTATAATACTTGATGCTATTAAAATCAGTCTCTGCTGAATTCTCTCACATGGGAATGAAAATTCTTTTGTGTGTAGTGACTCGCAAAATTAAGAAACATCTAATGTCAAAATAGAAGCCTGAAGTAATTTTATAGAATAAAACTTTAAAAAAAATCAGAATCACATCAAGAAAGAGACACTGCAAATGTTTCACCAACATTGCAAGCAAGCAAATTTCACATCTTTGTGAAATGTATGTGAAATTTAAATGGACATTTGCTATATGCAACAAACAATTTTCTCATTACAGCAGTCCTATTATTGTATAGAGGTCTATGGACAGACATAGTAAAAATATGAAAATTTACTATTTACATACCAAAGATTTACTATTTACATACCAAAAATTTACTATTTACATACCCTTTAACCATTATGCACCTCTTTGCTTACAGTGTATAATAGCATAAAAAATTGTTGTCCGGTTTATTTACTTGCTTTGCTATAAATTTAAGTTGAATCAACAGGTTAAATTAGGTTTTAGACAAGAAAAGAAATGGAAGCAGCAGTTTTTAAATATAGAAGAATTATTCTGTAGCCATTGAACAGCTACTACTATGCAGCAATCTTGAAAAGGCTGATTTGGCAACACAAATGTGCTTTACATATCCTCTAAGGGACATAAAAACCATTTCCTTCAATTAGCAAAGTTAAGTTGATAAACAGCAGGAATTAGTAATGTCTTTTTATGCCAAATGAAAATAATTTTAATCTGATTAGAGTTCTGTCATAGTAGAACTTCATTTTATGACATAAATGTCTAAACTGTTTTTAATGGGAATTTTATATAGGTTGGATAGGTTGTCATGAAATATCTACTTTTTCTTACTATTAGAAGTCTACATTACCATCTCAGCAGGAACAGAACACCAAAATGTTTCCCAAGTTCTATATCCCCAAAAAGACAATTGTATTAATAAACTAAGAACTTTCCTAGGTAAAGCTACGAGAAGACATATGACCACACCCTTCTGCCATGGTGAGGTACTTACAAAGACACAGAAAATCAGCTTTTTGCAAAGGACATGGGCATAGAACAATTTAGAAAGGCAAAACGGGCCAGCTGGTACAATAATTTGTCATATGAATGGCTTTGTTGCTTGCCACACCAACATAGGTTAACTCACTGGAGTTCTTGGTTTGATCATTCCCCTCTCTTTTTTTATCACAGCACCTTTCTTGACATCAGCATGTCCACTGCGCTTTACTTCAGTGATTTTTTTTTTTTTACTTACAGTGAATTTTCCCAAATTCACTGCTTCTATTACCTGTGCCCACATAACTTACCTCACTCTGGCAGAAGGGAAAGAATATACAGCCTCTTCCTCAGGAGGTAATCAATAGTGCTTCAAAGATAAGCCAGCCAGCAAAGGCTTGTAAATGCATGTCACTTCTGTCTTCAACAGCCCTCAGTATGTGACATTTGCAATGCTTTTAGTTTCAATTGACCTGGCCCAAGGGAAAGATGTCAAAAAGATTCTGATGAATTGGAGCTCCTGAAGTTACTGCTTCACTGGAGGATTACCACACTTTCCTTGCATAAATACTACACCCTTAGTCTTTATTAACATGTTATATACATCATGGATGAAATCTCTAATAAATGATCTTCTAAAGGTGAAATATTATTTTTTGCTACAAATTTATCCATTTTTGTTAGTTTGTTTTACTTGGCAATAATCAGTTGCTTCATCTATGGTGAGAGATAAAATGAAGAGATGAAAAAATAATTACCTTGATGGAAGTAAAACAAGAAAAGAACAATAGAAGAAAAATAAAACTTTAACCCTGTTTTCTTGCACACTAGTCATAAACTCAGAAATATTAATCCCTTCCAAGGTTTATCTTGGAGACTGCCATGTATGTGTATCACCTTCCAAGTTTAAGCTGGTATGGTTTGTGATAAAGTCCAGAGGTCAGTGACTTTTCAAAAATACAGAACTGGTGGTCAGTAGAGCAGGACTCAAGCTCAAAAACATTGGAAAAAGTTCTTGAAGTCCTTATCACTGTCAGAGCTTAGTGACATTTAACTGTGCCAGCTTGAGCTCCACAAGCTCCACCTAAGTCTGTGTATGTTTGAGTTGAAAATTTAAGGAGAGGGGGGAAAAAGTTAAAAAACAACCGAATCCAAACCCTCAAATCTATCTCCATTGTCATGTATTTATGAAGGCATAAAAAATGAATCAATAAACTCAAATACTCAAATTGCCAGCACACTCTGAAACAGAGTAATAAAATATGCTATTAATTTTTAGAAGCAGGAAAGTTGCACTCTAAGTCACATTTTAGAAGGCAGTATCTGTCTGAGCCCCAAGAGCTCACCTGGACACAGAGCCCAGGGCAGTGCCTGGATTCTGCCCAAAGCTGGGCAGCTGAGTGCACTGTGAAGCTCAGGGTCTTGCACTGGAAAGTGACATCTTCTCTCACATTCCCAGAGGCAAAACAAATACACTTGGATTTAAGAATGGAAGTGTTTTATTACCTTCTCTATTTGCACATTCAAGCTGCTAAGTATATAAACATGAAGTACTTATCACAGGATAATTCAGATGGGAAAGCAGATCAGGAGGTCTCTAGTTGTGCCTCCTGCTCAAAGATGGGTCAGCTTGAGATCAGACCAGTTTGTTTAGGGAATTTTCTACTAAGGATGGAGACTGCACAAACTATAAAACTGAAGGAAACAAATACAGATTTTTATATATATAACTAATACTATATTTAACTGATACCTAAAGTTGGAAAAGCAGCTGATCATTTTCAGAAAAGGTTTGAATATCAGGTGTTAGGGCATACATGTGCTAAACAGGTGATGCAAAATTAGAATTCATTGTAAAAGAGGCAAACAAAAGTGATGTTTGTCTCCTTGTGCCATCGATGAAACAGTGCTCCTAAAAGAAAAGGAAAAACAATTTCTAAGTGAAATATAATTCACAAATGTTATAATAACTTGACTTCTAATGGCACTTTGCTCCTACTAAGAAAATATCTTTACTTAAAAAAATCAAGATCTATAAAATGTAGTGATACAAGTTCAAAGGCACTGATTCCAAAACTGTTGCTTAATTGCTGCAACCCTCTAGCTCTTCCCGACACCTTGGGCAAACAGCAAATTAACTGTTCCATTTTTAGAGACCATGATCATGAGGTGCTGTGGTATTTGTAATGGTATGTTTGAAGTTTGTTCCTTCTGATTTGCTCCTGTGAGATTTCAAAATAGCAAAGCTGCAGTTGTTTTCCTTGTTAAAAGGATTATATCTTCAGCCTTCTCTCATGCCTGAAAGAAGGAGAGTTTTGTCCTACTGCAAAACTCTGCTAATCTCTGATGGCTAACAAGCACTGGACAGCAAGAAGGTAGGAAATTATTTCAGCCTCAGTGTCCTTTCAGAAAACACATGGAACTGTCGTCTTTTGCAGTAAGGGAACCTAAATCAAGTGAGCCTGAATGACTCCAGCAATGGCAGCATGCCCAGTCGAGGAAATCTTTGCAAAAAGGACAGTCCCAGGCTACAGGGCAGAAGCAGTGTGGCTGTCCATAAAACTGCATTTACATTGATACCGGACACCAACAAGAATGAGAGATTTGTATATTTGTCCTTCTTTAGTGAGACTCTACCTTTACTTGGGCTTCAACCAGTTTTGAGGTCTAATGTTACACAGAGTTCTATCCCTGATTAAAAGTGGAATGATAACAGGTTTGATATCCACATCAACAAAATATAACTTCCTAATCAAGTGTGGGCAGCAAAGTCTGACCAGATTTAGAATGGAATGATGAGATGACCAAATGTGGGTCTAAAGACATAGTTGCCAGTTATTAATGGAAAAACTGATAGTTCAGTTTAAAGGACTACTATTACTGCTGCCAAATTCTCTGCTGATGATGCCAGACTTTCACCATGACATCAGTTCTGCTATAGGTAATTCACAGTTATTGATGCTCCAACCACTGTTGGACTCTGGCTGAGGCACTGAGTTACCAGACAGGTCAGCAGGCTGCATTTCATCCTCTACACTCCCTGGCTTGGGATAACAAAGCAGCAGCCACGACAGGGCCACGGCACAGCTCACTGCTCCAGCAGATCCAAGAGGAGTTACTGCCCACAACCACCCAGGAGATGCTCCCAGGGCTGTGAGGAGCAAAGCTGCTGAATTCCAGCCTAGTCCACTCCTCAGAAAACACCTGCAAGGCAGCAGTACCTGCATATGGGTGGTACTGCTGTTACTGAACAGATTTGGTCTGTCTCTGAAGGTTTATTCATTATGAATTACTGTGTGCTGATGACCTACAAAAAAACCCAAAAAGATTATTCTAAGAATCTTTCTGCACATCTGCACGGCTGCAATAAAAGCGTGTGTCAATTACTGTATGTAGCCACAAGCAAAACAGTGTTTGCAAGCTTCCTCCTGGGAAATGAGTTGGTCAGAAGAAATTTTGTAACTGCTTGGACCCAAGGCCAGTATTGACTGAGAAGAGGTCTGTCTTTTGTTCTCCATAGTGGCTGTAGCAGGTTGACTCTTGCTGGATGCCAGGCACCCACCAAAGTCTCTCTGTGACTGCCCTCCACAGCTGGACAGGGGAGAGAAAATATAACAGAGAGTTCATGAGCTGAGATAAGGATTGGGAGAGATCACTCACCAAATAGCATAATTGGCAAAACGGGCTAGAATTAGAGATAATCTGTTACTAACAAAATCAGAACTGGATAATGAGAAGTAAAATAAAACATTAAAAACACCTTTTCCCCACCTCTCCCTCCTTCCCAGCTCTCCCTCCTACCCCAGTGGCACAAGGAGACAGGGAATGAGGGTTATGGTCAGTTCATCACTCATGGCTTTGTCCTGATGTTCAGGGAGAAGAGTCATTCCCCTGCTGCACTGTGGGGTCCCTCCCATGGAAGTTCTCCATGAACCTCTCCAACATGAGTTCATCTCACAAGCAGAAGCTCCCTGTGACCTGCTGTAGCATGGGTCACTCTTCTGTGGCATGCAGTCCTTCAAGGTCAGCCTCCTCTCAGTCCCACAAGGTCACAGCCTCCTGTCAAGCCTCCACCTGCTCTGGTGGGGGGCTCTTCCATGGGCTGTGGGTGGATCTCTGCATCCCTGTGGACTTCCATGGGCTGCACCATGGGCTGCAGGGGAATCCAGCTCTGGTGCCTGGAGCAGCTCCTGCCCCTCCTTCTCCACTGATCTTCATGTCAGCAGAGTTGTTCTTCTCACATATTCTCACCCTGCTCTTCTCTGGCTGCAATTACAACTGTACTATATACATTTTTTTTCTTCCTTCTTAAATCTCTTAGAGGCTTTGCCACCATTTCTAATTGGCACAGCCTTGACCAGCAGCACATCCATCTTCAGAGTTGCCAGGGATTGGCTGTGTTTTACATGGAAGAAGCTTCTGGCAGTTTCTCACAGAAGCCACACCTGCAGCCCCACCACCACCACCAAAGCCTGGCCCTGCAAACCCAGTACAGTGGCCTTCTTAATAACTTAAGCATTCAGCAATGCAGTCCTGTATTCCTTTCTCTCTTAACAAAGGCCAAAATAATACAGTTGAATATGTAGGGATGTGCTACAAGAACATGAGCCAAGCTATATCACTTCTTCAGCCTGGCTTTTCAGGCTGTTGTCTTCAGTGATGAAAACAAAGCTTTGGGGAACAGCAGTCTTTTCTCTGTGCTGCTGTCCCATACTGCTGGCAGGTGCCTCGCCCTGCTTCTCTGAAAGGTGACAATTCCCCTGGCTGGTCTCAAAAAGGTTTTATCTACAAGGAAGAAAAGGTACAAACAAACAGTTTTGTTTTGACTCCAAATCCTAAAAGTGGGAATCAATGGTCTGATTTCACCAGGTGTGATTTACATAGGCAAGCTACTTGGCAATTAAAGATAATTCCGTAACATGAACAATGCAGCTTAAAGGGTCAGTTCAGCAATGCCATGTATTTTCTACACTGTGCTTGGATTCAAAAAAGAGTCAAGGTACTTTTATGGAACAAATGTGGGCTGAAAAAGGCATTTTTCACCTAACCACTTGGCATTAAGTTAGTAACTAGAAATGAATATTGTATTCCTTTTCAGGGACAAAACATTTCATAATACTGCAGTCGATTCAATATTTGAAAGGGTTTGATGTATGAAGATATAAAGACATTAAAAATTCAACCGGTCCCTAAAATATTTAAGAAAAAAAGGTTATTTCATAATACATCTTTCACAACAAGATGTTAAAACAGAAGTTTGGAGTTTGAGTAAAAAATATTCAGATATTGGGATATTGGTGACTGACACAGTGATCCTTAAAATAAATACTAAAAAACTGTATTTTAACATCTAAAATGAAAACAACCTGAAGTCTTTCTTCTGGGAAACATTATTGCTATACTCTATCTTTTACAAATCCCATTTCCTTAGCTGCTAATTAGTATTTCTTCTTCCACAAGGCTTTTAAGCTCTTGCAGAATATTGTCTCATGTAGCCTTCCCAACTTCTGATGATTCAAATTGTCTTTGTATTTCCAAGCCACTGCTTGGAATTGGCTGCTTTTAACTCAATGCTACAGCCTCAATCTGCAGACTCTCTCTTGCCAGAACTCCCGCAGGCTTCTCTCCCATGTACAGAAATGAAAGCTCTGACACTGATCTGGGGAAAACTTTTCAGATCAAAGTAGTAAGTAATTTGCCACAAGTTATTGGACTTGCTACATTGGTGCTTCTGCAGACTCCTTTTCTCCATTATGAGAATAAAGATGTTTCTCCCAAACTCTTTCCAATTGTTCAGTCACAGGGCGAACAAAAGATGATTTCTCTTGGTATCTCTCTCTGCAAATTTCATTTGATACAAATGGTATGATATTCACTGTAAAACCAGCACTACTTTATGCTGTAAAGAGATATACTATATTTTTCCAACAGAAACTCACAGAATATGTAGCAGGGCAGTTTTTTCAGTTGTATTTCCTTTTTTGTGTGATTTCCAACTGCTGGTGCCTTGCTAGAACATGACAGTCTGCCCTGCTTTACCTGAAAGAATACAAGAAATGAGGTGCTAACAGCTTGTTCTGACACACTTCTCTTCTACCATAAGATGGCAGACATAGTACATAAATTTTCAGTAATATACTGAAAATTACAATTATTAGGCCAATATGTATATGATGTTCCCTACTGTCCTTATTGGCATGAGCCAGAAAAAAAGTGGTGTCAGTGTACCATTATCTGCTACTGCATTCATGGCATGCAATTAGTTCATCACTGCAGCTCTTTCAAAACAATGTGACTTGGCAAGAAAAATAAAAAAAAAAAATTGATCAGGCATAAAATTACTGTATTTTTGGTTAAAGTGCATAACAGTAGCACAATATAGGTAAGATGCAGCTTTTGCTTTTATTCAGCTGCTTTGTATGCTGTAGGTATAAATGAGATTTAAACCAAGCATCAAAACTGAACCTTTCAGACGTTAATGTGATGATAGCTGTGTTATTATGAGCCTAATGATATCTTCTGCACACAAGAATACATAGGTGTCATGCTGGGAAACCAATGATCTAGCTCTCATTCTGACTGCAGGCAAAGAATATCTCATCAAAGCTATAAATTTCATGACTCTGTTCCCAAATTTAAAACCCTTAAGGAAATGGCTTTCATGGTTCAACAGTTTTAAAGGGTTGCTCTTACTTGGCTTTGTAAAAAGGAAATTAATAGTTCTTCCAAACAAATCAGAATTATGCCATAGCTGCGTGCATTTTCATGCTGTTGCCTTCAGCATTTCACTTCCTTCCCCAGATAGCATCACTGCAGAATCCACACTGAATTCACCATGGGGAAACATTTATTACCTGCCATGATTTCACTCTATAGCCTTAGATAGGTGATAGAAATGGTTTGCTCATTGTAAAAATTGTTTTCATTAGGTCATGTGAAAAAGAGTCAGTTTCTAATCAATCTTCACTTTTCAGAGTAAAACCAGGGTAAAACCTATCCAGACTAATGTCAGGGAGAGTTAGTTTCTGTAGAGTGATGCAGAACAACCAACCAAGAGGTAGCCTGCTTATGGGACTGCAATAAGAAGCACTGAAGTGAGATACTTCTCTGTCAGTATGGTTTTCTCCCTTCAAAAATTCCTACTGTGCAAATATTGAAGCTTCTCTGAGAGAATAATCATGTTAAATAGTTTTCTTAATTTACAGGTATAGAAATGCTTTCTAATGAGCAGAAAATGGATATTGTATTAGGGTTAGCCGCTGTATATGACACTTTGTGCACATAGAGCACCACAATTTGTGCTGTTCAGGAGATAGATCCTAAATGAGCACCAAATGTTCAGTGTAGCAATACATTTCAATGTATCATTAAGACAAAATCAAAATACTGTAGATTCTCATTAAGTCATAAGAAGTTACACATACACTGGGATTAAAATACCAAGATATATTTGCTTTTGTCCAGAATCCTTACGACTACACAACATTTTAGATCCAAGTATTTCAATCCCAGTGAAGCAACAAACAGGGAAGTAAAAGCATCTGCTTTGAAAGTAGCTTTGATTTTTTTAGCTCATGCCAATCATTTGGAGTCCTATACAGCATTCAGAGTAAGAATCCTTGCATGACAAAAATTAGGTAATATACTAAAGAGATTAATTTAGTAACAAACTATTGCACATATATCTACAACACAACATAACCTACACTCTCATAAATCAGAAATATTACCCTAAGTGAAGAACTTCCACACCTTGAAGTTTTGATCCTCGCATGAGGGAGTGGAAAGGTTAGACATTAGTTTTTAAGAACAAAAATAATAGTAATAGAGAAATTTGCTCTTCTTTGGGGATGAAGTAATTGTCTGTAATAGAAAACAGGGTTGGAGTCCAAAAAATTCTCCACAGCCCACTGTTCCACAGGAGAGAAAAGAGCAAACATGGAGGATTGAACAAAAACTAACAGCAATCCATCATTAACTGCACAAAAGCAGTGAATTTGCTTTAATATGAGGAAAATGACAGTTTTTCCTCAAGCACAGAAAACATAATTATCCCCTAAGCCACCCTAAAATAGCTATCACTAATGCAATCCAGAAAACTGCAATTCCCAACTGGGGAGCATCATTACTGTCATGCATGAGAGGGATGCAGTGGGAAATAAGTAGTTCTCCATCTAGACTTTCAGAACAGCATGTAACTCTTAGTATTAAATAACAGAATTGAGGGGAAGAGAAATAAAAAGGACATTATAACTGAGTGCTTGGGCACATGTACAGAGGGGTGTCTGTGTGTATTTGCATACAAAGAACATATTGCTCCACAAAAGTGACTGCAGTCAGCTGAATTAAAGCTGTCTCAATTTTCCTCTTCCCATCTCTAAGCTGAGAGCTTTTTCATCTGAGCTTTTTCAGATAAGCTTTGAACTTCATTCTGCAGGGGCTAAGGTGTTTACAGTATCCAAGCTGGCTTGTGTTTCACTGCAGCCTGGACACACCTGTAATAAAAGTCACAATATTCTGCATCAGGTTTAGACCTTAGTTCTGCTGAAGGGTAACACTCAGAAGCATCATGTCAGAGCCATGTAGCAGCGCTGCAGCCATCTGCTTTACCCAGTTTGTTGTATCAAAAAATCCTCTGGACACTGAGGAGAAAAAAAAATATAATGAAAATGTAATTCATACTGGTAGCTTGAAAACTCAAGAATACACAAAAAAAATCAATTCAGCAGCAAATTTTAACGAGAACAGAATCAAAATAAACAAAGCTACCCATCTGATATAGCCTTTATCTGATCCATTTGATCTTTATCAGTTAAACACCTCTCCCCTTAAGTAAACATGTCTACAAACAAGTTATTAAAATCAGTTTCCAACATTTTTCTGGCAGGGATGAAGGTAGGACTGCATTTCAATTCAGCCAATTTGTCTCAATTTCCACCCCAGGTTTACTTATGGTAAAAGTACTGGTTATTATTTTTCAGTGAAGTTTTTCGAAATTCCCATGTTTCCATTTTGAAGTAAATAACTTGACCAAGACACAGATTATTAACACTGACTGTAAACTTCTGGTGATGTACTTTGGAGCTAGCTAAAAGTATGGCTTATGTATTTATACTTTCACATTAAATTTTTGAAGAGCTTAGGAAAGATACGGAAATAGTCCTTTAAGGCTCATCAGAGTTATGCATCAAATGGAAGCAAATAGTATCCTTCAATGTCTGACCTGTTTTTCTCACTTGGGTGTTTGAGAGCCAAGTAATGCATTTTCACACAAAACTTGAACAGCAAATAACCACCCTTGTCTTCTCCCACACCTGTACAGTCCTGGGCTGCCAGAGCTTAGACTCACAGCAAATGGACAAATGTGCTACCATGGACTGAAAGAAAATGTGATTATGTAAAGATTCAAATATTTTGCACAACTGAGGCCCTATCTCTTAATTTCAGGCCGGATAAATCCAAACATCAAGTGCATCAAGTGCAGGCTGAAAGGCCAAGGCATGTCCAGCCCGATTCATCTCAGTCAGTATCTCCCCCTGTCATTACTGCCCTTTGTGAAACCCCTATGTAAAACTTCATTCTCTTACCTTTTTTTCTAAGTTACCAGTTCTGTCCTTTGAAGTTCAGAGGCCTTTCAGCCTGTTCCACTGGACACCCTGCCCCTTCTTCAGATCCTGATGAGGACTAAGCTCTGAGAACTGTGGTTTTCTGGGTTAGCCTGAAGAAATGAAAAACATTCCCTTTGCCTTCACCTACCCGGTGATCCTTCATGCCGCTGCACAGAGAACAGGTCCTGCATGGCAAAACTCTGCTTCTGGCTTTCCTAAATCTGTCTCTTCCACTGCAGTGAAGACAAAATCATATGCCCCCCTCCTCTCTGAGATGGCTACAGTGTTTGATCTGCACCAAATGGACCAATGCTGAATTTATTTAATGTTTATTTACATGATAGCTGCATTCGTTAAAATGAGATCTAGTGTTATTAAACTCTTGTAGAGTAATTGTGATTGAAATCTGTCCATGAGCTACACACATTTGAACCTCATAAACCAGGAAAGAATTCATAAAATATTTGCTTAAGCACAGGCATGCTGTTTTTAAAATATCTGAAAATATAATTTACACAGAGAGGATAAAATTTGGGATGGACACTATTTACAATCTGATTTAGCACTCAATGCAAAAAGTAAAAGTATAGCAGAGTAGGAAAAGAAGTTAATTTTTTCAGCTGAAGATAATTTATTTCTCCCAACTATGATAAACTTCACTGAAGGGACTTCAGTCAGTGATGTTTTAAACTCAAAAGTGAGATTTTTTTTTCATTGCAATCTGTGAAGCTATCAGGCTATAAATATACCTCTGAGTTTCTTGTACATTCCCATTCAGTGACCTGCACAGGCTGAAAAGCAAAGGTAAATTGGAAAACAAAATTAGGACTATAGGAAGAAAAGTTATTTTACATGTTTATTACTCACTTGAAGGTCTAATGACACAGAAAGAAGTTATTTTATTTTGTTAGAATGAAAAGAATGGCATGAGGGAATTAGACCTGGGTAAGATGGCCTAATCAAGACAAAAAGTTGACATTCATTAAAAGACAATGATCACATGAAGATGGAAAAGGTTTACATAAGGAAAAGTATAATGCAGCAAGAAATCGATTAAAAATCACAATACAAATGCAAAAGTAATTACTTCTGAAAATGTACCATACATATCAAAAAATTCTTGCCTCTACCTACTCCTCAGAAACATTTAATCACTGATCAGGAGAAATTTCAGAACTCCTTTAGCAGAACATATTTATCTAACTTTTAAGAATCAAAGCTCTTGCTCAGAAATACCAAAATATGTCTGAGTTATAACTATCCTTTAAGGATAACACTGTTTTGCAGAGTAAAACATAAAATTGCCCTATTTGCTTAGTAAATGCTACATGTGATGAATAACCCATCAGCTTTCTATAACGTGTTCAAAAAGCTTTCAGAATTTTATTGGTAAAGTACTCAGTTCTAATAATTCAGTTTTTAATGTAATCAAGAATATCACCAGGAGCTACTTAATTAATTCCCCAGTGCACCATGAATTTAATTTTCAATGACTTTATTGAGAACTTTTTTCTTAATTTTACAATGAGAAACTATAACCACTGTTACACAACTTGCAAATATTTCAAACCAGACAGCAATCTCCTATTTTTTTGATTTCTTCTGTTCCAAATTCAGCTCCTGAGATGGATTTTCTGCTTCAGCTTCATTTTCTTCTTCCTGTAAAAGAAAATGAAAACCTGAACATTAATCAATTTATTGAAAAAGTGTACTTTTTTTGCTTATGCAGATGTATGGAATTTGGTACAGTCTTTTGCCTGACTAATGAGCATAAAAATAAGCAGAAAGTCCTTTATTCAAGTGATTGATTTTGCTCAAGTGTTGAAATAAAAATGATACAAAATTTAAACAAACCTAATTGCCTACATTTATATCAGAAAAAAAATTTAATGAGTAAATATTCTGCTGACCATTTTACTGGACAGTTACATAAAGAAATTATAAATCACACACAGATGACAATATATTCAAACATCTACAGCAGGAAGTATTACACACCTTTCCTTTGTTCTTGACCAGAGGTTCCCACTAAATAAGTTTTGAATGCAAGAACTTTCATCATTGTACTAAAAATTACTTTTGAAAAGCATCTGCCATTGAAAAATGTTTCATTTTTTTGCGACCAGATATGTTTACTTCACCATTTGATAAAAGACAATAAATTTAACTTCAGAGACACTTTATGTGCTGCAGCATCGTATTTTTGTCCCATCTAGCATATTTTCTTGACAGGTCTGCCAATTTTCCAATTACTTGTACCACCATATGTTATCTGAAGATCAGTCAGGTCTAAAATAGGAAACATGAGCATGTCAGGCAGCAGCATGCTTACAATATTCTACAGCTTCAGCCCCAAGAGTAAGGCTCATAATTCACTATGGGTTCCTCTGGATCTCACTGAAAAAATGAAGTAACATCATAATGCCTGTTTCCATAGGAATGGATCCTATTTTGTGTCCAGTACAAAATCATGACCTCCAAAGTAAAAATTATGGAAGAGTGAGAAAACTGTTTTGTAAGACAACTTGCAATTCATCACATCATGAACAGTCCTTATCACAATTTCAGAGTATGACCAGTTTTCTAGTCTGCATTTTAATTCCACTTACAGAGAATCTTCCACATTCCAATAACACCAAAAAGAAATGAACAGACATTTTGGAATGAAGAAGCATCCTGGCTGCTGTAACAGTACTCATCACAAACCAACAGCTGAGAAAAAGGAAACACCAGGGACATTTAGGTGAGACCCTGTAACCTGAGGTGTATTTTCCTGATTTAAAAGAACATTTTCATTCTTGTAGGAAAATAACTTTATCCTTTTGCATCCTAGCCCTTCTTTCACCATCAAAGCATGCTTTGTAACAATAAGTATAATATTTAGAGGTAGAAAATATATAGGAAGACTACATCGGAAGCACAAAATAGAATGGCAGTAGAAAATTTCATTTAAAAATGTGATCTGTTATGTAATAAAATGGGAAAGCTAGTTGTTCTGTTCAAGTAGCAGATACTCCAAGCCATCCCACCTCTGAATTCTGCCCCTTTAGGAGTCTGCCTAGGCACTGAGAAATCTTTACATAACTGACCTCTAAAAGCTTTTTTTCTTTTCTTTCTGGACTGTCATCTCTTCAGTTACCTTTAAAACAAGTAGTGCTCCCTGTGGCTCTTCTCATTTAGCTGAGAAAACAAGTCTGTGCATGTGTGTGAAAACAAACACTGAAGATTTGTTGAAATTAGAAGTGTAGAATATATTAAAGAGAGTGCAATGTATAGTATCCATACAGAGGTCAAACTTCAAATGAAAACACGCAGGGCAGAATCAGAAACAGCAAAGGAGTAGAATGTACCAAGCTTACTGCTTACAGGTTTCAAAAGAGTACTGTGGAATGAAAAAACACTCACAGAAGCTTTTGCCTGCTATGGAAAACCAGCCAGGTTATTTAATGAAGAACATGTTACTAAAAGAACAGCAAATCTGCATGTTTCTGAAGGTCCCTACCTACAGCAGTTGTATTCCAGGTGACCTCAGAGCCAATTAATCCACCTTCCTAGCACTCAACTTGACATTATTCTGATGCCCTGACTTGTGCTCCCTCATACAGGAATATAAACCCTACAATATCATTCTTTCCCAGAACTCTCCACATACTGCTTAAGGCTTCCTCTCCTCACGGATGGAGCATGCAGCAATTTCAGAGACAACAGGGCCATACCTTCACTGAGGACTACAAGAGGGTTAAGGCACATTAGGCTCAATACTGAATATTGGCTTCCTGACTTTTTCGATGGCAAAGAAGTTTTTTATCCAATGAATGAGGCTTTTTTTAGAGAATCTTCTGCCTTTGTGTAAATTTGAAATGTTTAATTCTGTGCTCAAAAGGTCATGCTTGCACTCTGGCAGAATTCCCAGGTTACAGAGCAGCTGCAGTGATCAGTGTATTCTGAGATGCAGAAATGATGGCTCTTGGTGATGGCAGCTCCAGAATTTGCTTAGGTTGAATACTCCAGATGGAAGCATCAACTTTGGAATATTTTGCAGAACTAATACTTTTCCTTTATTGATTTCCTGTTACTTCAAACAAGTAAAACATATTCAAACAGGTAAAATCTACCAGTAGAACATAAATTTGACTTATGTGGGCAGATTCCATTGCACAAGTCATCCAGATGCCTGGCTGATTTTTTTAATTTATTGGGTTTTTTGCATTTTTATGCCTGAAAACTGTCTGACTAGCATTGCACTGAACCAGGCTCCATATAAAACATCATAACTTTGTACAAGGTTTTTCACTCCATCTTGTTTTCCAAGAACAGAAACACACCTCATTTGGAGACAAAAGTTTGGTATCTCTGAACACAGGGATTGCTGTGCAAAGCTCAGAGTAGTGATGTTTGATCTTTCTCATAACATGACGTAGTAAGGGGAGAAAACATTTTCTTTGTTAGACACGCCCTGAGCCAGATCAGTTCCCAGGCTGTGCACTGGCACATGAACAACAGTGCCAGCAAAAACAAGATGGCAGAAAGGACTTTTGGGGAAAACTGGAAATTATGAACCACCAGCTTTGGCATTCATGCAGCTTTCTGCCAGAAAAGAAGTGACAGCAGAGGCCTCAGAATGGCAATGTCAGAATAATTTGGGACATGAACCTCTACAAATTATAAGAAGTGTTCTATTACTGCCAGTATGCTTGAGGAAGATCTGAACTGACAATTTTGGGCACATATTAACCATACCACAAGATGTGAAAACCCACTATTATTTCAGTTTGCTGACAATGCAAGATTTCTATGAAATGCTTTATCTATTTTATAGTAGCCCAAGAGGCAGCCTGATGATTGCACAAAGAATAATGAAATGGTTGGAGTTTCCAATGTCATTAATAATGTTTGAATTTTCATCTACATAGCCTATATAGCCTAATTATCAAGAAATTATGCAAAACAGACTGCAGATTAAATATATTTAATATATTTGTTTTAGTAATTACCACCTATCATTATCATTATAATGCTTTTAATTCTGATGAATAGCAAAGGAAAACCTTCTATTTTTATGTTATCTGTTAAAAACCAGTCCATGATGGCAGTGTGCAAAGTTTCTATTACTAGCAGCTACACAGCAGACAAAATACTGAATTCTGGTTTCTGCCCACAGAAATTCAGTTCACATTATTTTTATTAATACCTCACATCTCTTTTTATATTATTATTTATTTTTCTTCCAGCCACTTATGACTCTTACAGCTAGTGCTTTCTGCTCTAAAAATCCTAAAATCAAAGCAGCTTTTTCTGGCAGATGTCACAAGTCAAGCTTTTAAAGTAGTTCTCACTGTCGGATGCCAAAAATCAAACTTATCTCAGTATCTTGTGACTACAGAAAACCATAGTTTTCAAATATTATATAGTGAATACACTCACCAAAAAGATGCCTCTGCACAGATCTGATGACTGGAATAGCCAAGGGATGTGAATCCCTCAAGACTGTACTACCTACTCCTAATGAAAAAGCCCAAAGATTATTTTAATATTGAAATGAATGAAGTTTACTAGTCTGGAATTGATGTTATTACAGACCTATAAAAGCAACAGGGATAAGGAAAAGTACAAAGTGCTGCTAAACCCAACACTTTGCACTGAAATGCCAGCTCAGGAGCTCCTCAAGCCACTGGACAGCTCATCTGCATCCTGATGACATTGGTGGAGAGAGGGACGTTCCACATTAGTTTTCTTACATCCTTTGCCCTGGAATCCCATCCTTGTTTTCTCTGATGGAAACAAGGTACTGGATTAAAGAGTCCTTTGGGTGCTCTGTAGGTGTTTTCAAATGTCCTATGAACATCTCTTCTTTTTTAGTCCATACTTGGTAGCTGAGCATTTAAGAGTCACAGGAACAGAATGGGACCAGGAATTTAGAAACGAGAGACTAAAATCTGCCTCATAATTAAATGTTTGTTCTATTGAAGTATTAATTACTCAATAGCTTTGCTGAAGTTAATGAGAGCACTTCGATATTTAGATATCTTTAGGTGACAAAAACCAAAGGTAAGAGTCTGATTTTTAAATTCTATTTCTAAAGTTTTGAGCTGACAGTTGAGAAAGACTGTGATACAATTTCATCTCCTTTGAAAGCATTTTTAAGGACAACCACATTATTCTCTGACCAAAGAATAGTGGATCTGAGACAGAAAGTTAATTTTGTAGTAATTATTCCAGAATATTCCCCTGTAGAAAAATTCTGGAATGAAAAAAGAAAAGAAAGAAAAAAACCCCTAGAAATAGGGGTTTGAGTATCCCTTTTGCTTTTTACCCCCTCCAATCAATTTCCTTCAAAATGTCTGAGAATTTATTTTTCCTCCATTAGTTAACAAAATGAAATCTGGAAAATGACAGTGAATTAGACAATTCTTAACTCTACAGGAAATCTGACACTCTTCTGCAAATAGAACAGATCACACCTTAATTAACTGTGCCAGGGCATGCATCAATTCCCAGTTCTGTTCATTGCACCACAACTGTAATATCTGGAGTTGCATTACAATGTTGACTATTTTGCCAACTGTAATCGATATTCTAAACTTAATAAACACCTATACATTAAGGATTATGTAAAGAATCATCTGAATAATAAGAAAGTATGCAAAACACAAAAATGCCTTGCTATAAGGAGGAATGACTAAAGAGTTGTCTCTGCTAGTACATAATCTAGAAATAGCATCTCAAAAGCACCCAGGGCCAAATTCTAATACCAGTACTTTCTAAAATATCTTCACCCAAAAGACTGTAATATAACTAACAGACTAAATTATTAAGGATCCCCAGCTGGCATTTCATCTCCTGCCTCACAGAATCTAGCTAGGAAAAAACCACTTGGAAGTAGGTAAAAATACTTTAATACTCTTAAAAATAGATCAGGACAGAAAAAAATTTATTAAATACTAGAGCTTTTGTTTGTGTTGTGCTTTGAAAGTCTAGCTTCCAAAGTCACAGGCCAAATTTGGAAGAAAACGAGTGTCAGGGAAAAACTGGGAGCTAAGATAGTGTCTCTGTTAAATCACCAAAAGGAAAGTATCCAGCAGTAAAATTCAAAAGTTATTTTAATTCCAAAGCCTATGTTATCTTCTTCAATAGTATTACTGACAACCCTTGTAATGAACAATGGTGCAAAAAAAGAGTACAAATGGAACAGTTCTTTACTAATGGATATTAGTAGCAAATATAAATTTCTTGTGATAGATGACAGTTTTCTGTAACCACAGCTCTGCAGTGATAAGGCAGCTGTTTGCTTCCCAAGAAAAGGAGACCCTTGCTACATGGATCATTTTCATAGTGACAGCCTTGACAAGTTTGACATTTGCTTCATGAAGAATTCTAAAGCAGCCATCAAGAAAATGCCCCCTTTGGGACCACTGGATATCTGACAGTTGTACCTTTAAATGCGCATTGCCATTAATTCTTACTGTCAGAGCCCACCAAAGTCCTACAGCACAATCTCTGCTGATCAGTACACTATAAAACGGAGGCTATGAAGGGACTAGCCATTACAATGTAAGCAAACATGACATCAATTAACTGGAAGCAGCTCTCCACCCCACTTTGTTGAGTGAAAAGAGCAATGCTGCAGTTTCCTTACCAAGCAGTGCCAGCTGCTGAGCTCTAGGTGGCAATGCAAGACCAGCAGAACTACTTTTACACTAAAGCTCCTCTTTAAGAAGCTACAAGCAGCTGCATGTTTATCACAAACTCTTTCCTTTAACTCACACTGCTAGAAGAACTTTCAAAGTCTTTTGGAAATGTTTGTCAGTGTTCTGTATTTTCTACTTCCTTGTTGCTAATTCTGATTATACAGATAAATGTACCATCGCAAGAGCCCTTACAGTTAAATTTCATTTAACGCTTAGTACAGAAGTGGAATTTCATGCCAGATTTCAAATCTTCCATCTGTTCCTCTCCTTTTTAGGAGGCAACCATTCCACTGAGTGGTCCCTTTGGCTGACTGCCACTACAGTTGGGATCCTCTTCAGGGCAGGTGGTGCTTGAAACCCAACCATTGTTTTACAAGTTCAGCTGGTTCTCCTTGAAGAAAGTACAGGAAAATGTTTCCTCTTTAAGAATTTGAGTCTCTAAAGGTTCAGATTTATGAACATTCGACTGAACCTATAAATGCTTAGATATCACAAACCTGCAACATCAACTAAGAAAGAGATGAAAAGCAGGTACAATCCTTTAACAGGATTGTACCATGCCCATGTGGGACCAGTCTTCTTAATTTCCACTCCAGAGTGAGAGGGCACTCTAGTTTTTAAATCTGACACTGTCATGAATAAGATAATTTCTAAGGGAAATTTGTCCTTCAATTATAATAATGGCATCTATGCATATATAAACACATACACGGACAGCAAAATAGCACTACTTACGTAGCAACATAATAATTATTCTTATGTATTGTAAATTTTAAAGAGAAAGTTCTAATATATATATATATATATACACACTATATATATATGTATATTAGTATAATATATATAATATAATTTATATAGTATATATAATTATATATACTATATATAGTGCATATAATATAGATACTATATATACTATATTCTGCAATACTACTACAGAATAATATTTCATAGCCTAGAAATGCATATTATAATGAAGATAATTTTAAATATTTATGGTTATACTCTCACCATATTTACACTATATATTTACTAAATTATAAGAAAAAACCTTATTCATGTTTGTATTCTTTATACTAAGAAATAAAATGGCTTCCTCTTACAATAGTTACATGAGAACAAAAGGTGCTCTAGCCAACAATAAGGAATTAATAGCTCTATTTCTTAGTACTATTTAATGGAAAAAAAAAACAACTAAGAAGCACAAGTTTAATTTTTAAGAGATCAATTGTTAGGCTATACATGTATCTTGGTAGGTACTAAATGGCAGCTGAAGATTTTTTCATGCTTTAACTGTTTGCTCAAATAAGTTTGTGAAATATAATCTGCATATTATATATATAAAACTATAGCCCGTTATCAGAAGGTCTGAATGTTCTTTGTTCCAAAAATGATTAACATTAAATGGAAAAGTATTAACATACTTCAATATAAAAACTGAATTATACAAAAATGCTTCTGGAAGGTACTGTCAAGCCAGGCTGCCTAAAGTTGAAGGCAGCTGAAAGACATCACTGTAAACATCACTGAAGGACACATTTATAACACAAAAAGACAGCACTACCATATGAAAGGAATAAATTTATCTCAGTAACAGAGAAAATACAGACCCTAATGAAAATGTTTTAGGAAAAATGAGTGCATTGCATGCTTCTGACCAAAATTAATTAGAGTTTTAATGTTTTACATTGCCTCCATAATTCTTTAAATGGTGCATTTATTTCATAGTAATAAACATTCGGTTCATTAAGTAAAGTTCAAAATCTGTGTTACTCGCTACATTTAACAACCTTTGGCCCTCTTCTTCTGTATTTCTTGATTCAGGTTTCCAAAGCATTGAATAAGCAATTGAGGAACACAATTAAATTTCATGACTCTGCATATTTAGGATTCTTATTTCATCGAAGACAAAGGGCAATTAATCTACCATTCTGTACTGAATTTCAACTTTAGTGAGCCATGATAGATATTGAAATGAACTTACAGGAAATGCTTAATTAAATTACTGTAAAAAGCATAACTAAAGTTTTTTCCTTCTATATGACAAAAGAAAATGCACATTTAATTGGAAAAACATACTGCAGTATTATAAATTTAATAACTTGGGAATTCATGAAAATATTGCTATAATGTGACAGATAAAAATTCAGAAAGCTTTTTTTCTTCTTATTTCATCGGAACATTTCACCTGATTACAGCCATGAAATTCTGTTCAGGTTCAAGGCATAAAAGCTGGAACTTTCAATGGAGTTAATATGATGACATTGCCTTCACTTTGTCATTTATTTTGCAAAATGTGATATAAGTAAATGTTGTAGAAATGACTTTATATTTGCTGTAATACTTAACTCCTATATTTAGTCACAATTCATGAAGTTGTCAACAAGACAGATAGAAATGAATACAGCTGTAGAAGTAGATGAAGGCTAGACTGTGAGAGCACACAGAATCTGTGCTACTGCTGAAGCATTTAAAAAGACTTTTGCCTAAAAAAAAACAAGCAACAAAACCCCTCAAAATTTCTTTCAGCAGGTCCCCCAAATACATACTGCTATTTAAATTTGGAATTCAACAACTATAACTAAACAAATGTTTCATTTATTTCAACAACTTTAATTAATTAAAATCCCCAAAAGTGCATTTCAGGACCAGATCTGTAGCATCGTATTAGCAGTCCCTTCCATCTCTCATGGAAGATCTACTCTTTTCCTACTGTCCTCATTCATTTAATCTGAATTAACACAAGCATCACAGACCTACCCAGAAGGCAAAATCATTACTTTCCAAGATGTACAAACACAGTTTAATTTGACTATATAGAATCATAGAATTATTCCTTTCATCCATTTGGCCACAGACTTGAAACCTAACAAGACAATAAATCTATGGTTTTAAAGGTTGGACTTCAGTTGGTTTGATGACAAAGGAAGTGTTGTAGGTTTGTTTTTATATTTTGACTTTATTGCTCTATTTGAAGGATCCTGTTCAGAGCCTATAATCATGCCTAAACAGTCCTGTTTCACACAATAGTTCAGATCAGTTGCCTTAGAAGCATCAAGAGTATATTGGTAAAAAACACATAGTCAATTTGGAAACAAAGTTGTAACATTTCATATACCAAGGTTTTAACAGTTTCAGACTGATGAGTACAAATAAATAAATAATAAACAATAAAATAAATACGAACATAACTTTTATTATAAAATTATATAATTTATATATAATTTAATATATAATAATAAATTATAAATATTATATATGACTATTATAATAAATAATAATATAATATTTAATTATATTATTTATATATAAAATATAAATAATAAAAAAAATAAAAGAAAGAAAGAAAGAAAGAAAGAAAGAAAGAAAGAAAGAAAGAAAGAAAGAAAGAAAGAAAAAGTATCAGATTTAACAGCAGATCTCCTTAAACTCCTTTCCTCTTTGCATTTCCAAGTGAGGACTGAAAGCCAAATGTTATTTAATTCAGTGGGTATACTGAGGAATGTTTTGGTAATTTGTTATGATAGTGATGTTGCTTCACTGTAATTTTTTGAAGTCAGAATCAAATGAAATTCTTTCAACTACAAATAAGGTGATGTCCAACCATTTAAGGTTTCAAACATCATCAAAAGGAACTTTACCAAAAAAATGCCCTGTAAAAGCAGCATCTGCCTTCAAACATACTCTGAAATCCCTCCAAAACCTTACAACACATGGTTATAACTTAATATCTAACAATATTTATACACTTCATGGAAAAAAACATAGCTGCCTTTCAGAAAATTAGAATCAAATTGACAGACCTCATCGTGGTGCTGGTAGTCGCTGCAAACAGGGCTTCTTATATGTTCATTGTGCATTGCTTTCTGATAAATTTGTAAGTCACTGTTTCACTAAACCACATCAAAGTCATCTTTTGGTTTGTCAACAGCTTGCTTTCCATCTCTGCCTACCCTCCAACAAATCACACAAAACACTCTTAGAAGAGGGGGAGAAAAAATACTTTGATGTGATTCAATTACTGAAAAGCTATATTCCAAAAGATTCCCAAAGCTAGGGAAATTTGGCTATAACTAATTAGTGTTTTGCATATTTATGAGAGAAGAGCTCATTATAGAGCTTACATTATAAATTGTTGTTTATGTACTTTTTCCTTGACAGTCTGAAGTCACTTAATATCATTCACTGAAACTCCTTTTGAAGCTCACTAAACTCTATGCCTCAGAAGGCTTTTTGTCTCCCATTACATGATATCACAGTGTTTCCAAGACATAATATTCTTCACCATATATTCTTAAACATTAAGGGGCACAACTTGCAATCATACATGCATTGTTACATTTAACCCATCTGATTACTGAGTGGAACACTACCACTGACTAGGGCTACGTATGAGCTACACTGTAGAAAAATGCTTCTCTGGAGTGGATACCAAGTTTAAACAGCCCCTGAATTAAGCAGAGTAATTTAATTATGGGCATTTAAGAGGAAGTTGAGCTATTTTCAGACGTTTTATGTTTTCCTGATATCCTAGTGTAGCCACTCAACTGTCTCTACAGAGTTTCTGTCTGTCACCTTGCAGAGGGTCAGCTACGGCCCCATGGTGATGTTTGGTACTTGCTGCTCTCTGCTCTTGCTCAACAGCTGCTCCTGTACCTGTCAGTGTTACCTAACAACATCAAGCTAAAACTTCCATCTGCATTCATTTTACTTAGTTGCAATCTATTTGGTTTACTTCACTAGTTTTTCTCTTTCTGCATATACAGGAGCTCCAGGAATTGGATATCATTATATCAGTAGCTATTTCCATATTTTCTGTTTACTGATGATTTAAGATAAACTTAATGTGTCTCCTTTACTCACAAAATTTAACAGGTAGTATATTAAAAAAAGGTTATGTAGAAAAACAGACTCATGTTCTTCTTTGGCAAATACCACTTACTATTCAAGACAGCCCATTCTGCTACTTCCTCTCCTCTACATGTAACTTAGATGACCAACAAATCAAGAACCACAGAAGCCTGCAGCACTGCCATTTAAATCAGCATTTAAATTTAGAAAAAAAAAGATAACTTTACTACTTATTCTGCCAATGTAACTTTTAAATATTATTATTAACTATATATAAGACGGTGAAGAAAATAGAGCAAATACCATCTGTTTTGGCAGACAACAAATCAAGGATCTTAGTTTTCCTTCATTAACTGAGGTTTTTATTTTCTCCTTAACATCAGTGAAAGTAGCATTAATTACTTGTTACTTGAATTGGACTTAGATATTCTCAATTCATTTGCACTCAAGGAAATCTTTCAGGATGTAAGTTCTCAAAAGTGCAAATAATGAAAAATTTTGTTAGCTGTTGCTTCCCCTATCCACTGAAAATTCCACCAAATGATGCTTTTTAAGACCTAGATATAGGAAGGTCTCTAGGCCTCCTTCGAAGGTTTTGCTGTTCAAAATGATAATGCATAGATATAATGGTAATAATATATATAATATTTATTTTGCTATAATATTAATAAACAATCAAAATCTGGCCAAGTCATATCATACTACATGCTATATTAACACATCTGGGGAGTTTGACCATGTAGAGTCTAAAATCAGTTATGAAAACAAAAGTAAAGAAAAACAAGAAGTAAAATATCAGGGAAGCTAAGTAGGTCAGGGTAATGGCCATGTACATTAATCCCATTTTGGTTCAAAGTATGGCTAATAAATGAAGAATGATTAAAAAGTGGCTAGCATCAAAATGTATATAAAACTATTTCAAATAGAAATATTTTATATTTTTTATAAAACAAATTGATTGTACAGGACAGACAAAAAAACCCCAAACAGTTATTGTAGCTATTTTATCAAAACAATACTGAGGCTTGAGTCAGTCTGTAGAGGTGTCCTTCTGAGTTGAGGTCATGGGGAAAACTCCCTCTGGAGGAAAAGCTGAGCAAACTCCTGGATTTCTGGAAAATGTCAGTGAAGAAGAAGTAGAAATGGAGAAGTGGTACTTAACAGGTCTTCTAATCTAAAGGAGAGTCACTTACAGAAACCAGCATAAAACTAAAGCAAGGTCTGAGACTCAGATGAGGAATTTCTCAGCTGGTATCTCTGATATTTGAACCCCTACTATAATACTTGCTTGGCCTGGAGGGTGTGGAAATTGAACTCACCACTAGAATGTTAAAGAACTTATCCGTAAAATGTGAATAATAATACTTTCAATGTCAGGACAGAGCTCTATGCATGAAAAGATTTATGTAAGTGCTAAGTGCTGTCATTGTTATTACATTCAGTGAGTACAGAAGACTTTAAAAGCATTAACTTTTCTAGCACAGAACATCACCCATTCTTTCTGAAGCCAGAAAAGAAGACATAAAATGTGTAGTTATTGCAAGAAATTGTCTGGTTTTAAGTTCTGATGCTTATTTTTTGTGTCTAGAAAAAGTAAACAACCATCAACAGCAGGAATTTTATGATACATGCCAATTTATAATATGCAGCAACCTATAAAGTATATGAAAAACAGTTTTACTTCATAGAAACTTGTTTTTTGCCAGGAAATTATTTAATTGGAAAGATGCTTTGAGAGCAATCAGAAAGCAATATATAAAAAAGGTGTCTGGTTTGGAACAATGAATAGAGAATGGAGTCAATTTTTAAAATATAATGTAATAAGGAAGTAACTATCAAGTCTGTGCTAGTACATCAGCCAGTAGGATCAACTGAAACAGATGTGTCTCATTTTCCTCCCCAGAAGGAGAACCACCTGCTCTCCAAGGAGGACCACATTCTAATGGAATTTAACTTGTGGTCTGTCATCTCTCTGTGAAAACTGGCAATCTGAAGTTGGGTAAGTTTTTTTACAGGAATGTACTTTCATTTTAAGGCCATCTTGCATAATTTGATGCAACATGGCCTAAAAATTGTTAAGACTGATCAAGAATTACATCCTTGGGAATAGAAACTTTTGGATATGCACCTTCTGATTTTTGATTTTTAAAAAGTATCATTTATGTCCTGTCTTGCACCTAGAAGTCAAACTTTACCCAATGGACAGGGGACATTTCACACACAATATTCCTTTCATCCAAGAACAGCAATCATTCATTTGACCGAACAACATCACATTTTCAGACATGGTCAGCATTATCTCTTTATATAACCCATATTTTCTCTTGAAAATCTTTATTTCACTGAGAGAAATAAAAGGCAGAATTTTCTTTCATATATTTAAAACTTTAATTACAGAAGGATCACTACTGATACTGCCCGACACATTAAAGAACTTTCACTGAACAGAACTGTCACTACTACAGTATTTAAATTTACAAAGTGATTTCCACATGAATGGGATTGTTCCAGGCCAAAAACATTTTTAATACCATAAGCAAACAAGAGATGAATGCACAAAATGAACTGTTTAACAGAGGTTTATGTACCCCCTTGTGCATTGTATTTGGAAATGAAGTCCTTAAACTCAGGCAGAGGATTCTCTGTGGATTAGAAGAGAGACACGCAGTCCTTTCAGCAGCATCCTTTTATACAAAATTTGGCACTAACACCCTGTTTGCTTCAGCAAATGACTTCATGCTTTGTCCTTTTAATCCAATTTCCACCATAATATAGACTGAAGTGTTGTGAAAATACTAGAAGAGGATGCCTGGAAATTTATTGCATTAGAAATCTAATCCAGGTGGTAATCCAATCCCACACAGCACATTTCTCATTAACTGAGATGTCTGACCCACAGACGGCTTTATACAAACCAGCATTCTGCACTAGCTGTGACTGGAAATAATTCTCACACATCAAGACATGACTCAACAAGGCAGGTAAGAGGCTAAGTCTGACAAGAAAAGGAACAGTGACTCTACTGAAAGCTACAATAATTGATTGTAACACTCATCCCAAGTTGAATAGCTCAGATTTGCAGGTTATTACAGCATTAGGTACTTTGCTAGTGCAGTCCATGAGAGTATAAGCTCTCCTATTCAGCAAGCGCTTTGTCATTAGGTTATGTCACCTCTCAAGTGAAAGCACCACATGTACCTTAAACAGCCACCCCACAGCAGGCAGGAGACCACTCAGAAAAACCTTATTAACAGTTTACCATCACAGAATACAGTTATCTCCTAGACAATGAACATTGCTACTTTTGTCTTTTATTTCTTGAACCGATTCTTTCCTGAAAATGACAGATGCTTGCAGATGCCAGTAGCTTGCCATGTATGTGTCCTGGCCAGAAAACCAGCATTCCCATGTTCTCCTTGTAAAAAGTCTGGGTCCATTCATGTCTCAAAGGCAGCACAAAGCTGCTGCTCATTGCTTCTGAATATGATGACAGACTTTGATTAACCAGGGATTTAAATAAAAAAAATAGAAACCCAACAGTCTTTAAGAAACTTGAACATGATGGAAGCATGTCACTAAGATATTCCTATCACAACAGTGCCACATACCTTTTTATCATAGCCAAGCAAGGATCTGTTCATAGAAGTGTTTGTCTTTAACATGTCTTGGGCAGAAAAAGGAAAAAGAAAATGGTGTATACCCATATTAAAAATTTCTATCATTTGTGAAGCAAACATTTTCTTAATGTAGTTTCTTTCAAATTTGCCAGAGTTACACTCTTCACAGAAAGGTAAATTTGTTCCTTAATAATTTCTGTAACTTTTCACATCGTATAAGGTTTTGTCTATAAAGGACATTTCAAAGTTATGCTGGTAAAAGGAAAAAAAAATGTGCAAGAAGGAGGAAGAATACCCAAAACCCACATTCCCGGTAATATTCTTTCCAACATGATTTGAACTGCATTTGTCCTGCACTGTGTCCCAGTAATAAGCCAGCCTTACTGCTTAATGAAAAGGATTTGCATCCCTGGCCTAGGTAAAAATACAGGCTGTGTCTGTGATTCTCTTTTTCCTGTTATTTCTCTGAGTAACTGAGGCGACAGATAAGACTTTTATTTTGTCTGAATAATGCATTAAATGCAACACAGCCCTTCTCTACTCCTTGGGTCGAGTGCCAAACACATTTTTTCATTTCCAAGGTCTTATCCACTGATACAGAGAATAAAAGGGAATTTTCTTCATGCTCAATTGGTTGCTTTCAGCGGACAACTAGACAAAAGCTGATGAAAATAACATGTCTCAATGTTGCTCCACTTTCCACCCACAAACTGCTTTCTTAATACGTGTAGAACTTCATACTTAGGCTACTTTCACCACCTTCAGGCTTGTTTCCTTCTAGCTTTCACAGCCTACTTCACAGAACTATCATCTTTTAACCAGGAAAGTTCTTGGAGATCCTTAGGATGACAGTTAAAATCTTAGTATCATTTCCTTTAGATACAAGCTCTTCTTTCTTTCTATGTTGCTGTTCTTCATCTACTTTCTTGAAAGAACATCTCTGGGTGCAAGAATAAGGTAGACGTAACAGCTTTCCACTTATAGGTATGTTCAAGGTAGAGGACTGAATAGATTTCCCTAGAAAGGAAATTTCTGGCAGTTGTTTTGCTTTTTTAAGATTCAGAGTCATAATGTTTCCTCTAATCTTACATTTAAGAGTACTAAAATGAAGAAACTGAAACAGGCACCCGTTTCCCCCTCTCTCTCTATAAACAACTAAAATGTATTCGGTGACTGTGTTCCGACCACACAACCACTACCCATGTTAACACAGTGACATATTTTTGTTATCACTTTCAGAAGCCAGATATTAAAATATTTTAGAACTCTCATCATATTAATGTTTCATCACTCAGAAAAATTTCTTAGATTCCACAGGAATGAGGCCTAAGCCATGACACATGTCATGAGATATGCAGCAAAGGGATTTCATGAGATGTGCCACACCCAGCCCCTCTGATCGCTGAGGATGAGCTGGAAAGCTAGGGTGTTTATTTGCTGCCAAATTTCTGTACTCTTAATGCAACAGATTCTAACAGTAATAACAGCAGCTTTTGTCTCAAGTGGTACACATTTTCTCAGGAGTGCAGCAGGTTGTGATCATATTTATATCAAATGAGATAATTTTTCTAACTAATTTCTATACATAAAATACATCTTGCTTTTACCACGCCAGATGCATGCGCCCCGCTAATCCAAAATATATTAAATGCATAATTGAATTTCATTTCCTTAGGGCATATGATTTCATAACCCATGGTAGGAAAGGATGAGAAGAGTCAATTAACAACAAAATGCCTGTCCAAACAAATGAAAGGCCAGACCTCCTCAAAAGCTTGCCTTGTGCCTTCTACATGAATGTTTATGGAGCAGTGATCTATCAAGCCCTTCAAAATCAAGCAGTAGATACTCTGCAGTTAACAATTTTTTTCATACTCTCTGAGAGGCACTGTCAAGGATATGTTGCTTAAAAAACTTTCACTTCAGAAAGCTGTAGGTGTATCTCTCCTGAAAGTGTCACTGAAATACCATTTTCAAATGCAAGGCTGGCTGACTCGCTGAAATTTCTAAGCCATGCACTTGCAGCTAACTGGAATGCTGGTCATGAAAAGACCAATATGACCTCACTTCTGAAACGTGACAACCTTCCTTAATGAAGTTATTTGTGCCAGAAGATGTGAAGTGAGCTCCTCTGAAAACATTCTGAAGATGCTGGAAAACAGAAGCCACCATCAAATCAAAGTTTAACAGATTTTATGATTCTGGAGTTTGCTTGCCTCAGAAGTACTGATGTATGTTTGAAAAGAGTGAGGTACCAGGAGTCAGCATGCCTGCTCCATCTGCTATGAAGACATCACATTTGTTCTGCAAAGTAGACAGGACCTCATGGCTCTGCAAGGGATGAAGACAACCAAGGTCTTTCAGGACTTTCATTTCAAAGCACAAAAAGCTGACAAGTAATGAAATAAATGCATCTGATGTCTGAAGATACTGAGTTTACCACAACAAGAAAAGCCTCTGCTATGTGCAGCTATACATATTAATAGCCTAATTCAGTTTTTGTCTGATGAACTCTTCCTACACTATCTAGAAGGCAATATTTTGGAAGATGCACGGTGAATGTAAATTTGTCAGTATGGTTCTTCATAGCCAAAAGCCAAATGGATGTGCTGGCCTAAATAAGTGCCTGATTTCCAAGGATAGGATCCCACACTTTGATATCCTCATACAGCACCTCTTTTATTCTGAACCAGAAAGCAGCGGAACCTACCAGTTAAAGCAAGTTCTTATCCTGCATGTAGACAGCTCTTTGGATTGAAGTACTGTGTTATTTTGAGCCCTCTGACATGGCTGACCAGTGAACATAAAAAATATAATGTTAAAAAAGCTTCCTAAGACAAAGCATAACCAAAGGTAATCAATTAATTTCAATATACTCAGATATAGAACCACTGTTAATTTCAATGATTGTGACTCAAATTCTTCTTTGCTTTGAGCTCTCGGAAAATTTGGAAATTTGCTTTCACAAGATGCATTTGATGGACAACAGAAGGAATGCGTAGAACATAACTCATCATCCTTATGTTCCATATTGATTTTAGGATGCAACAATGCAAAAATTCCCTAATACATATGCTACAAACATTCTGACAAGAACAGTTGGCAAGCTGTTCTACAGAGTACCCATCCAAGAGTAAATTGCACTCTGTCTGCAAATAATCACAAAAGGTAAAGATTCAGAGTCTGTAGGAACTGGAAATGTTTACTGAAAGAATTAAAATTGAAATTGCAAGTTGCTTTCAAGCTACTGATCATGAAGTATTAAACAAACTTTACTGCCTTATCATAGCAATTAATTTTTGTTTCACATTAATGACATTCTTATCATGCCTTAGATATTAATGCAAATTGACAGCAGCAAATACCATAAGATCACTTATCCATGTCACATGTGGGGACAAATTCACAGCTTTACATTAATGACCTTTCAAACGTACTAACTTGCTTCTAAAATGGACTGCTTCTGTGATCTTGTCATAGAAAGATTCATTCTCACATTGTCCTTTAATATCTGATTTCTGAAGAAAACAATTATCACATTTCTAGGCAGCAGTTCTAAACCAAAACACTGGGTATACCCTACAAAATTATATTTTGATGCTTCTTATTAAATACATGACCTTACTAAATCTCCCAGCTTATTTCATCATCAACATGATCTGATACTAATTAGTGATTAAATTTATTGCTGGAAGACAATACTTGGAGTTCAAAGTAAAATTCTCACATACATCAGAAACAATAAGACTTCATTTCAGCTTTCTGCTTGTTTGCAAAAAAGATGTGATAGATGCCTTGGGTCTTTTGTGATGGGACTGGCTCTAAAAAAAGCAATGTCACTTCTGACCAGGTACCTTGGAGAGTGCCTCTCTCAGAAGACTCCAAAGCCACAGCTGGAATTAGGGATATAGTAGCCAAAAGCACAAAACTTAACCACTCACCCTTCAACAGACTAGAAAAACATGGGATATGACATTTTAAAGTACTACAAATCAAATGGGTTTAAAACAATAACAAAGGGACAGCTGCAAATTCCACAAAACAGATGCAGGGTTTCATCACATACAACTTTTCTCTTCTGTTGTTACTTCCTTACAAATAGTACCAACACTTCCCTGCATTTTCATGCTAAAGAAGCTGGAAGCAGAACTGAAAATGTGGTGAGATACCATAGTACTTAAAAGAACTGTAGGATTTGTATATAAAATGCTTCATTACAAGTGTATTTTGGATTCCAATTATTATATTATATTCTTTTTAACCTAATTACTTTTCTATGTATTTATTTAAACATAATTATATACTGTGATATGTACCTCTCCACTACTACATATACTGCTAAGGCTAATTTCAACTAAATTAAAAGGTCATTCAAATACACTCAGTATACACATATTTTGTATTTTTTCCCCACACCACATTACTATTGTACAAAACAGCAAAGTGCTAGATATATTTTAAGTTTTCTGTAAGAATAAAATGGGCACCTTTAAATTGACACTAAACGTGCATCATAGTTTTCTAATGTATTCTAAACAAAATATTTGCAGGATTAGTAGGAAGTTTACTGCAAGCTTGGTTTAACTTTGACTTGACCTTCATTTTCTTTTTAAAAAAGGTTTTCGTATTCATACATATATGCCCATTGAAGATGGGGTTAAACTTGTCTGAAGCATTTTAATAAAATACTGAAGACCTCCTTTAATTTATGGCATATATATTTTCAAGAAGGAAAATGCTGATATTATCTTGGTTATAAGCTTGCTGCTGAAATGATTTAGATATTCTTTTCCTTTTGCACAATATCAGTATAAAGCTTTTCTTTGCATGCAATGAATTATAGTTGACAGTTCAAACCTATTCTATCAGTATCTTCTAGTTCAGAAAAATGAGAAAACATAAATATTTATTCTATGTATACAGAAAAGACACAAGACTCTGATAAAAATGATCCATTATGGAGTGATGAATAATTGTTACATGTGTCACACTTAGAACAGTAAAGGGCAAAAAAAATTGCCACTTTCTAATATGAGGATTTGACGTTATTGTGCAAATAAAAATGCAGTCATTTCATCATAGTGAACTGATAAGTGTTTAGGCCCAGTGATTTTTGATGACATTCACTTCATGACTCTATGGATGATGAAGCTTCTTGATACAGATCCTTGGTCTGATTTGATAAAGCCTATTAATGATGTGCTTTAACAGTGGAAAAATATTTATACAAACAACCTTCCATTTTCCTGGTTGATATGTGCAATATCTCTCCAGTTTAAGCTTAAGTTAACCAATTAATAAGACTAGGAATTAATTTGTTCCATTCTGTGATCACCGTCTTTAATCTTGATTCTATTACTAACTTAAGTTTCTACATTATGTAGAGAAGTAGAGTTTATTACAACCTGCTTAGTAATAAACACTGTAGGAAAAGAATTCCATGTGAAATTTCCAAATGTTTAAAAAATATTATCAATTTTATGATCAGTCTTTCATTAAAAAAAAAAATTAGATTTCTCCTATTAACTCCAAATTCTAACCAAAATGGAGTAAAAATAACTAAACAAATTTTATTTTTTGGATCCATAATGTTGGGTTTCACACTAGAAATGAAAGCTCCTTGAGGTAATTATTTTCTTTTTTTTTTCTTCTTTTTGATTCAGTGATTTTAACCATATAGCCCTGACTGCAACACTGAAATGCATTCATGACACAAATTATGGAGCTAAAAACAAATACCCAAAATTACAAGTTATTGGGGTAAGTTTGCCACAAGGAAAGTATAATATTTAATTGCACAGAATTATTTGCTAATCTGTGTTATGGGAGCTTCACAGACCATAACTCTGAAACCCTGTGCTTATTAAATTCAATTCATATTGATCTAAATGAAAAGAAAGTAACATTAATTCAGTAAATAAAAAATAAGGAAGCTGTAAAGTTATAGTACTCTGGAGAATTGGCTAAGACATTTTCTCGAAGTGCTACGCTTGTATTAAACAAGAAATCACAATTCACAGATGCTAGCTAAGCTGAAAAAAATCCAGCCTGGAATCAGCACAGCACATCTGCAATACTGCATCTGAAAAGTTTTAATTTTTGGCACGATTTCTTGGCTTCATCACTGCACATGAGCATTGGCAGGTTAACTTGTGACGTAAAGAAATAAGAAGCTACAATGGATAGCAGCAAATATTTCTCTACTCCAATTTGTTGCCACATACAATGGCCCCGCAGAAGACTGCATGATGAAGGGATGAATAAATCAAATTTACCCATATTTGTTTCCAAAATTAAATATTATATACAAGTACTTCAGAGATAAAGAAATTCCATCTGAAACACTTAGTATCTTATGAAGAATTCAGAAAACATTGGCTTTAGGAATAGTATTTTAAAGAACACACCAAGCTCTTCCACCTTTTGATTTGAGATAAAATAATTGAAATAAATGTCAATTTCAGATTTTCTCTGAGTTCTTAGTGCTTTTGCACGAGATCTTAAGGCAGGGATGGGGGGATCAAATGTATTTCACTCCATGGCATAAGAGAGATCTTGCAGTCATGCATGTTGTGGAGAAGGAAGTTTCCTCTACTTCATCTTTCCTACAGTAACAGGGTAATTGGATTTATTTTTTGGTAAGGTTTTAATGTGCTTCCCCTTTTTGAATATCTTGATGCCTCTGCTGACACTAAAAGCTTTCTCAAGTAATACCATGACTTGAGAAAAAATAACCAAAAATTGGGTTATTTTTATTCTGCGGCTTATCAGGCTACAATATGAAAAATGGTGACTTTAGGATTATCTACACACTGAACAAAACTATCATCTTTGCCTCAATTCCCAATTCAAATATCACCCTTGAAACCACAAAGAGACTGTTAAAACAGGCAACATTTTGCTGAAAAAACATCTAAAAGTTTGCACAGCATGCACACAAATTATAGTCTGTGGGTGATTCTGTTTTTAAATGCTGACTGAGATTTTTTTTTTTCCAGAGCTAAATATATAAATAAAGACTGTTAGAAAATGAGAATAAAAATAAGCATATAAAATGCCTTCAAAGTCTCTTCTCCTTCCCTTATGTTGTCTTTCTTCATCACTTAGTACCTTGACTCCTATTTTGAGCATTATATCTCCCAGATTCAGAGATATATTAGAACAACTACACCTTTATTTTAACTGATTTTTTACATTTCTGTAATGGGTATTTCCTAAAGGCCTGTCTTTATGCTCCTAAACTCTAGACATTTATTTTCATAATACTCATGTGACAATATTGGATTAACAGAGTTTAGCTATAGCTAGTGCCTATAGGCAGTGGACAAAAAGTCTACTGAAAATTTGGGGGCAACTGTAGGCAAGTATAATCAAAGGATTGGAAAATATACGGGGAATGGTTCTATTGTCAGCTGTACAGATTTAAGGCAACTTTCTCCACTGGCAGCTCATTTTGGAATTTTGATTATAAGTCTCCCAAAGATTAGAAGCCAGTACTTGATTTTTTTTTCTGCTTTCAGATAGAATTCTCAGGTCATAATCCTAGATTTGAACTGTGAACTCATGGAATTATGGAATCATTTAAGTGGAATAAATCCCTTAAGATGCCTAAGCCCAACCATTGCCTTGCCAATGCCAAGTTCACCAGTAAACCATGTCCCTCAATTCAAGAACTACAAGTCTTTTAAATATCTCCAGGGATGGTGACTCAGTTATTTCCCTGAGGAATCTTTCTTTCAGGACATTTTTTTCCTAATATCTTATCTAAACCCCCTCTGGCACAACTTGAGGCCACTTCTGGTTGTGTCTCTTATTACCTGGGAGAAGAGACCAACCCTGCCTCAGGGCAGTCTCCTTTCAGGTGGTTGTAGAGAGTGTTAGGGTCCCCCCAAGGTTCCTTTTCTCCAGTCTAAACTCCCCCAACTCCTTTGCTGCTCCTCCCAAGACTTGGGCTCCAGACCCTTCCCAATTCCATTGCCTTCTCTGGACACCCTCCAGCACCTCCGTGTCTTTCTTGCAGTGAAAGGCCCAAAACTGGACACAGGACCTGAGGTGTGGCCTCAGCAGTGTCAAATACAGGGGGACAGTCATTCTCCTGTCCTGCTGACCACAGTAACCCTGTTAAATCCAGGATGTCACTGGCCTTCTGGGCCACTCTGTTGGCTCATATTCAACTGCTGTCACCAGCACCCTGAGACTCTTTTTTGCTGGGCAGTTTTCCAGCCTCTCTGCAGCCAGCCCGTACCATTGCATTGGGTTGTTGTGACCAAGAGCAGGACACACCTGGTTCCCTGTACCTTGATGAATCCAGATCAACATTGGTAGTTTTTCAACAAGCAAAGTGTGGATATGCCTCTGCCCACTAATAGTCTGACAAGATTTCTCCTGATAACTATCACAAAAAGCTTCACAAGGATGCAAGCAGGTACATCACTGCTTTGCGTGAACTCCAGTCCTTGTCGTTCTTGATACCAAATAGGAGTCTAAATTTTGTGTAACTAATCATCTTTGGCAAAAATTGATCCTAATTTGCAGAAAAAAATCAGGATTTCCATTAGTTACATTAGCTCTTAATTTCCGTCAATCTCCTGAGAAACCCAAATATGACAAACCCACTCTTGAGGGGTAATCTGGAATATGGCTGTTAAATGGGAAAAAGTGTTCCTTTTGAAGGGAAAAGTACAGGAGAACTGGCTAATACAATAAATCCAGAAACACTAGTGAGTATTTTGAAGATTATTCTAATTTATTTTTTCCAGAGCACCCAAATGACAACACAATCTCAGTGTCAGCCCTGGACCATGAACTGCAGATGCTGATACTGAAGAGGGAGCTCATGGTCCACAGCTATGCATGTCCTTCACCCCCATGGATATCCCTCCAAGGTCTGCCACCCCCATGGATATCCCTCCAGGCACTGACCCAGCTCACCCATCTACTGCTCCAACAAGAGCAGCAGGGCAGGCAGTCTGTGAACACACCCTGCCCTTTCAGCAGCACCGTGGGCTCAGTCTGGTGGCCACTGAATTGCAGAAACCATCTCAGCCATACCTCTAGGTTAAAGCCTTTTCCAGGTACCCTGGGAACTCCTCTGCAAGTATCTGCCTTGGAAGCACTGGCAGAATCTATGGAGTTTTAGGCAAATAGCTTTAGCCAGCTAAGTCATGCAGTAGGCATATCTCCATCTTTATTGTGCATATGCAGAACTACAGAATAATACAAATCAGTCATTATGAGAGGACACTGAAGTGTCTTAATTGACAGGAGGTATGTGCTATTTTCCTGGGATGATTCCAATCACTTAAACAAGAACCTCACCAGAGTAAAAAACACTAATGGGAAACCAGCTTTCCAAACACACTACTCCTCATCACAGTCTAAGTCTCTCTGAATTTAACTGAATTTTCAGGAACACCTTCAGTTTCTAAGTGAAACTACAGCATAGAATATAGAATATGTAGTTCTGAATATTCCAGGTCATCTAGAGATTATGGGAGACTATGATAACTATGTAGCCTTACTTAAAAATTAAATATAGGAAACTGTTCACTTAAAAAGGATTTAGCAGGTCAATGACAGCTATTAAAGATAATAGTGCATGTTAACCTACTTGATAGTCTTTAGAAAATAACATAAATTTAGTTTTAAAAGATTTTATATTCTGGTAGATTAATGTATATATGTCTATCACAAAAATACACATTAACAGCAAAAAGATGTACTCTAACAAATAATAAATCACTGATCCTACTGTGCTGAAATATTTAGGCAATATGAACTCTTCAATGTGTAAATATTCTGTTTAACAGTGAGAAGGATGTAAAGTAACAATAGTTTGGCAAAGCAGCATTGGGACACTATTGGGATTGCAGTGCAGTTTGGAGATAACCCCAAAGCAACTGGGTAGAGAAAATCTATATAAGCTACGTTATTAATGACTACTGACTGACCTCTGCTTATCTTCACTACCTTAAGGACATTGGAATCTTTGACTCTGTTCAAGCTTCATTATCTCAAATCTAGCCTGTAATAACTTAAAAGGGTTCTGATGATATTTTCAACCTATCATATTAAATTAGGAAATTTCTGATATTATTTATCATCTACAAAAAGGATCACTGTTTTGTTCATGTAGTGCAGTGTGAGCTCTAATATTTACACCGCATGCAATGACCAAAGAATATATTAGCCTAATTTAAATATTATATTTAAATATAATATTTAAATAGTATAATATTGAAATATTATATTTAAATATTACAGGTAAGAGAGAACACAACAAATCCCTCAGGAAGTAAAAAAAAACAACAAACCAGAACATTAAGAGTGTGCCCTTCAACATATTGAAGAGAGAAGCTACACTTACTTTCCTCCAGGAAAGAGCTCCCATTGTGCAGTAGATGGGACACACAGGAAATAACAACAGTGGCTTACGTGACATTGCACCGTGCCACATCGTGGATATCTCAAAGCAGCACAGTCAAAGCTGACCAGATAGTGCACACAGGTCAACTGAAGCTCACTGACATCAGTACAACCATCAAAATCCTCAGCAGGTGGGATGCCCTAAACTTGAACTTCTTCCTGTTTTCCCACCTAAAGCTCACTTAATTCTAATTTTCCAATCAATTTTCCACTCTCTTCCTCTATAAAAAAAATAAATCATGATTTAAAGCATGTCTTGAAGCTGAAAACAAAGCTTTCTTTACTTTTAGAATATAGCAAGTTGTTTAAAGCTCCAATAATATTTTGAAGGGACTAAATGTAACAACATGCTAATTTCAAATTGAATTTTCAAAAACTAAATTTGAATTTACAAAAATTAAATATTTCATTGCAGAAGCTGTTAAAGAAAAACAATGTGCCTCATAAAATATACAGTAGCTATAATTTAATTGATTCTTCCTATCCTATCAATTTTTAAATTGTTTCAGATTTTTTTAAATAAGAAAAGAATTAAGCATTATTTAAGGAAAGACTTTTTTTGCTCTTTGTAAGAATGCATATCAAACTTATCTGTCTTTTGAATACGAATACAAATTTGTACACAAGTGATTCTAAATGCCACTGCCTTCCTGCTTTCAATGCTGCTATTTTTCCAGAGAATATATCCACAGATCAATGACCCTTTCATATGATCTGGAAATGCCAAAGAATAATACCTCAGGGAAAATATTGTTTTCACTTGAGTTAAAATATTAATTTTTACAACAGAAAGAAAGCAGAAATCCTAAAATCTTTGAGAATGCCATCTAGAAAATGTATAGACCTGGCAAATTAAAAAAAAAAAGAAGGAACAGAGTAATTGTTCACAGAAAATAATTTCAAAATAAAGCCACTGTAATATTAATGAATCTCACAGATTAATAAACTGCTCATTTGGCAGCAATCACTGTAGCACATTTTTGCATGTTTGGCCATTTTTTCTTACTGTTTATTAATTGCATCTACTTGGAATTGATGATCTCCAGGGTACTTATCAGTGCTTATCAAGACTGATGAATGCATCCCAGATGTTGGAGTCATGTGGAGGGTCCATCCATGCACAGATCTGTGCTGAAACCCTGAATGCTTTCCTGCAGTGAACTTGCAGGCACTCCTGACAACAGAAATGCAGCTGACAGAGTAAATTCCTGGAGTGTCTCTCCTTTCCCCTCCATCACTGCATGAGAAAGACATTCTTATGCTGATGTGTGAGAATGTACAGATGATGGGGTATTGCTTACTGCTCTAGGGGTTTTTAAATTCTTTTCTCTACCCCAAAGGAGGCTTCAGTATCACATTATAACACTTAATGAACTTCAATGTTGTACTTTTCTCTGGGGTTCATGTGTAGACAGGATTTCTGAATTCAATTTTTTGGGTATTGGGGAAAAACCTCACAACAGTTATTTTCTAAATTTTTAGCACGCTTTTAAAATCTCTTTTAGAAATATGGATGTATGTCAGGCAATAAAGGAGAAAACTGCAGGGATTTCAATGGCATCTGCTGTGCTTATTACACAATAGATATTTTAGTCATCTATATATAAAGTATCTTTGTGAAACCCTTTAAAACATGATTTCAAACCAATGAATGCCATTTTCTATTTGCCTTTAATTTCCTCTCAATAGTAAATTCATCAGAGTGTAACAATTAACTAACTTAATTAAGCTAACTTAATTATGTTCTTTCATAGGTCAATATGTAGAGCTACTCAGATTAATAGCAGAGCTTGTAAAGTTAATCTTCTTGTATAATGCAAATGATGCCCACTCATGTATTAAATACCTTCCTGAGTAACAGATGATATAGGACTGAATGTACTTTAAAGAAGGGCAGAGACTGTGAAAAGGTTAAATAAAAAAATGTCTTGGATTTGTGGAAATTTTGAACAGATCTAATTCATTTTTTAAATTAATAATGTTCTTCTAAGAAGAACCCTCATTTCATAAGGCCATTTAACGCTTAAATATACATAAATAAATTTTTACTTCAAAAGCAGAACTGCATGACAGCATTTTCCAGCCATCTTGCGACCTTTATACTTAGTTATTAAGAAGATTACATAAAACAGTCATGTGAAGAGATTAGCAGGAAAATATGAATTCCTAACTCCAGAGCATTTACATGCTTAACTGTATTTCCCAGTTTATTTTATGGAAGAACCACTTCAGTAGTCAAAGGTATTATGTTCCTTTTCTCAGTTCATTATTAATTCACTTTTAATACAGTTAGACTTAAAGGCTCTTTAAGCAAGTGGCTTACAACTTCTGTTCTGAAATATTAATGGGAACTACAGTAACAATAATAATTACTTGTAGAAGCATGAAAAGTAAAATCAAACAAATCTCTTGAGTGCCAAATGATCTGCAAATGTGACTCAACTCCCCTGTTTTGATAAATGAGTCTGATGACTGGAAGACACACACACTATGACAAGAGTTGGATTATGGGCCAAATCACCCACAAGTAATTCTGCAAAGGAACCAAACATCAGTCTTTTCTACAGCGAATCTGACTTAGATCCAGAAAATATTCAAAATGCATTTCAATCCCAGGTCTGTAATCTGCTGCAACTCTTCTGCTGTTACTCAGAGAAAACAAAAAGGAGGAGTGTAATAAACATTATGTAATAAACACCTTCAGAATGTTTACTGTGAAGGAGCATAAAGGAAAAGACCCAGAAGTATGAGAACCACCACTGCTCAGAAGCTTTAAAACCAGAAAGAAGTACTAAGAAATGCACTGGAAGGATCCATCCTATGTCTACCAGGATATGGATGACACAGATGACCCAATATGTTTCCTTCTTTGTTAAAATATGCCAAGGTTTTTTTGTTTTTTTCTTTGTGGTGTTTTGTCTGTTTGCAGATCTCAGTATAGCAGCAGGGTCAGAGTACAAAATCACATTCCAGTATCACTACTGATATAAAGGGGAATTATTTACTTATGATACAAAATAACAAGTAAGTTATCACTTATGATTTTTAATCAGGAAACAGACTGTTAGGTGCATGCAGCATGGACATTTACAAGTATTTTTCATAGTGGGGAAGCTCCTCAGAAGTTAAACAAAAAAAAATAGTGGTCAAGATTAAATATGAGTCCAACTCACCCTATGTCTGTCACTAGTTTTTTTTTTTTAATTAGCAATGGGTCAGAAAGAATGCATTTATAGCAACAACTGTCTGACAAATTTTGTATTAAATGCATTCAAGCCAGCAGCTACACAGAATAGAGGGAATATACGGTTAGGCCAATGAAATTTAGAAAAGAATGCACAGGCTTTTCACAAGTGCAAGCATAACAGCTGTGCATTTATACATACAGATAGAAACACAAATATATTTTATCTAATACATTCTTGTGTTCTTTAATAGTGCAAATAATCTCTCTACTTCTTGATGGTGCTTATTCTTCATGATGATTATTTTCAGAAATGAATTATGCCAGTGATGGAAATTCAGTTATTCAATAGTCTAATAATAGCAGATGGAAAAAATTATCACATGATGATTATTACAAACTTTCCCATGGAATTAGTTTCAATTCAGTCATTTCAGAACATGTTAGATCATACTTTGTTTAAAAAGTAAAAACCTCAGTGTAATAAAATATTGTAAGGATGGACTGGACACACTGATGATGAAATTCATAGCTTTGGGTTAAAAAAAAATTCTTTTTGTACTAACTTGAAATGCAAAAGGGACTGTTTGGGAAAGGTTTCAGCCCAAGATCAAGGAAGGAGGATAAATCAGGAAACAAAAGACAATATCAGCAGCCAATTGTATTAACAGAAATCATGCAACATCTCCTTCCCTCGTATAGGAAATAATGCAGTTAAAACTGAATTATACAATCCTTTTAGGATGCTTGTACCATCCTTACAACTAATGGCAGATGACTTAAGTGTGTGACACGTCTTTTTCTATCAAACAAATCACTATACCTTAGCTGTACATTACTTATGGAAAAATGTCTGGGCTCTATCCAGATAAACTGGAAGCACTGAATGTCTAATAGTTCAGAACCAGGTTAGAGGGTACCTATCTTAATCCTTCCTTAGATAAGAACCACAAAAATTTGCACAGCTTTTATAGTTTGAATCCAGCATCCAAAAAGCACCACAGACGCATCAACTATTCTGGTTCATATGCTATGAAAATATAATTTATATTTTACCCTAAAGTGCTCCATGCTTTATATGTGCCTTTTAAATTTTTTTTTGGTAGGGGCTTGTTGGTTGTTGAATTCACTTTTCTATACAAGAGAAAGGATAGGACAGCTTTTCCTCTGTATCTGTACTGTTCTGCAATGCAGACATTCAGATTCAGAAAGATCAGCTGTTAGCCTCTAGGCTTACACTATTAAAACATGATTAATTAATTTGCCACAGGACTGGCAAAGGAAATTAATACACATAACTCATGTACTTCTATTTTACTTCTAATTAAACAAGAGAATATGCCTCTTATGAGACTCACATTTCAGGGAACTGTCAAAATCAGTATTTTCTTACTTAAATAACAAACCACTGACACCATCATCCCCCATGGACTAAAGGGCTGCTTATGAGAAATGCTATCAAGAAGACAAAGCCCACCCATCTTGCTCTTCAGACACATGAAAAAGGCAAAGTAAAACTACTTCAGCAAGAAATCTCCACTTTCTTCAGCATTTCTGTATATCCATCAGAAACCAATGTAAATGTATGTACCAATACAACTGCCAGATGCAAAGTGAAGCTGACCACAGAAAACAGAATAAGGGTCATGAAAGCTGATACACCAACCTTTCAACTTTATTGAACAATTGCAGTGTTATTCAAGAAAGTGCATTTCTGCATTTAAAACATTTTAAAAGCTTGCATCTTAAATAATCACAACATCCAGAGAATTTCCTTTCATCCATTGATGGTAAAGAATGTGTAGTATCAGAGAAAAAAGGGCATACCAATGTAACAGTGATGTAGTTCTGAATTTTGAAAGTCTTGTGGGAACAAAAATTCTATCCTAAGTATTATTATTGGAGGAAAACTGCTGAATCTATATAAACTCCTTGGAAATTTAACAAAATTACACTGAAATTAGGATGAGACACGTCTCTCCCCTTCCAAATGCACTGAATTCTTCTTTCAACGATACTTTTCAAATCCAGTGCTTAAAATCCCTCTGGAAATATATACAATATTAAATATCAATCACATCCTTATTTTAGGATGGACACTAATTAAAATTATTCAAGCATTCAAATCTATACAACTTAAATTTTACAGAGGCTTGCGCAGCTTTTGGAAAGAGACAATAAACTATCTTTCTAACTTTAAAGTCAGCTGAGTTACTTTATAACACAAAAGGTTTCTGCAAGTGAAATATACTGATAAATACACACACTTTCCTAAATCGCTAACAGATGATTCAGGACACCAATGAAATTCACAGAAAATTCACAACTGATCCAACATAGAATTAAATCTAACTTTGAAGCACCAAAAGTGGCTGGGAAGAAGGACAGCAGTAAGAGGAGTGGATGCCATTCTGTCTTCCTGTTGAGGAGAACTCAATATTTGACCATCATTTCTAATAGGAGAAATGACTAGACAACAAAACAAGACCTCATTTGAGTGATTATATTGCATCCCACAAATAATATCCTACTGATGACACAAGTAACTGAGGGTAAGATTCAGACTGTCGTATCTGAGAGGAAATCAAATTGTAAGCAGGAAATAGAAGTGCTTTATCCAAATTAATGTGGCAGTTCATGGGATTTTCCATACTTTCTCCTACTAGAAGTTATGTGTCCTCACATTTGCAAGCCCAAGACTCTTTTTGAACACCACTCTCTGCAACCTTTTCAAATTTTCTGCACCTTCCTGAAACCCTTTGCTGTTAGCCACCCAGCCTTCTTTACTCTTTTCTCATATTTCTCTATTCCACAGCTGCATTTGAGCTTTTCTTTAACAACTCTCACCCATGCTGATGGTTTGAATTCAGATGAGTCATAAATTACACAAATATATACCAGTCAGTAGTCAATTCCACATATTAACTCATTAAGCAGATATTGAAAGATGTACCAGAAGACTTCAACAAAATTTAAAATAAAAAGCCATTAGCTTAATTCAAGCTCTGCAAACACTTTTTGGACCTCTTTTTTAGGGTGTAATTCACAAATGTTTGTTTATCATGCTCACTTACCCATCAGTAACTTAGATGGTTTGTTTCATGGTGGGTTCTGAATTTGGAAATTCAGCATACTGCTGCTCCCCTCTCAAGGTTCCCTGCAAATCCAACCACAAAACTCTTTCTGACTCGCCTCTCTCTCTTTTGTACAAACTGCAGTAAATATGATTGGAGAAAGTCTCATTCCCTTATAAACCACATGACCCCACATTCAGTAAAACAGCTTCAACATGAACTACTACTGAACTATTTGTAAAATTTGAGGTGTATTTCCATCTTTTGATTCCCTGAAGCTTCCTCTCCCCCACAGCTGAGCTGCTTTTATTCCACAAAACCAAAAACTGTATACTCATCTTCCTCTTAGTCACCTTTTACCAACTAACCATATTTCATTCCTCTTTCTGTAGGACTTTTCCTCTCTTTTTATTTTTAAGCATCCGCTCTGCTCTCAATTTTAATTTCTCCAGTGGAGTGAGGTAAATTGACAAAGCTGTGAACTGAGAGGCAGATTCCACAGCTCTCCACACACAGAGGTCTCTTTGCTACTTAGAAATGCACAAAAAATTATTCCCAAAAGCTGGCACTACTCTGTCCTCAGGACTGCTTATATGTGACAACCTGACTTTTTATCTGGGAATATGCAGTGATATCCCAAAATAAGTGAATCTACTTGGTCTTATTCCAGGAGACACTCTTAAGAATTCTCCTGGCTTCACACTCTGGACCTTCCCTCTTCTTCAGACAAAGTGACAAGACTATCAGAAAAATGAAGATATTTATCTAAAGGCTGCACTAAACTAATAAATGGCATTTTATTTCCTAAGACTAGCACTTCATACTCCTTTCTTCTGAAAATTAAAGTCAAAAGAAGTCTCAGAAAAAACCCAGCAAAGACTCGTCTTTATATACCTGGTACTAGATGTATTTTGAATAGTAATAATACCAACTAAACTGTTTGAATAAGCCAAGATTAAGTGTTAAGGCTACTACAAAGGAAGGACTTACATCTCACAGGAAAGGTTAATTTAGGGATAATAATGGTTCCCTGGGAAGATGATTGCCACCATGAAATGAAGTTATGAGTCTGAATTCCACAGACAACATCTCCTGCAGCTATAGTGTACTATGATTGGGATGCACAGCAGGAACAGAAAACACCCTGAGTCATTGGCTGCCCTACCTTACAAGCACCTTTGCTTACAAAACCAGGAAGTATGAACTTATGACTACATCACTACTACTACTATGACATCACTTTTTGAAACCAAGAGAACAAAGAAAGGCCCAATCTCAGGAAGAGTCTTTCCTTTGCACAAATCAGAAGTAAGACATACTGAAATTTTGTGAAGGATGATAAAAGTTTATATCTACCTACATTCCAATGTACAGATTCTATTTCTCACTCTCCAATGTAATGAAGTTCATTTTGCCAGAATCTAATAGGGCTCCTGTTACTGTCATGGTGTGACAGATAGGAAGGATTTAAAAAAATCCTAATTACTCACAGTAAGAAACAGTATTTAAAAAGTAGCACATATTATGGAATATACTTGTAGGTACCATTAATAATAGTTCTGAGTTTTACCTTGGTCTTGCATGCTGTTTATATGGGAGTATAAGACAGAACTGTAGCTTTAAAAAGTCTCTGCTATTAGTAGTACAACACTAGGCATGAAAAACAGAGGCAAATGTGTATTCCCCACCAGTTAATCTTGGAAAAAAACAGACACAGAATGTCCTACCTCTTCTGGACGTTTCTGTGCCACCGATATCAGCTCTTCAGAGCTACTTCTTGAGGTAGAGGGTACCACGTTACCTGGGGCCTCTGAGACCACCTCATTTGACGGCTCGGAGTCCTGAGGGCAACAGACACAAACAGACCCCTCAGCAGCGTGTTGATGTGGCACGCCAAAAAAATGAGACTTCCCAGAGGAACTGTGCTTTAAGCACAGCGAGAGAAATAAAAAATACTTGAGGTCTGAAATTCTATTCTTTTTATTCTGGGCAATTTCTTACGCCTGAATCAAAAGCACCTGTCATATAATTTCTTTTGAAATAATAATATTTTCTCCATTAGAGAATTTTAAGACTATTAATTAGTTACAGCATTTCAGAATTGCAAAGTTCTGAATAAACATGGTTTTTTACCCATACCTACCCCTGCTCCTGAACCGCACGGAAGGGAATATTACATTTGGTCCACTTATGGCAGATGGATGCTTCTGCAAAACAGCTGGAGCCATGCTAGAAATGCCCCCAACAAATGTATTTTACCAGTCACTGCAAACCACAACCTGGTAAAACTGAAGAAGTTAGTAGAGTTTGCTATCTTTTAGTAAATTTAACATTACAGTAAAATAAAAAAAAAAATTCTTAAGTAATTTACATTCTGTTTTCCAAATTGCCTCAATTTTGCCACACAACATGACTGAATCATTCAAAATAAAAAATTCAAAAAACCCACTTTAATACCTTCACTGCTTCACACAGAGGTTTTGATAACAGCATAGTTTGAGATATTTTAATGCAGAGAAAAAAATCCATTAGTCAGTACAATCTCTACTGTGCTTGTAATGCTCATTACAGAAAGTATTTTAGATGTCATCGCTTAGCAAGCAGAGTATCTGCTTTTGATATATCACCTTCTTTCTACATTCACTAATTGCAAGGAAATCAAGATTATACTTTTGGAAACTGCAAGCTGCAGAGCTCATATTAAGTTTTCAAACATAACAACCTGTAAGAAGTAAATTAAAATTTCATAATGATAATATTCAGCAATTGCAGTTTAGCCCATTGCATAGAAAGGGAAAAAGTGAGCACTGGTCCAACAACCATTATTGAATCACACAGAGAATCACATCTGGTGAGACTAGACACTGTAAAAGAATTAACACATGGAGGGAGTTCCCAAAGACTATAATGTGGAAAAACTACTGTGCTTAAATATTTCTAATAAAGATTTTTTTTACACCTTTCTCCTTGTATCACCTGAGACTTAGAAAAAGGATGCTCTGGACCATTTTGTGCCATGACACTTTAAAATTCAGGTTTGGTATGAGGAAGATGTTTTAGGAAAAAAATAGCTTTTAGTGAAGACTAAAGAATGCCATCAATTAAAATGTTAACAGTGAAGTCCAACTGCCATTGCACTGAACTGTTTTATGGGCATAATGCTGGATCTGTGGAACAAAAGAAAAGAGGAGGTATCTTGGAAGAATATCTGCCAAACAGAGTGAGCTGCAAGAAGAAACATCTCTAGCATTCAAATAATAAAAGTCTGATTTTTCCCATGCTATATATGCAATCAAAAGGAAATTTACAGCATGTTTATCCTGACAGCTCACTGGTTTCCCCGGACTTGTACAGGCAAGCATCTTCTCTCTCAAAGGCCACCTCAGTTTGGTCCCAGTGAACTATGATGTTGAGGATATTTTTTCTTGTTTACCCAATTAGCCATGAGCTCACTCTGAGTATAGAACAGTACTGTTTTCTCCTTGAGAAAGTTAAATCAATGCCACTTATCAGCTCAATATGTTTCCAGAAGCACTTCTGTGCTTCTAACAAAAACAAAAGTAACAAACACATCTGCAGGAAGAAAATTATACACTTGTCTGAATCCGTTGGTTCAGTGATTTTTCTCCTTGAATTCTGCTTGTATTTTGTACCTGAACAAGCTTTTGTTATGCTGCTATTACCTGTGGCCAGATGATGGTGGCAACCATTTTCAGTTACTTGCTTTTTTAAAGTAATAAACAGTGCTTTTCAAAAATTATCTGAGCAACTGCAATTTGGTAAGCTTACATTCCTGTTACATTTCTTTGTCTCAAGAAGTCTATGGATTCTTTTTTACATCAAATCTTGAGCATCTTCCTCTCCAGCAGCTTGGCTATCCTTCTCCTAAGAACCAGCTGGCTAATTTAATACTTCTATTTTTAGAAAGATGGATGGAAACCTAATTTGCTTTATTATTCAGAAACCATTCCAAGCAAATATGCCTCCCTTCCCAATTGCTCTGGTTTTATTCTCTCTTTTCACATTGTTTGTTGGTCAGAGTATGGTGCTAATGATGCCAAGGTCCTGGGCTTGATCCCAGTATGGGCCATTCACTTAAAGAGCTGAACTTGATGATCCTTGTGGATCCCTTCCAATCCAGACTATTCTGCAGTCTAAATATGCATCACAGGCAATCTGTGTTGCTGCGAACTAGTCTGACAACATGTGAAGTGCAGCTTTCAGAAAGAGACATATTCAGTAAGTGGAATGAGATCCTTTCTTGGATCCATGATACCAATGGTACCAATAAAAATGCTGCAAGGTGCAAATGAGAACTTTTACAGAGCTGCTCCCAGGTGTGTTATGAATATGTGGCCAAGTGAGCAACAGTTTTGGTTAGAAATCCTGGTACTTGTATTCTGGCAAGAATACTGCTCTGAAAGAGTATTAGCATCATTTACACTTGGAAAGTTGAGAAACCACTACCACTGACCTGAATCAATATTTTTACCACAGAAGTGTTAAAAGGAAAAATATACTTTAAAAATAATTAAAATTTACTCTCCTGAAATCACTTTATTATTTTTTTCAATGTCCTGCATGATGAAAACAATGACACTATCATTGATCTGTCAGCCTCAGCTGTAGTAGTAATGGACGTGGTGGTTTATGGACATTTAATCACAGTAATTATTTTGGTACATGTCTTTTCTGGTGCTTAAGCTCTTCCCACTTCATTAACTCATTATTACATGTTCTAAACTACACAGGAAAAATCACAAATCTGTATTTTCACGTCAGACAGATCAATACATAGCTTTATAATGGATCAGAGTATTTAGTTATATTAATTAATAAACTATGGGGGAAAGCCATTAAATGGTACTTTCAGCTTCCTTAAAATGTAGAAACACTTTGTGAAAATACAAGTGCATTATAAAAAAAAATTCCAAATTCTCAGTAATAATTTTTTTCCTGAAAAATGCAGATTTTGATCAAAGCTTCTCAGAATAAGAACCTTCTTGGACTTACAAAACCTTGAAGAGGAAATGAAATGTGTAGACATTTTGCTATGTTTATGCAAGAAAGATATCCCTGCTTTTAACAATGACTCTTTTCCTGTGACCTAAATGCTCACGCAGTCTAAGATAACACAACTGCATAGGCTTGATCAATCTCTTTTCTGCAAAAAATTATATTTTAATTACATGTTGACAGAAATACATAACAAATCAGATAGTCTAGTCCTGGGATGGAATCTGCTTACTAGTTTTTTCAGTATTCAGTTCTCTTCTTCCCTTCAGTCCAATTGGTGTATTTACTCTTTGCCTCTACCATACAGGAGCACACATTGTGCCTTCAGTTTTGTGCTTCTCTGTGCAGAAGGAACACTGACACAGTATACTGAAAAATCAATAATGCATACAGAACAGATGTGGATTTCATCTGCAAGCCACATGAAAGTGATAGATTTCAAAGGGAGATGTTTAGGTTTTATGCTATGCTGATGTTGTGGCTTAATTTAACAATTTCACTGTTCTCACATTTTGCTTTTCAAAAACCAGACCTTTAATTCCAGATTGAGACACATATACAGGTATGCACGGTAGATGAAAATAGGATGCAGATATGTATATACAAACATGTGTAGTCTGTATATACATATACAGTCAAAACACACAGTGAACATCATGGTAGCAAAATGCTGTATTTACCAATCCATGTTACTGTCAGCACAGATAGATACTGACTTAACAAAATAGAAACCAACATTGCTTCTTATTGTAAAGAAAATGAAGAGCCAGTGTATATTTTTATATTTTTAAACTATGCATAAAATATTTTCCTAAAAAGCTCAAGAATTTCCATTTGAAATACGATGATGGAAAAATAGTGTCTTAAACAGTGATCACACCAGCCTAACAGCCACTACCTTTTCTGCTAATGCTTCTTTAGAACAAAACTAAAATAGGATTGAAACAAACCCCTTATAGATGATTTCAAGCTGACAGGTTTGAATACATTATGTTAACTCTGCATCGTTTTTCATCTATCATCCTTTACCTTGGTCCAGTTGAGAATTACACAAGTCATAAATAAGCTTTAAACAAGTTTTGAATCAGCCTGGAACTAGTTTTCAAATTAAAGAGCCGTCAGTATATTACATCGTACTGTCATTTTATTACCCCAATCAATTCTGTGTGGCCTGAGGTAGAAAGAAAATGGATGCTGTCTTCATTTGCAGAGGGTTTATCTCTCACACCAGGCTGTGAAAACATGACTGCAGTAATGAATTGGACGCCAAAGTTACTAACAAAGACTTCCAACAGCAACAAAGCAGAAATACTTGTCCCCCTTTAAACTTACAGAAGTGAGGGGGAAAAAAAGGCCTTTCTGAAACATGAAGACAGCTTCTTACAGTTGAAGCACTATGGGATGAAATTAGCACGTTTTTATTGAAGTGCTAAAGTGCTCACAGAGTGTCATTTCCAGCACTGCACAGAAAAAGCCTTCCTGGGTCAGACTCACAGCGTCTCTCCAGCCCAGACCATGGAACACCATTCCAGCAGCAGAGCAACCACTCCTCCTGTTCTTAGTCTCACACCCCGGGGGCATACTTTGAAAGTATTTGCAACATCTTAGCCAGAATTTCAGAAGATCTGCTGCAGACAAGATATCTGCTCCAGAGTTCATAGGTGGCCAAAGCAAATCCCCAGGGAGAAACACAGAGTTCATCTCAATCTCCTCACATGCAAGATCAATCACTTTGCTGTTCCTCAGATTTTACCCTGTGTTAGTTAATGAAGCAAGAATATGGGCTTTAAACTTTTAAGTCATGCTCCACAGTTGTAAAATTTCCCTTTGTCTTTTATTATGCCTTTGTCATTCTCTTCATGCTGCTTTTATTCAACATCTGACAATATCCTCTCTTCTTCTGCCCTCTCCAAAGATAGGAAATTACAAATGCAACCTCTAACATTCGTGTGCTAACCTCCTATGCTGCCCAGTCACAGAGACAACACTGTTGTTATGTCCTTGGCTATTTTTTCTCTCTGGAGAAGGGGATGATGACTTCTATGTTTATACACTGTTAACACAACAAGGTCTCTTTCTCAGCTCACTGTGAAACCACCTCAGTCAAGCAATAAACCTTAAGCTGTCTCTAAAACTTCTGCCTTCTTTTAGAAACAGAAACAAAAGAAAAACCTTTTATAATTATCTGCTTTCCAAATATAGAAATTAAATTACATTCTTTAGCCTCACACTAGTTTTGCTTTTTTCTTCAAACTCCTTTTGCAATATGAAGGACTTAATAAAGGTAAAAGTTTCCATTAAATACCCACCTGTTCCAATTTATTATCCCTTTATCTTCCAATAAACTACAGCACTGACAAAGTATACTTACATCTTTGAAATCTACCCAGCTTTCCAAGTGCAAAAGGTGAATTCCCACTTTAACTTTTGTTTTAAAATAAGCATGCTACTACTGTTAGTGTTTTACTAGAAGTGTTTGATTAAACTATCAAAGGAAACAGGGTCTTCTGTTTTCTCTGGATGCCTTCTTCAAATAGAAAAAAAATTACATATATTTAAAGCTAAAAAGAGCACTCTCAAAAAGTTTTTTTTATCTATTCTTCTAACCTTATCACATGCAAATAGAAACAGAAAACAGAAGAACATTTTACTGTTTGAAGGTATTATCATTCACTGACCTCTGGAACCTGAATTAGTTTCCCCTTTCCAGCTCACATATTTTCTACATTTCCATTACTCAGTGTACTAATCCTACCTCTCGTGGGACTGAATTCTCCACCTTCTCAATCAAAGTCTCCTGGATTATTGTATTTCCTTTTTACTTTCTCACCATTCACTATTTCCCCACATTCAAAAGTTATTCTTTTAGATACCCTTTCAATAGCTGCCTTTTCTGATCCCAGAAGTCTTTGAACTGTATTAAAAATTATCTCTTAAAATGCTGTAATTAATAAAACCACATTAGAACACAAAAAGGGAATTAAACTTCTAATTATAGCCACTCAAAACACTAAACTCATCCTGTGTGTATAAAATAAGGAATACAACTTCTCTGTTATTGCCATGGATTAAAACTACTGACCACAGATATAGCACAGCTTAAACTATTGCCAGAAATTTCTGTATGAACATGTATGTCATCATCAGGAATTTTTAGAATTTCTTTTCTAAAGGAAAAAACTCAATATCTATCTTTTTCTGTGTATGTTTGTTAAATGTCCTATATCCTGCATAGTTTGGTAATTATCTGGTGCACCACAATAACAGATTTTATACTAATATCCTTTTGCAGGATATTAATATATGGCAAGACTGCTGTACTATGCTATTATCAGTGCATGTAAGAGTAATTCAGTACTTTCTCCCTTTCTTTGTCCACACCTCTTCCTTCCTATGCATTGTTCTGCTATATTATTTGTATTGTGAATTAGGTTGCAGGCAGATGCTATAGCCTAAAAAGTTATTTTTGTCCTCATTTTATACTTGACGGAGTTTATAGATATTATTTTATTTAGTTCATAAAGCTTTTAATGACAGTGCACACTTAATTTATTACAGCTGGATCAGGATATTTCATTTTCCCTGTGCCTGTTTGGTACACCTCTGACCTCTGCAATCTTTTTTTCCCCCAACCAAAAAAAAAACCTCCCAAACCCAAACCTCAGGAGCTGCAAAATTAATTCTCAAGCACAGCCCAAGCATCTAGAGCCACAGTAAACGTGGACTCTTGATTTTTCTGCTGCTCTCACACAGGTGATGTGCAGTTCACACACTGTAAGTGTATGTAATATTCATCTGGTACATGTTTACTGGGGTATAACTCTGGGTACATGTTTACTGTGTGGTTGTATGTATGTTAGACAGCATTGCAATTACTGACTTGGACATATTTACAAAACTACATGGGCATTTTACACCCAACATTTAAAACAAGACTTTCTAAACAGCAGATGTACAAGATCATCTGGTCACTCCCAGTGAGCAGTGCTGCAGCTACAATAACTCCATTAGTAAGGCTACATTTGGGGTTGCAATTGTCTCCTTCCTTAAACAAAGGAATTTTATTTTATTTATTTCTTTATTTATTTAATTTTATTCCTTCAGAAATGATCAGGGGCAGATCATACCATCCATTCATATAGTCTCTCTAGAAGAAAGTTTTACCCAGCTGTATTTCTTTTCAAGCCATTTTTAAAATGCTCCAAACTTTCTGTGCTTTTCTATTACTTGAGGTGGTGACAACTTGGGAGTAAGGTACAGAAGAAAACTTACTTTCATCTCTTTGGGTCAAGCTGCACATTTGCACTATTTATGGTCAGAATAGTTTGCTTTAGTCTACTTCAGCAGCTTGGCAGAAAGCATACACAAAATTTGCTCACAATATTTGGCTAATTCTTAACTTGAATGAGAAGACTGAACACTTGAGAAGATCTCTGCTCCAAAAAGCAGCTGCTTTATTCTAACAAAAATAGAATGTAGCTCAAAAAAGGCTTTCTTTCAAGCACACAATCTTCAGATATTATGCATCAGCATGCAGAGTGTGTCTGTCAGATGTTGGAACAAAGCTTTAAATTGTACCATCTAACTTAATTCTCAAGACAGGGTCAGCACATTCATAGGGTTGTGGGGGTTTTTTTTCATCTTAGAGAAGTCCTTTAAGTAATATTTATTTAGCTCCTTACATCTTCATCAGCACTGATTCTTGCTTTTCGACTCCTTGAAGTCCAGATTTTCCCAACATAATGCAAAACAGGGTTACATTAAAATGTGTGATCACCAAAAGAATCACAAAATTGTCAAAGGCTACTTTTTAAATCAAGACTTGTTTTCATCTCTCCCCACTTCCAGAATTTTCTTCCTGTAGCAAGATGAAATAGAAAAATAAAGGGAACAGAATAAAAACGAATAGAAAAGAAAGGGATTGCTCAGTACATCCTTTTTTGCAGTTTAAGTTTATTACATAAGTTTTATAGCTCTCTAAATTAACTCTACATGGGACCCACCTGTTTTTTCAGAGGTTTTCTATAAGCACTCTACACTTCTCCAGGGGAAAGTTCTCAGTGTGTCCTCAAAATCCTCCTTTCCACTTTGCTGCAATCCTATTTCTTAATTCATCCCATTCTCCCCTGAAAGGGTTTCTGTGCATTTTCCAAGTGGAATTTTCTCATTCTTATGAATGTGTGTGTGCTTAGAGCTCTCCTTTTATGCCAAGGGCACTTCTTGTAGTCCCATTGTTTTTGCCTTCATGCTTTTCTCACTCCTGCTCTTTCTGTCCCTCTCTCTTAAAAACTACCATCATTTATTTTCAACTGATAAAGCAGAAAAGCAAAACATTAATTCAAAGCTATATTAACATCTTTAAAAGAATGAATTAAGTATAAAAAGCTTTCTATAAAAATATTTCCTACACAATATTAGAGATCTGTCTAATATCTGAATGTTATGTTATGTCATATATATATCATATATAATATATATGATAATGAAAATATATTATATATATAATATAATAATATAATATCCTTTACGTCCTTTGAGAAGCTTCAAACATATGTCAGCAACACCATTTTGTGGGTGCCCTTGATTTTTTCATTCATGCTAGTCAATAGAATAATGAAAGAAAATTTCCATTTAGCTTTATACTAGTAAACAGAGATACATAGACTTATTAATTAAAGTAGCCAGCTAAAACACTAGGATATTTTATGCTGACACACTGAGCTGCCCTGACAACAGGATGTTTACTAAAAAAGGGAATGAACAGCCCAGTTGACACAGTTTAAGATGTGACATTAATCAGGCATCTTTTGCTGAGCTCATAGGAATTGAAAGGTTACAACTATTGCTGCCGCTTTAAAGTACCCTCATAAAGGCCTGGAAATTCCTCATTCCTCCCTAATTAAGAACACTGCAAATGATACATGGAATGATGAGGCTAAATTCACACAAAATGTCAACTTTACTGCCTCATTCCTAGAAGCATATTTATATTTTCCCAGTGGTGTTTTTTTCCTAGAGATTACTCCTACCAGACAAAAATCCTTTTTTTTCTCATCTGTACTAGAAAACATACAGCAAGTCCCTTACTCTTAAATATGGTTTCCTTATCACTGTAGATCAGATGCTTTCAGTTCAAAGCATACAGTGCTTATACAAATGGACAAATGATGAAATTTGGTATTCTAGCAATAGAGATCTGAGTGTTAATTTTTAGGCTTTTGATCTTGAGACTACTAATACAGATTTCCACAAAATTATCTTATCAAAATAGGAATAAAACCACAATTTTAATAGATGAAACTGAAACACAAATATACCTTTAATACTAGGAAACTGTGGTGTGACAGGAGCAGCTCTTTAGAGCAAAGCAGTTGGTGTTGAGGACCAGCCAGATGCAGAACACATTTCAAAGATACAGCTGGTTTGGTCATGAAGACAGCATGCCCATTAGCAGTCAGAATAGATCCTAGGCTTTAGTGCCCCTTGACAGAAACTCACTTTGCACACTTTAAAACCACTCCATAATATGAAACAAAGCAGAATCACTGGTGGCAACTTGGTAATTCTTTTCAAAAATGCATTTCTGACCTTAACCAAAATAAAATCCATCAAAATCAGCATACCAGAATGTAGGACCATTTAAGCCAGTAATAGGATTTTCCAAAATAACAGGGTATTTTAAATACTAGCTTTATTCAGAGTACAGCAGCGTAACCCTGGATCATCAACAGTCCCTCTTACTCCTCCTCAGATTCACTGGAAACTCTCTGTCCCCACTTTTGTCCATTTTAATTTTTCCCAAGTTAAAGCAAAAGAGAGACAGATATATTTTATGCCTTATTTTCAGACAATGGTTTGACTGCTGTCCTGAATTAACTGGTGAACACATCCCATATCACAGGGAATATCTCAGCTCACTTCCCTCTTCCTCTTCTTAAAAGGGTTCAAAATAATATCCCCAAGGGAGTGCCTAAACCATTTTACTGCTCTTTAGCTGAAGCAGGTTGTTTTGCATGGAGGGATGACTCAGTAGGTAAAATGATTCATTGTCTATTAGCCAGCATATCTATTGTCTTCTGACTATTTTACTATTTTTATTTACAGGAGCTTTTCAGTTGCTGTCTATGCTATACCCAGAAAGCACATGAACAATCACAGGTCAATAGCTCATTCAGTGAGAGAACTATTAACAGATTAATAGACTACAGCTCCCAAATCTCAATCTTTTTGTTTTTTCTCATAATTACCTTTAAATGTTAAGATTCTTGAAGTTATCATTACATGAAAACAAAGATTTTAAAGACATTCAAGAAGTTTCTTACCACCAGCAAGTTACAAAACAAAGTATTTAGAACATCACTGTGTTCTGCAATTCCTGTCTTGTGCAATACATTTAACTAAACAAGCAGTGGAAATATCATGCAGTAGGAAAATGTGGTAGGGAAAATGCATATTCATGTGATACAAAATGTGCTTGTAAATATTAGTACCTCGTATGTATCCTTATTTATTACAATGGACTGGTTACAGATTTAATATTCATTATGCCAATGACTGTATCACTCTGCTGACACCCTTCTATTTCCAAAAATAAGTATGTGATGTGATTACCTCACTCGAAGTACACTTGTGGGTACGTTCCATAGATATGGAGTTATCCTGCTATTTTATCTTCTTTTTGACACTTTTCTTTGGCTATTTATATCACATCTGAAAGGATACCATCTGCCCTTCCCTCTCCATGAGATTAGTAGCTAGAAAAAATTTTGATATCTACAGATTCCAAGGTTTTCCACATATAAAATCTTTTGGTAATGTTTGTCACAGCTGAAATATACTTAAGACTTTTCAAACACGCACAAAGATGTTTCAAACCACTGAACCAGATAATAATTTTCAACAGTTACCAAAGCCACATTTACTAAAACATCTAAGATAAACTTAATTGCTACTAGAATTTAACAATGCTCTATACATTTTAAATGTTTTGTGAAAATCTTTTCAAAAGCCATCTTAAAATTCCATATAATTATTGTGCATTTTCTTGGTAGAACTGATTGTAATGCTCTCGCAGTTATATTCCCACACAATCTATCTGCTGAGCCAATTTTAAGAGGATGGAACTTGTCTGCTACAGAATGCTAAAATCCAAGTGATGAGACACTCCTTTGCAGAGAAAGTGGCTGACACAGCACGAATTGGCAATATCCAGCTGTCTTCTGGGAAATGTGATTAAATGTGGCTACCACTAAGAGAATTTCTGTTTGAGAATGGCAACTGAACCTCACTTCCACTATCTAACACAATGACAAAAACCAAATCTTGGCTGTACTAAAATCCATTACTTACCTAGCACTTAATAAAATGGCACTGTTTTTGGTTTTTCCCTCTCACTTTTCTCTTTCCTTGTTCAATATGATTAGATTTGGCCCAGGCAGCTTTAGCAATTTATACTGATGAGTGACACATTATTTAAAGTGACATATATGGCTACATTTCTTTGAAAGACTTGAAAATAAAATCAACCTTGAGAGTAAACATGAGCACTTAATTGGGTAACTATGATAATGTGTTCAAATCTTATACATAGACCAACAATTAAAGATCTAATTCTTCTTCTGTCATACAGAATATGATTACAGGTGATGTGCTAAAATAATTTGCAAGGTAATAAAGCTGGACTAATGAGGAATTTAAATATATAATTCTTCTTTAATTACATACCTTCTAGTTCTGTGTAAAACATAAGACAAGAAATATATTCCTAGGTTAAGAAATTTATTTCAGAAATCTGTAAGAAACAGAACAGCACTTTGCAACATTAGGGTGCAACAGGATGCCACCAGCCTCCAGACATACCTTTGCACATCAGGAGTCCCTGTTTATGTCATTGCAAAGCACACACCTTGCAATCTCCTGTTGACTGCTTGATTCTTGATGAATATTCAAGAATTACTCACAATGGAAATGTAGGGTTTTTTAATGCTGCTGTCCTGGAAGCCTATCTCATCTAACTCAAGAATTTAATCAGGATCCAAAAGGTTTAAAAATTCAAGTCAGTTACAAGCTTTTTATTCATACTTTTTTTCCAGACATTACCAAATTCAACACATTCTACTAACTAAGTATAACAATTAATTTTCCAAACTGAGTATTAACTGGAAGTAGTGATGATCAATTACAATTTATTGCTAAATTTGTTTATGGCTCCACTGTCAGCATGAAGTCCCTTATTATCAATACCCAAAGAGCTCCTTATTTTAGGAACTCTAGAAGTAGGAAGAGAACTGGATTGACAAAGTAAATCTGAATGTACATCAGTGCTGTAAGCTATGATTCTTGGGAAGCTACCATGAAGCAATTGTGACACATATGTATCTTCCTTTTGTGGCTTCACTTGAAAAGGAATGTAAAATGGAGAAAATTTGCATTAAAAACCGTATTTCCTGTCTTTTACATTTCAATATAGCACCTTCAATATGAAAAATTCATTGTCACAATACTTCCCAATATTGTACATATCTAGAAATCAAATTTCAAAAGCAAGAAAGAGAAAGCCTACAGTTCTGTAAGGTGCAAGTAACCTTGTTTATTTTGCCCTTCCTATACACTACTCCTCTTTCAGCCTTCTCACATTCTTTGAGAATATGCATAGGCGCACACCAAAGAGGATGTATAAAATCTTCCTGTTGTGCTGTGCTGCTCAGAGCTCAAAAACTGCTTTTGTTTTTTATTCTCTCATGCTGTGTTAGCATAAAACCACATTTGGTGGCTTTATTTCAATCATGACACTAGGTGATTTCTGGATTTTTGTCAACTGCAGCTAGCTCCCAGCAGAAATTTCTCACCACTCCGTACTACAGCAACAGGCCACGTAGGCTGTAATTTCATTTTGTCATGGCTTAGGAAGAGTAAGTCACGATTCAGCAGCAGAGCTATTACCCAGATAAACCATAACTGTAAGCAGATTTTCTTAGAAGCATAACCTAAAGAAGGTGCAGAGTAGCAGCAGCATTTTGAACAGCTGCCCATGAAGAGATTTTGCTTCCTTATTCACTGCCTTAGAGTAAGTAATATTTATTATACATAAACTAGAGCTTTAGTAAATTAAATATTAGATTGTGTATGTTTAGATTACATGCATTAAAAATGTACAACCTCTATACTGTTTATGATTTGTTTCCAGTATTATATTAATCAGGTACCTCTTAAATGTTCCACTGGCAATTGGACTTGGGTGTGTATTTAACCAAAGCAATAATTAATAAATGAGTTTGTTTCTAATTTCAGCCATCCAGCTTTTTACTTCAGTAACGTATTTTTCATCACAACAAAGCAAAATGATCAAGACAACTTTTGAAAAGTAGGACTACTTCAGTCATAATTTGATTTATGTAATACAAAGCCTCATAAAAATAAATCTGCTTCATTTTTGTATTGTGTTTGTGTGACAAGGTTTTGGCAGCAGAGCAGGGGGCTGCAGGAGTGGCTTCTGTGAGAAGCTGCCAGAAGCTTCTCCTTCATCTGATGGAGCCAACGCCACCTGGTTCCAAGAGGGACCCACTGCTGGGCAAGGCTGGGCCCATCAGCAACATGGATAATGTACTCAAGGATAATGTACTTCAGAAGCAGGAAAAACCTGCACAACAGCACCTGGAGAAAGGGGTGAGAAGAACAGCTCTGCAGACACCAAAGTCAGAGTAGAAGGAGGGGCAGGATGTGCTCCAGGTGCCAGAGCTGGATTCTCCTGCAGTCCATGGTGCAGCCCATGGTGAGGCAGCTGTGTCCCTGCAGCCCAGGGAGGGTCACAGGGATGCAGAGATCCACCCACAGCCCAGGGAGGGTCACGGGGATGCAGAGATCCATCCACAGCCCAGGGAGGGTCACAGGGATGCAGAGATCCACCCACAGCCCATGGAGGGTCACAGGGATGCAGAGATCCACCCACAGCATGCAGAGATCCACCCACAGCCCATGGAGGGTCACGGGGATGCAGAGATCCATCCACAGCATGCAGAGATCCACCCACAGCCCATGGAGGGTCACGGGGATGCAGAGATCCATCCACAGCCCAGGGAGGGTCACAGGGATGCAGAGATCCACCCAAAGCCCATGGAGGAGCCCCACACGAGAGCAGGTGGATGCCCAAGGAAGGCTGTGATCCTGTGGGAAGCCTGGGCTGGATCAGGCTCCTGGCAGGAGCTGTGTCCCCATGGAGAGAGGAGCCCACTCTGGAGCAGGTGTGCTGGCAGGACTTAGGAACCCACTGGAACAGTCTGATCCTGAAGGACTGCACCCTGTGGAGAGGGACACAAGCTGGATGGAGCAGCTTGTCAAGAACTACTGCTCTCACACTAAGACGAAGAACACTGTGCAAATGTTCAGCTTTGGAGAAAACTCTGTATTGCTGGGTTGTTTATGAAAAAGAGCAAATAAAGGTAAGCAGCAAGGGATTTGTTCCTTCTTCTGCATAACAAAAAATAGAGGGAAGAAAACAAACTTGTAAATGAAAAAAACATTTTGGACCAAGTCCCATTAAAATGGCTCTCTTCTTTTTCTTTTTTTTTTGTTGTTGTTTTTTACAAAAAAGTGTAATTTAAAACTGCAGTGCATATTTAAATCTCAATTTTCTACAAACATACCACAGGGAAAAGAGACTCTTAGCAGGTTTATTTTAACTGCTGGTTTTTTGTCAAAGTTTAATGCAAAAAAGAAATTATGTATTCTACTTTGCACTCCTAATTGGCAATTTATTTTTAGATTACTTTTTTGATCTATCCCAGTGTTATCTTTCAGAATCAGAAATTTGGTATTGCATTTGAAACAACAATAATACATTTTAAAAAATAGCCCTATATTACAATTTCTTCATTCTTTAAACATCTGGCTGGTATTAGCTGCACTATCATCTTTCAAAGAGAGACTTTTTCAGACAATGTTTTTTCATGTGAAAGACAATGCTATATTGTGTTTTTCATTTTCTGACCATCTTTTTAATACAGTTAAGCTGCACCCAAAAAGTACAAGCACTAGAAGTCCATTATGGGCTGGCAGTCAGCACCAGGAAATATTTGAACTGGTAAAATTGATTTTGATGCAGAGAATTAAAATACTAAAAGTAACCATCTGTTCCACAAATTCTTTACAGTGCTTAACCTTTTTTTTTTTTTTTTTTTTTTTTTTTTATTAAAACCTAAGCCTCCCACCTAGACTATGGGAATCTTCTGCCAACTAAGTGCAGGATTAATTTGGGGATTTACTACCAACGAACTTATTCACTATTCATAAATCAAGTTCCAACTTAAGTTAATTTCAAGGCTGATTATTTTTGGAACATTTTATGGTATAAATTATTCATTACATAGATGCATGGTACCTGTGTGCCAGAAAATAACAGAGGCTGTGCCAACTCATTTTTTTTAAATATGATACCTGGGAAGCAAATATTAAAACACATTTGGCAATACTTCAGCCAGGTGATATTGCAGTACACTAAAAGTCCACCTTTTTTTTTTTTTTAACCATCTTGGTAGTGAAACCCATTTCTGTGCTGTTCTTAAAACAGGGCATAAGTGGTGTAAGGACTTGTTAAATTTTCATATGGCCTTACAGATTTGATTTATTTTCTCTTGCTCAATTTTAAGGAAATCACTCCAGTGACAATGTTTTACTGCTCCTCACAAACCTAGGAAGACAACAATGACTTCAAAATAATCAAATATTATCCAGTTGCTGTATTAAAAAACATCTTTCTTTCTACGTCACACAGGAAACCAAAGTGCTAATTAAACTCTCATCAAGAAACTTTAAAATACATAAATAAACACAAAAATGTCTAACTCTATCATTCTTTATGCCCATATCATAACATAGATCATAACAGTCACATCTGTAGAAGACAAATACAGCTAGTGAAGTCCACTATGTAATTTTTTCTGTAAACTACCTTAAAATACTCCTAAGTTCTGGTTGAAAAATGTTGCATAGAAACTGAACATTTTTTCCCATTATATTATGTTCTGCTTGAAGCAGCAAGCAGATTTATTAGGAGTATTCTTTTATCATTTCTCAGCTGCAATGCTGGGTTCCATGATGACAGTACATTTGCTTCTATGTTCTGTCCTCAAAAGAAGGTGCAACAATCTCTGTGATTTAAGGTGAAAAAATGAGGGTCATCCTTTGTCACAATACGTAACTGAAGCAAGTCTGAATTAATTCAAAAGACCTGTACAGATTTTTTTTCATAGTTTTACAATGTATTTTAGATACAACTGTGTAAAATTGCATTGTATTGAATGATAAAATAAGCACATGCAAAACCTATTTAGGGCAAGATTAAGCACTATATTACTACTGCATTACTACTGCATGCCAACCTCATCTGTTACATTCAAATAGGGCTTTCTTGTGTATACATACACACTGCCTCCCACTTCAGCTCAGAAAATTCAGCATTTTTACACACTGGGCTAAGGGATACAAGTTGGGCAAGAGAAAACAAGGAGAAGAAATTACCAAACATTTGAAAATGTTAATTTTGCCTAGCACTCCTGCAGCTCTGAGGTGAGATGAAGATAAAATTCAATTTGTTTGTAACAACTCAACCACTTCAAACATAAGGTCAAACTCCTTTTTTTCCCAAGTTCTGAAATGACTGCTTTAGTTCTCATGCCTTGCAAACTTTAAAGACAGACTTTCTCCTAATTCTCAACCCAAATTAATCCCTTTTAGTGACCCCCAACAGCTAAATCAGAAAAGGCAGGAGTCTTATGAAAGAAAATTAAAAAATCATAGCATGAAGTGATTAAAGGCTGCAAAGTCACACATAGCCAAAAAAGCACTTAAAGCACTGCATGCCACCCCAAACTTCGGTATTTCCTACATTTTGGGAGGTTAACATTACGTCTTTGGGTTCATTGTTTAATTTTCAACACACTTGTGTGAAACTACATATGTGAGGAAATGCTTCTCATGTTTAGAGAAAAGTCATAGTGAAAAAGATAAAATTCCATAAACCATAATGAGATTGTCACCTGCACAATGTAGGAGTAGATCAGACACTTCTGCACTCCTCACAGACTTTCTTAATCACCAACCTTGTTTCTGATAGGAATAAAATTCCATGGACTACAGGAATTGAATTGTGCACTTTTTCTTTTCATCTGATCAAATTTAAAGGTTTGAAATACATTTTGCATATTAAATTTTTTTTTTAAACTTAAAATATTATTTCAAACATTTAATAATGTAATATTACAGTGTCCAAATACATTTGCATATTCACTGTGTGAAAGTAAAATATACCCAAAGAAATACTTCTACCTGGCTAAAAAGCAAAATCATCCATGATTTCTTTTGAACACAAAATGTGTACAAAAATATATTACTTGCCAGGGTTGGTGTGTTGTGTATTTGCAGTTCCAGAAAATATTTCCTGAGGGGTTTAGATGAGAATTCCTTGCTGACATGTATACTGACAATTTATTTCCACTGAAAAAATGCAGTACAGTAAAGAAATGAAATAAAAGGAAGCTAAACAGAAGTCTAGAGATGAGGCAGCTGATCCTGCAGCACTCAAATAATGACCTGACACATACACTCTGCAGTGTTTTGCAAAACAGATTACATGCAAAGGTGAGCAGATAGAAACTTAGCTAGGATGGTCAGTGTAACCACCATGATAACATGTTTAAACTCCTTACTGTCTTGGTCCTTGCTAAAGATTAAAATTGGAGGACATATTTCAAACAGTATTTTTTCACTGGAAGGCAATAGAAAGAAGCCCACATCTAATAATAATGACACCTCATAGTAAGATCTTGTACATAATTGAAAAAATAGTCACACCACATTTATTCTTACCAAATATTACCATGTCATGATATTGAATTATTTGGTTTACATTCTATTTATCTTAAATTCAACTAAAACAAGTTGAAACAAGTGTCTATATTAAGCCTGAATACCACTAATAAAAACTACCAGGAAAATAATGATTTACAGTGCTGAAAGTGCACTGTAATCCCTTCACAGGGTGAATGGACAGTGTTATAGAAATGGAGACCCTATAAGTTTATTTCAGCTTTCATGTGATATAACAAAATCTACAATGTTTTTGAGATGAGAGAGCTTGTCAGACCTTAGTAGTGAGCATCACCCATTCCAAAGAAGTGACAGCAAGTATTACCAGCAGAGAAGCTGCTGCCCTCATGCCCTACAGCAAAGTCACTGTCTGTCTATTATTTGACAGGCAGGGTAATATGGGAATATGCTATGCTGGTGGAAAAGTTGACACAATTGCAGGAGAGTCCTGCAACTAGAATGAGCAAAATGGAAGTAGCATGTCCAATGTCTGTGCTAGATAACAATTTAAATCACGTTTGTTACTGCTAAATTACATGCCTTGTACTGCTGACACCTGCAAGTGCTTGGCAAAATCTGAAAATAAAATAGCATTATTTGCTGTCAGCAGAATGCAACTTTTCCTAAACATCTAAAATTGAATTTCATAATTAGAAGTAAAAACTAACAGCCATTATAAGCTCAGCACTATGACCTCTCTTGTCATTGAAACAGTGTCATTTACCTACCAATTCTTTTCAAGGCCCTATGGTGCTAATGAAGATATGTTGTTGGGGAATTTTAAAACATGTATATATAAGGGATTTAAACTGAACCAAAACAGATGAACAAAGTCAAAAGAATTAAAACTAAACAATAGTCTCCTTGGCCAAAGCAGAAAATTCAATCCCATTTTGCCGCTATAATCTATACTAGTAACCTCCCTGTGACACATCAAAAATTGGATGCAGTGAGTGACTGAGAGACTCAAATCATCAGTAGCTCAGGCTTGCAATTCATCCACAGGTCAGGCAGAGTGCAGGAAAGGGCCCAACTTTCTCTACACTTCTTCACTTCTGAGCTCCAAGCACACATTTGAGGGAATACTCCCTCTGAGGAGGGGTAGAAAAAGCCTTAACTTATCAGCTCCTCCTGGCTGTGAAAAATCACAGATATACAAAACACAATCCTAAAGCCATGCAGAACAAAGAATTTGAAAATTATGAAGTGCTGACAAGACAAAGCCCTAATCCTTTAAAAATAGGCTCACATTATGGCTGAAAGGAGTTTAATTTGCTATCATATTTTTTGAATTTATTACACTGAATTTATAAACCAGAAAAAAGCTAGCAAAAAAGGCTTTGGGGAACATATAGGGCAATACAGCTTTATCAGAGTAATTTCCCTGCGCAGCTTTCTAGAAAAGCTACATGAAAGTGACTAAACAAAACCACAAGGAGTCCCCATAAGACAATTTTTTCAGTATCTTTCATATTCATCACATATTACCTCAAATGCAATTCCACTTGCCTGTACTTGAAAGTGCAAGAGACTTTATTTTGATTTACTCATTAAAAATCTTTATGAATGAAAATCAGACACAAGAACATTTTTTAAATTTGTAATAGTCACTGATTAACACAAAATGTATAACCATTCTACTGAAAAAATTAGTTTACTCTTTAAAACATTCTATTTTTCAACACACCTTAGAATTAACACACATCCTGCAGGAAGTGAAGTCCATCATAATTAATTTAACTCATAAAGTAGCTAAAAAATCGCACCTGATACACAATGTACTAATCTCCAGAAAAACACAACTAGAAACCACAAACCTTTGGATTTTTCTGTTTACTTGTAAGTCAAGAACACAAGATTTTAACTCATGTTATCAGGACCCCATTTTACTTAAATCAGGTGACAGAAATTCAATAACAGTTTTAATTCACTCTTGGAATGTCTCTTGCATGTAAGTGGTACTCAAGAAAGATTGCTTGATGTCCAAACTGTGGTGGACAGCTAATTTCCTGTCTCTGTCTCCCTACCTCCTTACAAAAGAACAATTTGATTAATCCCCCAGGGGGAAACTGAATAACATATTTTTGCAATTGGAAAGGGACACTAGCAAGCCAAAAAATGATACCACTCCCTGAACATTCTGTATGTGCCAATCTTAAAAGTAAATGCATGACAGAGTTTAGGTATCCAAGAATGCTGACAAGTAACATATGAGAACATCTCATCACAGCTGTGTCCCTGTGTATCCAAATACTGAGGCACTTACTAGGTAAAAGATTCTGTGAAATACAAACAAAGTGGCAGCAACATAAAAATCTTGAAGACATTTAGAATACTCTTGTTTTTACACTGAGGTATCAGATGCATTTATAAGCTTAGGAGATGCATAAATACACATATGAAATAAATTGGAAAGTGTCTCTACAGAGATTATGGTGATGACAGAAAAGAATGCCAGTGCTAAAGAAGCTTCTGTGCAGACAAAGAAAGAATCAAAATCTTGATTCTTTGAAAAGTCAGTACCATAAAAGAATGTGATTACTTTCAGTAATTATTAAAGAGCTAATGTCAAAAATCTAGTTTGACAATGTTATATTTGAACAAGGCATGCCAATCAATATAAGGTATTGATAACCTTCATATGAATTTTCAGTGAAAGAAAAAGATTTAGTAATTCAAATCACCTTCCTTTGTTTAGAGAACACATGCATTTTCTCTGTCCCTAGAGGTTTGTACTCTGTAGTACTCCTGAAACACTTTTTCTTGTCAATATTACCAATGCTGATACAGTATCTGTACTCACACATTTCACACAGAGCACATCAAAAACAAGCATTTAACTAGCATAGTAAAATTTTCTTTACTGATTAAGAAGATATCCATTTTGCACACACTCTGGGTTTCTTAATACTGATTTTGAAGACAATCAGAAATCTTTGTTTTATGACCTTCTACAAGAACAAACCTATGCACATCATTTCATAAAAAACTCCATACACTACGTAAAACTGTGAAAACCAGGATACTTCAACTATTTTTAGGGTGCATTAACTTACTTTGGAGGATGTAGAGTCACATTCCTGACAAATCCATCCATAGCCAGTCTGTTTAGGAGACTTTTTCAAGGGAGGGTCGAGACAGCCAAAATGGTAGCAAAGCCTGCATTCATCACACCTGCAAGAGAAAAACAAAATATATATTTATATTAAATGGTACTTCTGTACTATTTTAGACTGAGCTTCCCTGCAATCCTCAGCAGAAGATTTCCTGATTCATTATCATAATAAAGAAAATCTCTTTTCTATCAGGGACAATTTTAAACAGCCACTTCAAGTAGATTCTGCTTAATCTGGAGTATCCTGATGCAGACACTCACATATCACCTTTATCATCATCTTATATAAATGACAACATTTCAAAGACTTGCAAATCAATTAAAAAAATTTGCTTACATTTTTAGATAATTCAGTGTCATTCACTGCCTTTTCCCCCCAGAGATTTTAACTTTTTTTAGACAGTGACAATATTTATTTTTCATAGTTTTAAGACACTGTTTTGCACATGTTGTTTTTCAAGAAAAGCTTTGTGAAAAATTCACCAACATATTAACTAATTCAAGTATAATTTACAGTGATGAATTACATTTTTTTACACCAGGATTATGTGGTTGATAAACAAATGTACAAAATATTTTCTCATTCACACTGAATTTTCTGGGAAGGGCATTAACTTAAATGGATTTCACTGTAATCTCTCACTTATGAATAAAAGTGCTTTGTGTACACACAACAAATTTATATTCTTTTTTAATAAGCCCTTCCTTAGTGTTTTGCACTATGCATAGTCCACACAAAAAGCTCAAAACATACAGCATAGCTATTGTTAACCTACTTTTAATGTACCATAAATAGAAAAAATACTACAGTAGAACAAGTGTTTCATGAAGGGATTTTTAAATCAGAATAATAGGCTCAAAATGAGAAAGAGATTTTTTTAAAGCAAATTATAGAGTTTTTCATATACCCTACTGAATTTCTCTTTATTTGCATATCCCCCTGTATTCCTTTGTATGAAAAGGAAAGCTTTTTTCAAATTTACTTTGCAACAGTCTCTTCATTATACAGTCTTAGTCTGAATTAAAGCCAATATAAATGATTGAAAAATAGGAAAGAGTATATGTTTAAAAATCAAAATTTTAAAAGAAATTCCCCCCCCCCCCTCTCTTTCTCTGCTTTCCTGGCCACTCAATTTTTCCTCTATGGTATGTGCAAACACAAAAATGTCCAAGAATTGCAGTAATAGCATGGCACAGGCATCATCAGATCAAAGACAGAGGGACATAACACTCTGTTTATCAACATCACAGGAAGAGGATTCAACTAACAGCACATACTGCTGCATTAATAGAATAAAATGTTCATGTGGCTGCTCCAAGGATTAGTCTCCCAATAAAAACAAATAACTGTTTTCAATAAAAACAAATAACTGTTTTCAATGATGATTGCTTAACTTCAGTAAATATTTTTCCTTGCTGCCAAGGCTGGGCTTGCTAGCAGTCACAGGTAACACACGAGCACTGGTAAGGGTATGGCATGTAACAGAAATTAAAAGCAATAATCTGACTATTCACAGGATTCAACACTGGACTGACAAGGTTTTGATAATTTTTTAAAAAGGAGATATACCATATTGCAATATATATCCTTAAGATTGCTTAGCAGTGACTCAATCTAACTCCAGCACAAAGCAAACACTTAAAATAGAAAACCATCCTCAGTTTTTAAAGACAGAGGAGTTTTAATGTTGAAATATATTACATAACATCAGGAATACATGTAGTTTTATTTCCTGTGAAAGGTCTATTAAAATAATAAAAAGGTTGAGAATGGGAGATGAGATAGGTCACACTCCTAAATCCCAACAGTGTATGTGACCTTCAGCAAAAGATTAAGCCTCCTCTGGGCCTCAATGTTCTCATCTGTAAAGGAGTATATTTTTACTAACCTAGTTCTATATCTGGAATCTTATGCATGTAAGTGCTTGCACTTGAGCAGTGCTTATCAGAACTCCCTTCATATAAACTTAAGGATTCTCTTAAATAACTGAAAATAAAGAAACATACTATTTCTGACTGACTTAGGGTATTTTCAGAGTTTAATCCTCAAATCTACATAATTTAAACAGTGTCAATTTAGATTTTTTTTTATGAAGTAATTGCTTTCTATGTTTCTGTGTTCAAAAGAAAACGTTTCTTCTTTAAAATTACACTTTGGCATCTCTTACATTTTTACCATTTTTAATGTAGAATGTGGTACTTCCTGACTGCACTTTCATCCATGTTTCCTCAGAGTATGCTGAGGGAGTTTGCAAAGCGGGGTTGAAATAACCATGACATTGTGAAATTAAATATCATTCTAAAATGCGATGTTTTTAATATTTATTGTCATCAATTTTTATCACTTCAGAGTGTTTAGTTCGGTAAAAGAAAATTTGCATTTTCCCAGAATGAGTTAAAAATATCCATATGAAGGTTTTCAGATACTAGTAACTTCTATCCTCATCTGCACAGCTGAGGAAATGCAAATGAGTATTTTCAGATACCAAAACACAAAAAGCTGCATGGTGATAAAAGACTAAGTAAACCAAATATTTTTAAATGCTTGTTTCCTACTGCTTTTTACTGGAATATGAATTCTGTACTGGAAAACAGAAATGCACTGATTCTGAAGTTCCCAGAGCATGATGCTGGGAAAATGGATGAATACCACTGTACCTTGGTTAAAGATGATGCTCTAGCTGTCTGGCAATCATTGTCTGCTGAGACTGACTGGGGACAAAATGTGAAGCTTACACACATCACAGTAAAAAAAAAACCAAACCAATTCTAAATTCCTAATTCCAAAAGCAAACATTGCATCTAAGTTAAAATGGCACTAATAAAACAAGATTAATCCCTCAGGTGTATACTATTAGCTGTGTTCTTTTGTCTAGCAACATAAAAATGATAGAAATGCCACTGTCACATTCAGAAAATGAGAAAGTGACACAAAATACAGTGCATTTTTTACTTAGTTATGAGTGAGAGAATGAAATTGCTGGGTCACAAAAGATGTCATGCTGCCAGTCTCACAGCCTGTCAGTAAATGCACTCACAGACCCATCACATTCCGGGCACCTACAGACCAAAGGAGTCATGTGGCACCATCATTTACAAGAATCATCCTCCCATCCTGAACTTGGCTTAATAGGGCAAACAAAACTGTTGGGATGGACAGGGGGGAAAGGGAAAGAAGCCAATTCCTCCATATTACAGGCTGTTGAAATTTTTATCCTTGTGCATTCAAGGTCACACATTCAAATTTAAACTAGCAAATATTTTATCTTGCTGCTATTTGTGGATAACTATTTTTGTGGTGAAGCACATGATTTACAAAAGGCATTAAGTGGTGAACCATCTTCAGCAGCCTGGTTAGCTGCTGTACTGAAAACTTTGTGGAAATAAAAGCAGAGCTCCACACAAAGACAACCTAACCTAACCTACTAAATTACCTCTAGCTGACAGGTAATTGCTTACTATCACTGTTATAACAAGCCTGAAATTACTTTATGCATCAAAATTAAAAATCACTGTGTTCCTCATTCCAGCAATTAATGAGGATAGATACATGCCCACTAAATAAGGAGAAAATGGAGTGTGAAGAAGAAAGGTGAATTCTGAAGTAGTTATGATAAGAAAAAAGTTTAAAAAAACCCAAACAAACATGTTTTACTTAAAGAAGTATGGAATGGTCAGCTGCATCTTCACAGCAAGAAAGCTTGATTAGGGATTTCCATACCTGAAATACTTTTGCTTTGTTCTTTAATAGAGTGATCTCCATCTGCTCTTGCCCTTGGATTGTTTTTATTAGTTTTTTAGCAGTACAGCTAGCTGTGCTCAAGCCCTATCGTGTTCATAATTAACTAATTATGCTCTAATCAATAGTGCAGATACTGATTTTACAATGTAAATGAGATAAATGAGATAATAGCTGGGGTCAATCTCATTTTATTTACAAAGCTCAGCACACACATCCAATTTCATTACATTGCATCTACCTGCACAGGAGAGAGTCTTATCAGTTGGCCTGCAGAAATCTTCCTGCAAGCACTGGGGAAAAAGACCTGTGCTTTTACAGAGGAGCAGTGAATGCAAAACCCGCCCGTCACTGGCACATTTGTAAGCCACTGGTTAATAGCATCCAAAACCACAAAGAGCTGATTCAGCCAGAGCGAGGAAACCTATTTTGCATTCACGAGACAGCATCACCCATCTATAGCTGTGAAAGTAATTACCTACATGTCCCTGAAACACAACATTAATAAGCTAATCTTTAAATACAACTTTCCAAATATGCTTCAGAGACTACAGAAAAATCTCACTTATGTACGCATCATTGCACACCGCCTGCAGTGTCGTGCCAAGAGGTACCGTGGTGAACAAAATACAAAATTGCAAGATATATATATGTACTGTTCCCCATTTGTCACAACAGCTTGGAAAGATTTACTTTAATAGAAAAAAAAGATAGAAAACATTGATACATATCTCACCAATAGAAGTAGAGAATTTGTCATATAAGCCTTACTCGATAAACTCAGAATTAGTCAGAAAAAAATTAGAAGGAAGCTAATCCAGAATTTTAAACTCCAAGGGAACTGCAGTGGGATGCATGTGCACATACCCACTTGCTGAAGGTATATCACATAATGGCTACTCCAGCACCTGTGTAGATTTAACTACTGATAAGCATCATCCTTTGCTGAAATGTTTTGGACCCCATTTCTGACTAAAGGCTCTTAGCACCTTAGGAAGAGACATCTGAGGAACAGAGGTTTCTTCTCAGACACTGATCTCTCTCCCCTTTAATCCCTCAATGTCCAAGTGCTGAGTCACTCTGGAACTGCAAACAGACATAGACATGATTTGGGGTTCATTTTAAATTGCAGGACATTCTTGATTTCAGATGAGCAACTTAAGACCAGCCATGACAGTGTGTCACTGTCAACACTTGGTTTCGTATTAGCAGCTGTACAATATACAACAGAAAGAAGCACATAAGCATTCCCAAAAACCCAGAGTAAATCAATGTAGCTCAAGTGAATTCAAACTCTAGAAATAAAATTATTACTTCAGCCTGGAGCAGCTGAGGAGTGCTCTCTCTGACACCTCACTGCAACCAGACCACAGGAGTGATAAATTCTGGATGGCAAGAATGAACACTGTGTGGTGGGTTGCAGCAGCAACTCTTACATGCTACATCAATGAAGTCACTTTCCTGTGCCCTTATTTAAACAGTATTCAAGATCTAATAGTGAAATAAATGTATAGTCCTCCATTTAGTGCACTGTTATTAATGCTGTCCAAAAAGTACATTTATTCTAGTTACTGAGGGAGGAGCCCAAAAATGTAGCATGTTTTCTTTACAGAATATAAGGATAACACTCATCTTTTACCTGACATTTCTTTAAACAAAGTGAAAATAAGCAAAGGTATGACTTTGTGTCTTACTCTACCATTCTACACCAAAACTCTTCAATTCTGCCCAATTAATTCCAAAACAAATTACTTTCATTTTGCTGTGATATGTCACAGTCAAACGCAAACCAGAAGTGATACAGTTTTATATTTAGACTCTGGATTATAAGACCTAGATTCTTATCTAGTCCTTTGTTTTTAGACAAAAAAAAAAAAAAAAAGACAAAATAATAATACTCTATTAGGTATAAAACAGAAAAAGTTCGTTCTCCTTTTCCTGATTGCTACACTTTTCCCCTTGCCTATAAATGGCCTAACAACTAAAACTCAGTGGTCATTTTGCAGGTTCTGTTCTACAGAACAGTTTTAAGAAGTCTTCTCACATAGGCCAGTCAAGCTTTAGGTGACTTTACTACCAGGAGTGTGACACATTTCTGCACTAAAATTCTTATGTGACTGTATATGCATAAATGGTTGATTAGTAGACCAGGATATAGCCCAAGTATGTCACTTCACCCAGGTACACAGGTACTTGTTATCCTGAAAGGCTCTCTATCTTCATGGATGCTAAAAGTTCACCCACATTAAACTGTAAGGAACTTCACCCAATTTCAAAGTTAGATCTAACTTTGCAGTCAGGCATGCACTGAGTGGCTGTAACAGATGTCCTTCAGAGACTTCTGGATTCTAATATTTTCACAATTTTCATAATTTTGATTCAGGTAAATGAAATACTCTTTTCTGGGAAGGATAATGCTATGGTTTTACACTAAGTAATCGAGTCACTTTCTAATTTTTATTATGCCAGGTACAATGCAAGTATACAAAAGGAGATCTCTTATTTACATAGTTTATAATGGGAGATGACAGAGTAGACTATCACTCTCTTCTGTTATGCCTGGAAGAGAGAGGCCATGGCTATTGCTGAAAGGTGAGAGATTATACCAGATGAGGAGTGACTATTGCATTTTGTTTTTTATATCTACCTACTGCTGCTGAAGGCCATGTATGGCAAGATGGACACAAAGCCTGTCAAAGCATGATGAGGTCACTGATCTTCAACGAGGAGTAGTTTCACGATAAGGTATCTAAGTGCTTTTGGACATAGGAAATTGTCTGATCTCCTGTTTACTTAAACTTCTGTCCAATCTCAATGGCATTAATAAAAACAAATAATAATAATAAAAAAAAAGTCAATTATACCACAAAACAGCAAAAGAAAGCAAGCATTAATCTGGGCAGACATATGTGTAGCTTAATTTATTATGCTAAACCCAAAATTGCCACCTAACTAATTTAACTGATTAAAATTATTATTTTAATACTAAATCAAATCCCCCCCCTTATATCCAAAAACCTAACACTGATTATTCATGGGTGAGGAAGAATCTGCAAAGGCTATCATTGTATGTCATTCTTATGTAACCAAGATATTTTCTGAACTGTCTGCAAAAAATTTGGTTTATGAAACTTAAGTTTCCATGAACAAAATGAATTCAAAGAATGCTGAAAAAAAGGTGTATTTACTATACCTGTATGAGAACAGCTTTCTTTCAGCAAGAAATTAATTTTTCTCTCTCTCAGTACTGCAAAACCACACAACACATGGCTTTGTGAAATTAGTTTGCAAAATTCATTAATAGCCCACTTATACAAGTGGAATAGAATGTTATGAATACTACTTCAGATGTGTTTGCTTTTGTTAATACACAGCTACAGTACAGAACTCCTATTTACAGAATTTTAATGTTTAAACTAAGAATTTCTGTGAAGACAATGACTCAAAGATAAATCGACAATGCATTAAAGGAATGCTACACCAATTACAGACACTGAAACAGTCCTTTGACAAACTGAAAAGTGTAAAATTTAAGAAGCTATTACCAAATGCTGCATTTGTTATATTCTAGTAATACATGATTGCATCTATAGTGCCACTCTCAGGTGTTCAGACTATTTACTCTACTGAATGTGTACTGTTTATGAACTTCTAGAAAAGTCCATTATAGTTTTGAATATTGCCATGAAACATCTTCCAAAAGGTGAAACATCAAGTGTTAGCATCCGGCTTTCAACTTTCGATGATAGGGATGAGAGAGGGAGAGAGAGAGAGAGAGAGAAAGGGAGAGAAAGAGACAGAACAAAACCCTACAAGGAATCTGTACTGGGGAAAAACATAAAAAATACATCAGAAATTCAACTAAGGTTTTCAAACATGCCCAGGAAAATATCAACCACACCTGAAATAGTATTTAACATGCATTAATCTGTCCTTAAAATCCTCCAGTAGCAGAGATTACAGAAGTTCCCTAACAAGAATCTCTAGTACAAGTATTCTTATTTCTAGAAAAAACCTTTCTATTGGTTAAATCCTCTTGCTACAATGTAGTTTATTTTTGGTCTGATTAACTCTGAAGAATATTTTTTTTTCCTTCTTTGTACCAACTTCCTTTTTTTAAATTTTTGTATTAATTTAGGCTTTTTTAACAGATTTCCTACCTTCACTAAATTAAAGAAATATTACTATTTTAAGCTATTTTTATTCTTGTCTCCGGTGGTCTTCTTATCGTCCACTTCAGTTTGCTTTGGACCTTCCCTTTGTTTTTTACCAAAGTGGAAAGGATGCTAGCTGAGACTTTTCAAAGGGTGAGATACTGGTCTTCTGAATATTCAGGAGTACCTCAATGTGTTAAATGCAACACCCCTCTCTGTATGTATCAGGTTTGATCAGTTTGATGAATGTTCTGTGATCTGTGATTCAGAATCCCCCATGATTTTTTTTTGAAGTCACTCCTGATACCATAATCACAGTGATCTGCCTTTTCCTTTCTGCACTGCATGCTTTTGTGAATACTTTCTTAAAATTTTCTTTTAAATTCTAACACTGTACTTCCTCACATCTTACTGTCATCACCTGCAAATGTAACCAAACACTTTATTTCATACCTAATATTCTAAAGTAAAAATTAACAAAAATATTGTAATACTGAATCCAGGAGAGATTGACTGCAACCCAGAGAGCTGAGTATCATCTGACAGTGAGTCCATGGTAGCTGGTTTACTTTCCTAATCAACTACATATTTTATTGCAGCTTAATTAACAGTCTCTAACTTATTTAAAGGACTGTCACACACAGAATTTTTTTGAAAGTCCTACTAATGCCAAGATAAGCCACATTTATCATTCTCTCCTATCCACAATACCTAGACTGTTTTTGTTTAATAAACGATCACTAATCCAAGTAAACATTACTTTTTCTTTTTTTTTTTTCATAAACTCAGCATGATATATGGGCAAACATATTTTCCCCCTTTGCTTACACAGCATTTGGACACAACCTTTTACTTTCAGAATACTGCACAAATGGTCAATAAATCTGGGTCTTTTCTTCCTAGAAAGGATTCACAAATCCTCAAAGGTAAAATTCCTGCATTAGCATCTACTTCCTAGTGCAAATTTCTTTATTTTTAAGCCTAGTGCAAATCTCTTTATTTTTAAGGTGTCTTTGTATTTTTTGCCAAAACAGAATGATAAGCATTTCCGATAGTTCCAACAAAAATCTTAACTCTGAGATTCTCCCATCCCCTTTTTAAAATGAAACGACGTGTTAGACATCAGGGTACTTTTATTTAATATAATATTGAAACATGAAATGCCCTGGTAAGATAAGACTCGTAGATAAGTACACATAAATTTGGATATTCTCCTATTACTTATTACAGCATTTAATTTTTAATTTTTAAAAAATACTTTCAAATGGAAACGTGCCTCAATAGATGACAAATCCCACCATATCTCAAGAAATTCAAAGATTATAGGTCATAAAGTTACAAGTGTGATTGCATTTGAGCAGAGTTTTTCCGAGCAAGTTCAAGATGAAAACGATGAAGATGTCAACACTCTGATACTGCAGATTTAAGAACTGGATCTGTACCACTTGAAGTTCAAAATACTATGTGTGCATCTACCAGGATATATACGGACGGAGACGAAGATCTCAGCTGTCACGCTGTGTGATCAATTCTTCATTCCTTCCCCAACTTACAAAACAATTTCATGTTTGTATTGGGAGGACATAAGCTTGCACTGAACACTGCCAGAGAAGTAAGCCAAATGAAACAAATGCCTGCACATACTCAATTTTTCCTTATTTTTAAAAATTTTTTCAGCAGGAAGTATAGGTATAGTTCTCTTCACTCAAGTGTCTGGAGTCAGAAACAATTAGTTCATACTAATAAGCATAAAATCAATTTTTCCATGGCAAATCTATTCTTCAGAATAGTAAGTCTCAAGTGTTTTACAGGTCTCATTATCACTGAACATTTATTTTGTTTTAGGAAACAATCCTTTTTACAGTAAGGTCTATGTACAACACAGTGTTCTATATAGAAATGTTCTTATTAAACTGAAAATAAGTAGAGTGGC